>NW_012150641.1:794850-886302 GCF_000956105.1 Propithecus coquereli | reverse complement strand
TATGACTACATTTATTAGGAAACAGGAAATACTTAGAACAAAGAGGTAAGTGTCAAGCAGTGAATAAAAAAGAGCAATGAAGTGAGCTCACAGAAACAAGAATGTAGAAACTAAGGAAGATAATGGTAGAAATAGAAGAGGAGAACAAAAACAATGGATAAAATTAAAACCAAAAACAGAGAGGATGGTGAAAAACTTATTCTAAAATTTATGAGGGAGAAGAAAGCCTAAACAAAGAGTAAAGAGACTCATCTTAACAAATATTGAGACATTACAAAGCACTAATGACATTTAGCATTACGAAGTGCTAAAACAGCATGATTTTGGTGCAGGAACAAATAGATTAATGAAACTAATTAGAGAACTCAAAAGTAGACTTAAGCATAAAAGTGTAGTGCCATAAATCAGTGGAGGAAGAGTGGATTATTTAGTCTATGATATTTTGAAAACTGGCTAAATGGAGAAATATAAAGGTGGGCCCCTATCTTAAGCACATTCAAAAGAAATTCCAAATGAATTAAAGACCTAAATGTGAGAGATTAAAATTATAGAGCTAATATTGAAAAATGTAGTCCAATATGTTTTTAGCTTGGAAGTGAGGGGTGGGTAGCAAGAGAGATTCTTAAATAGAATCCTCAAAAGAAATTGTGATGGAAAAATTAAAAACTTTGATTATATCAAAATCAAGGATTTCCGTTCAGAAAAGATACCAGAGATAATGTTAACAGATGTGTGACAGACTGGGCAAGGATATTTCCAGCATGAAAATCAGCAAAGGATTAATATGTAGAATATACAAAACATTCCTGCGAAACAGCAAGAAAAAAAGACAAGAAACTTAATAGAAAAATGGACAAAGGATATTGTGGAAATATGAGCTTTAAGCTTTAAATGCTTTGATTTAGCTTTGGTTAAAATTGTAGTTGGAACCAAAGGTCACAAATCACAATCAGTAAAACTTCAGAGGTTAATGCTTTTGAAAACGCAGAACTTCTGTTTGTGGTCTAGCATGTAAGAATCAAGGAAGTCACCACTCTGTCCGAACAATAAGTAAAAAGCTGAACAAACTGAAAAACCAATAACTCTTCTTAGAGTCTGTAAGATAAGAGAAGACACAGGGCAAAACATGGCTCCCAAAATTGGAGAGGCAGACAAGGTGAATACAGAGAACCACAGCATACCAAAGCAGAAACCCACAAGTGAAACCTATGGGAACCTGTGCTGGGGCAGGAAAACCAGCACTGTACTTGATGAATTGCCAGAGGCTCAGTGTGGATAAGTCTGTGAGATAAATACTCCAGAGGAACCTGGTCATAAGGAGGCCTGTACAGTCTTATGGGTTCTACCTCCTGGAGCTCTACCAAGTTCTCCTACTGAATATTTGAGAAAAATTCCTTCATGCTTCCATCATGGGGATGGGAAAAGGAACTATTTTGAAATACACCAGGGCATTCCATTCTTCTTAACAAAGTCTGCCCCCAGGAGAAACTATTTAACCAGGATCTAACCAGCTGGAGTTTTATCAGAGCCTAATTAACTTGGGGAAAGGGAGATACCCAAATCCAGCCAGCTCCAGCCTCCCACGTGGAAGAAGGGAAATACTCAGCTCCAGTCCCCTCTAGCCTTCCACATGGAAGGAGGAAAATACCCAACTCCAGCTCAGCCTAACCATCTTATCCCACCTAAGAGAGGGAGGGGAACAACTAAGAAGCACGTGTGAAGTTCATAGTCCAAGGTACAGGCTTACTAAAAGACTGAGGCCTAATCATAGGACTACAGAATGCTGCTTCTCCCCCACATCTTATCACCACATTACTAAAGGCTTATTTATAGAAGTTCCTTGTACCCAGTAGATTATGTCCGGGTAAAAAATTACAAGGCATACTAAAAGGCAAAACAAACAAAACAAAACAAACAAACAAAACAAAACAAACAAACAAACAAAACCCAGATATAGAATCAGAACCAGACTCATATGTCAGGGATGTTGGAATTATCAGGTCAGGAATTTAAGATAATTATACTTAATATGCTAAGGATTCTAATGGATAAAGTAGAAAGCATGCAAGAACAGATGGGCAATGTAAACAAAGAGATAGAAATTCTAAGAAAGAACAAAAAAGAAATGCTAGAGATCAAAAACACTGTAATAGAAATGAAGAATGACTTAGATGGGCTAATTAGTAGACTGGACACAGCTGAGGAAGGAATCTCTGAGCTTGAGGATATCTCAGTAGAAACTTATGAAACTAAAAATCAAAAAGAAAAAAGACTAAAATCCCAGAACGGAACATCCAAGTACTGTGGGACAGCTACAAAAGTTATAAATGTATGTAATGGGAACACTAGAAGGAAAAGAAAGAGAGAAAGGAACAGAAGAAATATTTGAGACAATAATGACTGAAAATTTCCCCAAATTAATGTCAGACACCAAACCACAAATCCAGGAAGCTCAGAGAACACCAAGCAGGGAAAATGCCAAAGAAAGTACACCTCAGCATATCATATTCAAACTATAGAAAATCAAAGGTAAAGAAAAAAACCTTGAAGGAAGCCAGAGGGGAAAACACATCTTACTTATAGAGGAGCAAAGATAAGAATTACATCTGACTTCTTCTCAGAAACCATGCAAGCAAAAAGAGAGTGGAGTAAAATATTTAAAGAGCTGAGAGAAAAAACCTCCACCAACTTCTAACTCTGTACCCTGTAAAATTATCCTTCAAAAGTGAAGGTGAAGGCCAGGTGCAGTGGCTCTTGCCTGTAATCCTAGCACTTTGGGAGGTCAAAGTGGGAGAATTGCTTGAGGCCAGGAGTTTTAGACCAACTTGGGCAAGAGTGAGGCCCTGGCCCTACAAAAAATAGAAAAAGTAGCAGGGCATAGTGGCACACACCTGTAGTCCCAGCTACTTGAGAAGCTGAGGCAGGAGGATCGCTTCAGCCCAGGAGTTTGAGGTTGCAGCGAGCTATGAGGATGCCACTGTACTCTAGCCTGGGCAACAGAGACACTGTCTCAACAACAACAACAAAAAAAGTGAATGTGAAATAAAGACTTTCTCAGACAAACAAAAATTGAGGGAATTTGTTACCAGTAGACCTGCTTTGCAAGAAATGTTAACAGAAGTTCTTTAGAGAGAAGAAAAATGATATAGATCAGAAACTTGGATCTATTTAAAGAAATGAAGAGCATCAGTGAAGGAAAAAAAGATGTAAAATAAAATCTTATTTTTCTTATTCTTAATTGATCTAAGAAATAACAGTTTGTTGAAAACAATAATAGCAATAATTTATTTGGATATATATTATATATATGCTTATATATAGGTGACACAAATGACAGCAATGATATAAGTGAGGAATTAGTGTTATTTTGTTGTTATGCGGTACTCCATTACCCATGAAGTGGTATAGTGTTATGTGAAAGTGGATTTGAATTGGTTGTAAATGTTATTACAAATGCTAGGGCAACCACTAAAAAGAACAAAAAAAGAAATATAACTGATACGCTAGGAAAGGAGAGAAAGTGGAATATAAAATGTTCAATTAAAACCACAAAATGCAGAAAAAGACTAGAGGACAAATACAGACCAAAGAACAAGGGCATCAAATAGAAAACTGTAACTAACAGATATGGGTAGCTATTAATCCAACTATATCAATAATCACTTTGAACATCCCTGGTCTAAATACACCAATTTAAAGACACGGATTGTTATAATGGGTCAAAAACAAGACCCAACTATATGTTGTCTATAAGAAACTCACTTTGAATATAAAGACACATATAAATTAAAAGAAAAGGGATGGGGGTCCTGTTGTGTATTGGTTTTAGAAAAATAGAAAAAAAGAAAAAAAAGTAAAGGGATGGGAGAAAGATATACCATGCTAACACTACTAAAAAAGAGGTGGGAGTAGCTATATTAATTTCAGACAGAGCAGATTTCCAAGCAAGGGATAAGGAGGGGCATTACATAATGATAAAGGGATCAATTCTCCAAGAAGACCTGACAAACATAACACATATGTGCCTAACAACAGAGCATCAAACTATGCTAGGCATAAACTGATAGAACTGCAAGGAGAAATAGTTGAATCTACTATTATAGTTGGAGATTTCAACACTCCTCCATCAGTAATGGACACCTCCAGTAGGCAAACAATCATTAAGGACATAATTGAACTCAACAATGCTATCAATCAACTGGATACGATGAACATCTGTAGACTACTTCACCTAACAACAACAGAATACACATTTTTATCAAACTTACATGGAACATTCACCAAGATAGACTACATTATGAGTCATAAAACATCTTACTAAATTTAAAAGAATAGAAATCATACAATGTCTGCTCTCAGAACACAATGGAATAAAAATAGAAATCAGTAACAGAAAGATAGCTCGAAAATCCCCAAATACTTAGAGATTAAACAATGCACTTCTCAAGAACACAGAAGTTAAATAACAAATCTCAAGAGAAATTTAAAAATATTTTGAACTAATTAAAAATGAAGACTCAAATTACCAAAAGTTTTGTGATGCAGTGAAAAAAGTGCTTAGAGAGAAATTTATAGCATTGAATGCATATATTAGAAAAGAAGAAAGACCTAAAATCAATGATCTAAGCATCTACTTTAAGAAGCTAGAAAAAGAAGAGCAAATTAAACTCAAAATAAACAAAAGAAAAGAAATAATAAGAATTAGAGCAGAAATCAATGAAATTGAAAACAGGAAATAAAAAGATAAAAATCAATGAAACCAAAAGCTCTTTCTTTGAAAAGATCAATAAAATTGATAAGCCTCTAGCCAAGCTAACTAAAAAAACAAGAAAGAGGACACAAATTACTAATGCTAGAAACGAAAGAGGGAACATCACCACAGATCCCATGGACATTAAAAGGATAATAAAAGAATACTATGAACAACTATGTCCACAAATTTAATAACCTAGACGAAATGGATCAATTCCTTGAAAAACATGATCTGTCAAAACTCACAAAAGAAGAAATAGACAATTTGAATAGGCTCATATTTATTACAGAGCCTGAATTAATAATTAATGACCTTTCAAAACAGAATGCAGTAGGCCCAGATAGGTTCGCCAGTGATTTATACTAAACATTTAAGGGAGAAATTATACCAATTCTCTACAATCTCTTTCAGAAGGTAGAGCAGAGGAAATACTTCCTAACTTATTCTATGAGGCCAGCATTATTATCCTAACACTAAAACCAGACAAAGACATTGCAAAAAAAGAAAACTATAGACCAATAGCTCTCATGAACATAGATGTGAAAATCTTCAACAGAATATCAGCAAATTGAATCCAACAATGTATAAAAAGAACTATACACTACAACCAGGTGGAAATTATCTCAGTTATACAAGGCTGATTCAATATACAAATATCAATTAATGTAATCTATTGCATTAACAGGCCAAAAAAGAATCACATGATCATATCAACAGATGTAGAAAAAGTATTTGACAAAATATAACACCAATTTATGATTTTAAAATTCTCAGTAAACTAGAAATAGTGAGGGACTTCAACTTGTTAAAGAATATCTACAAAACCCCTACAGCCAATATCATACTTAATGATGAGAAACTAGAAGATTTTCCAATAAGATCAGGAACAAGGCAAGGATGTTCCCTATCATTACTCCTTTTTAACATCAAACTGGAATTTCTAACTAATGCAATAAGATAAGAAAATGAAATAAAAGGTATACTGATTGGGAAGAAGCAAAACTGTCTTTGTTTACAGATGACACGGTCTTCTGTGTAGAAAACAAACACCAAAGAATCAACAAAACAAAACAAAAAGACTTCTGGAATTAATAGCGATTATAGCAAGGTTGCAAGATACAGGTTAATGTATGAAAGTCAATTGCTTTCCTATATACCACTAATAAACAAGTGGAACTTGAAATTGAAAACACAGTAACATTTACATTAGCACCCCCCAAAATGAAATTCTTAGGTAGAAATCTAACAAAATATGTACAAGATTTGTTTGAGAAAACTATAAAACTCTGACAAAAGAAGTCAAAGTTCTAAATAAATGGAGAGGTATTCCATGTTCATGGATAAAAAGACTCAATATTGTCAACATGTCAATTCTTCCCAACTTGATCCATAAATTCAATGCAATCCCAATCAAAATCTCAGCAAGTTATTTTGTAGGTATTGACAAACTGATTCTAAAGTTTATATGAAGAGACAAAAGACACAAAATAGCCAACATAATATTGAGGAAGAACAAAGTTGGAGGACTGACACTACCTGACTTCAAGATTTAGGAGTACAAAGCTACAGTAATCAAGCCAGTGTGGTACTGGTGAAAGAATAGACGAATAGATCAGTGGAACAGAATGGAAAGTCCAGAAATAGACTCACAGAAACAGAGCCAACAAATATTTGACAAAAGGCCAAAGGTAATACAATAGAGAAAAGATGTTCTTTTCAACAAATGGTGCTGAAACAACTGGACAACCACATGAAAATTTTAAAAAAATGAATCTAGACACAGACTTTATGCCCTTCACAAAAATTAACTCAAAATGGATCACAGACTTAAGAAAAAAAATGCAAAAATATAAGTCTCTTAGAAGATATCATAGAAGAAAATTTAAATGGCCTTGGATTTCATAGTGACTTTTTAGATAATGACACCAAAGGCACAACTCACAAAAGAGAAAATTGATAAGCTGGACTTCATTAAAATTTCTACTCTGTGAAAAACATTGTCAAGAGAATGAAAAGACGAGCCAGAGACTGAGAAAAAATGGACATATCTGAGGACATATCTGAGAAAGGACTGTTATCCAAAATACAAAATGAATCCTTAAAACTCTCCAGTGAGAAAACAAACAACACAATTAAAAAGTCAGCCAAAGAACTTAATAGACACCTCGCCAAAGAAGATATATCAATGGCAAAAGAGCATATGAAAAGATGCTCTATATGTCATGAGGGAAATGCAAATTAAAACATCAATGAGCTACCACCACGCACCTACGTGAATGGCCCAAATCCAGAAAATTGACAATATCAAATGCTGGTAAGGATGTGGGGCAACAGAAACTCTCATTCACTGCTAGTGGGAATGCAAAATGGTACAGCCACTTTGAAGACAGTTTGGCAGTTTCTTACAAAACTAAACATCGTCTTACCATACCATTCAGTGATCACCTTCCCAAAGGAGTTGAAAACTTATGTCTATACAAAAACGTATACACCGATGTTTATAGCAGTTTAATTAATAATTGCCCAAACTTGGAAGCAACCAAGAAATCCTTCAGTAGGTGAATGGATACATAATGTGTGGTACAACCAGACAACAGTGTATTTATTAGCACTGGAAAGAAATGAACTGTCAAGCCATGAAAAGACATGGAAGAAACTTAAATGCATATATTATACTAAGTGAACAAAGCCAGTCAGAAAAGGTATATACTGTATGATTCCAACTATATGACATTCTGGAAAAGTCAAAACTATGGAGACAGTTTAAAATTTAAAACCATTATTTTTAATTTTTAATTGTGGTAAAATACACATAAAATTTACCATCTTAACCATTTTTTAATATGCTATTTTTAG
The DNA here is from genome assembly GCF_000956105.1 of Propithecus coquereli. NCBI lineage: Eukaryota > Metazoa > Chordata > Mammalia > Primates > Indriidae > Propithecus > Propithecus coquereli. Next base: position 878,693 of record NW_012150641.1, on the reverse strand, counting down.
AGCAGTTTTAGGTTCACAGCAAAATTGAGCAGAAAGTACAGAGATTTCCCATACAGCCCCTGCGGCCTCACATGCACACCTCCCCGACTATCACCCCCCTCCGGAGTGGTACATTTGTTACAACTGATGAACCTACAGGCTGACACATCATTATTAACCAGCGTCCATAGTTTACATTAGGGCTCACTCTTGGTGTTGCACATTCTATAAGTTTGGACAAATTTATAATACATACCATAAATTTCTTCATCATAAGCATTTTTAAGTGTGGATTCAGTAGTGTTAAGTACATTCACGTTGTTGTGCAACCAATCTCAAATTCCTTTATCTTGCAAAATGGAAACTCTGTATCCATTAAACAACACCTCCTCCTCCTAGCCCCTGGTAACTACCATCATACTTTCTGTCTGTATGAATTTGACTACTCTAGGTACCTCACATAAATGAAGTCATATAGTATTTGTCTTTTTGTGGCTGGCTTATTTCATTTATAATAGCATCATGTCTTTAAGGTTCTTCCATGTTGTTGCATGTATCAGAATTTGCTTCCCTTTTAAGGCTGAATGATATTCCTTTGTATGTATATATCACACTTTGTTTATCCATTCATCCATCCATGGACACTTGGGTTACTTCCACCTTTTGGCTACTGTGAATACTGCTATGAACATGGATGTATAAATATTTTTTCAAGATCCTGCTTATTATTCTTTTGGGTATGCTCAGAAGTGGGAATGCTAGATCACATGGTAATTCTATTTTCAATTCTTTGAGGAACAGCCATAATGTTTTCTATGGTGCCTGCACCATCTTACATTCCCACCAACAGTCCACAAGGGTTCTAATTTCTCTGCATCCTCATCAATACTTGTTACGTTCTGGTTTTTTTGATAGCAGCCATCCTAAGGGGTATAAGATGGTATCTCATTGTGGTTTTGATTTGCATTTCCCTAATGATTAGTGATGTCGAGCATCTTTTCATATGCTTGTTAGCCTTTTGTATATCTTCTTTGGAGAAATATCTATTCAAGTCCTTTGCCCGTTTTCAAATCAGGTTCTTCATTCTTTTGTTGTTGAGTTGTAAAAGTTCTTCATATAGTCTGCTATTAACTCATTGGATGTATGGTTTGCGAATATTTTCTCCCATTCCATAAGATGCCTTTTTACTCTGTTGCTTGGGTCCCTTGACGCTAGATCTGCCTCTTTGCTGTCTTTGTGTCCACATGTGAACCTCATCACTTGCTTTCGTTGGTCGTGGTCCTGGTGGTGGTGCGGGGGCTCAGTATGAATGTAGTAATGGTACCTGGTGGCTCTTCTTTCCAAAGTTGCCCCTATTTAGATTCCTTTGTTTGCAATGAGACAGAGATTTCTGGGCACCATCTGACAAGAGTTAAGTTTTTTTTTTGTTTAATGTTTTGTTTTCCAAATGCTTCTTCAGTTCCTATTCTAGGACAGTGCTAAACAAAATTCAGATATCACCCACACTACCCCTAACCCTCTGCGGAAGGCAGGATTTCTTCAACTGTCCAAACACCTTGAGCCCCCAAGTTGGTCTGGCTCGCTAGTCCCAAGGACAGACACAGTGAGGTTTATTTGCTGCTGACAGCCAACCTCCAAGGCAAGCTGGGACAGCTGCGTCAAGTGGGAAGGTATTCAGATTCTTCTTTAAAATGGTGAGCACCTGGTGGCATCCATTCCCCGCTCTCTAACCTCATTTAAGGTGGGTTCAGTGGTAACATCTGAGCATAGCTTTCTCACCTAATCACCTCCCTGAGGTGAGGTGTCTCACTGTTGCCTAGCAGAAACCTAGGAAGTGAGCCAGTACAGCCTCCAAGAAAAGAAGCTTTAGACAAAGCAGGCGCTAGATTCTTTCCTTCCTGGAACTGTAGTCTCTTTCTTGGGTTAAGGGCAACACAGATTCTGATGTAAGTTGCCAAAAACAATAGGAAGAGGGCCGTTTTTATTGCTGATGCCATCTGCTTCCGGAAAGGAAGAGATAGTAACATGATGATAGCACAGAGTCTTGGGATTTTTCTTGAAGGCTTCCGGAGACAAATCTTCATCTTGTCCGTTGATGATGGGGGTCCAGTGAATGCCTGGTGAGACAGACTTACTTGTAAATGTTTGTGAGGGTCTCTGCAGGCACCCACATATAAGCTGGCGAGACTTGGGCGGCCAGGGTTGGAGGGGGATGGGGCTGAGGAGCAGGGAGTGAGGATCTGTGAAATTGGTTTTATGACTGGGACTCTGACCTCATGTGGTCCCTCATCGGCTCTAGGAAACTCGGGAGGTACATGCAACCCTTTCTCCTGTTTCTTCACATTCACACTGACTTCCCCCACTCTGATCAAGAGGAAAGCAGCATTAGGGTAGCCTTTGTCCTCGAGAAGAGGCACCCAGGGCTGGAATGCTTGTGTTTGTTACCGTCGACTCCACTGGAAGCCTTTGCAGCTGTTCCCTGTCCCCAGCCTCATCCCCTGGACCCACCTCACAAGGCCAGCTCAGTCGCGGCACCTGATCCTCGGGTTTTTCTGTAGTTCCAAGCTCTGGCAGCTAGCGGGTCTTCAAGTTGCCTGCCTCACCCTGAGCCGGAGCTTGGGGCAGGGCGCGGAACCAGTTTGCCCCGGGAAGGGGCCGCTGGTTTTCCGTGTGTTTGGCGCCCCCTGGTGGAAAGCTTCCGAACCTCTGGTCGAATCCCTCCTGCCTTCCGGTCTTGGTTTGCTCTCAGGAGCGCTCTTCAGGCCCAGCTCACAGCCTTCCACCCCGGCATCCGTGTGCAGGTAGAAAATGGCTTTCCAGGCCCTAGAGGATGCCCTGCCCCTTGCAAGGGGCAGAGGGGCAGCCTGTGGTGGTCGACGTGAGCAAAGCTGAAGGGGAGGTTGGATGCCAGTGGGAAGGTCTCTCCTGCACTGAAGGTGCCCACCCAGATTCCCCTTTCCTCAGCAGCCCCCACGATGCCCGCAGGCGCGAGGTTCCAGCTGCCACAGCTTGCCCCTCTGGCTCATGTCCCCCTGCCTCCCACCTTGGCGCTGAGGTGCATTGGGCTCGATGTGGCCGCTCTGCACACGGACCAGGAACTTAGTGCCAGGTTCAGGGGGAGGAGATGAACATCAATTCGATGCTGCAGCATCCCTCGGGTTCCAGAATGCCATGCGGTTCTGCCTGGGGAGAGGGGACGAGGCAGAGTGACCTTGGCTTAAAGGAGGGAATCCTGTCAAGGTCGAGAGGTACGAATGTAGAAGGTCATAGAGGCCAAGGCTCTTAGTTTTCAGACATGGGAGCAAACAGCTCCCATCTTAAGACATCTTAAGCTTTACTTCTATAGCAGAAGACGCCTGTCTTAGTCTGTTTTCTGTTGCTTACAACAGAGTACCTGAAACTGGGTAACTAATAAAGAAAAGGAATTTATTTCTTACAGTTACGGAGGCTGAGAAGTCTGAGGTCAAGGGGCCACATCAGTGAGGGCCTTTTTGCTGGTGGGGACTCTCTACAGGGTCCTGAGGGCATCACCCAGCAAGGGAATTGAGCGTGCTAATGTTCCAGCTCAGGTCTCTCTTCCTCTTCTTATAAAGCCACCAGTCCCACTCCCATGATAACCCATTAATCCATTAACTCATCGACCCATTCATGAGTCCAGAGCCCTTATGACTTCATTACCTCTTAAAGGCTCCACCTCTCAATATTGCCACATTGGGGACTAAATTTCAACATGATTTTTGGAGGGGACAAATATCAAAACCATAGCAACACCTCACCAATCACGTTCCTAGCACAGATCACAGGCTGCCAGTTCCCTGCAGAGGGAATTCCCAGCATGACCTCATTCATCTGTGAAGACACAGAGCAATCCTTGTTTAGATGTACACATTCATCACTCGTCCAGCGTGGTCAGCCCTCCACTTCTTGATGGTTTCCCTCTGCTATGAATGTGCATGTCCTGTTGTCTGCTTCTTAGAGCAGACATTTACCTTCCTCATCCACCAGCCATTGGAGGAGGACTGGGGCCACGCAGATGATTGATTCGACCCATTCTTCAGGGAGGGTTTCCCGGTGGCCCTCTTCCATCATTGTATCTGGAATCGGCTGAGTTTCCATAGCCTCTTCTTTTTTTCACATCTTGCTGAAGCAGAGTTTTGAAAAACAAAACCACAAACTCAGCTATTCCCCAGAAGAAATCTGTTATCAAAGATAATCTCCATGGAGACTGACTCCGCCTGTCCAACACTCGTCCATTCAAGATGTAAACCATCTTGCCCCCTTTCCTTGCTTCTGAGCGACTCTATTTATTTATTTTTAATATGGTCTCTCCCTTTGTTGTCCATGATGGAGTGCAGTGGTGTGATCATAGCTCACTGCAGCCCTGAACTCCTGAGCTTAAGGGATTCTCCTGCCTCAGCCTTCTGAGTAGCTGGCATTACAGATGCACACCGCCACACCTGGCTAAGTTTTAAAATTTTTTTGTAGAGATGAGGCCTTGGTATGTTGCCCAGGCTGGTCTTGAACTTCTGGCCTCAAGTGATCCTCCTGTCTCAGCCTCCCAAAGTGATGGGATTACAAGCATGAGCAACTTTGTCCAGCCCTCCATCAGATTATTAAAGGGAACTATATGCCCAACAATGTTAAAAACCACTTTCCTGGAACAGGGTACCAGGGGTAATGGTAGACCACCGTTAGGGGAAATTAAAAAGTAGATCATCTGGCTTGAGTCCATTTCTTGAGACTTGTGGGTATGTGAAACTATCCAAGACATGAAGCTATCAAGTCTTCTTGTTTTTAATGTTTTCCTTTAAAGCACTCTAGGAACGAAGACAACTGCTCTGAAGTATTTACCAGTCTGATGCGTAATGTGCTCTTATGCTCTTGTGGTCCCCTGAGGTTGTTTTATTCTTGTTTATTGCTTTGCTGCCAATTAATTTTCAAAAGCACAGTACAATGAAAATATGCTCAATTTCATTAGTTATTAGAGAAATGTGAATTAAAATCACAATGAGACACAGTCTGCCCTCTGTGTCCACTGGTTCCATATCCACTGATTCAACCAACCTCAGATCAAAATAATTGAAAAAAAAATAAAAATAATACAAGTTTAAAAATACAGTATAACAACTATTATATTTACCTACCTATTGTATTAGGTATCATAAGTAAGCTAGAGACAATTTAAAGTGTACAGGACAACGTGCATAGGTTATGTGCAAAACTATGCCATTATATGTGAGGAACTTGAGATCCTCAAATTTCGGTAGCTCTGGGTGGTGGTGGGGGGGGGTCCTGGAAAATCAACCCCGTTCAGATACTGAGGGATGATTGTACTACCACATACCTGTTAGAATGGCTAAAATTAAAAAGATTGATCCTACTGAGTGTTGGTGAGGATATGGAGAAACTGGAACTCTCATGCACTGCTGGTGGGAATGGTAACCACTGTGGAAAACTATTTAATGGTTTCTTCAAAAGTTAAACATACACCTACCATATGATGTGGTCACTTTACTCCTTGATATTTACCCAAGAGAAAGGAAAGCATATGTTCATACGAAGACTTAAAATGAATATTCATAGGAGTTTTATTTGGAATAACCAAAACTGAAAACAATCCAAAGCTCACCAACAGGTGAATGGATAAACAAATTGTGGTATATCCATACAGTGGAATACTACTCAGTAATAAAAAGGAATGAAGTACTGATACACTCAATAACATTGGTTACTTTCAAAATAATTATCCTGGATAATAAAGAATTTATGTGGCCTTTGTCCCTAGTACTTGGGAGATAGCTCTAAATCTTTGGAATTTTCCAAGTTATAAGAGTGTATATGTTATTTGGGGTGGGGAGGCCTTAGACCACACTTGAGTTTATGCTAATGAGGTGACTCGTGATGGCCCCTAGATAATTTATGCCAATGGAATGACTTAAGATTGGGATGGACCATGCCAGAAAGATCAACAACCTGATTAGAAGGTTGGGCTTTGAGGCTTTTGATATCAGCCTGACTTCTGGGGAGAGGAGAGGGACTGAAGATTGAGTCACAGGCCAATGACTCAATGAGTCACGCCTATGTAATGAAGCTCTAATAAAAACAATGGACATCGAAGCTCGGGTGAGTCTCCCTGGTTGGCAACACTCTGCATATTGTCACACATTGATGTGTTTGGAGGGTGATGCATCTTGCCTCCACGGGCAGGGGAGATGGAGCCTTCATGTTTGGGACCCTCCCAGCCCTTACCCTGTGCATCTTATCTTTTGGCTGGTGTTGATTTGTATCCTTTGGCTACAATAAGTATAAAAAGTGTAATGCTTTCCTGAAGCCTATGAGTCATTGAAGTGAATTACTGAACCTGAGAGGGGAATGGGGAACCCTGAACTTGTGGCTGGTGTCTGAAGTGAGGGCAGTCTTGTGCCCTTAACCTTGAGTCTAACTCTGGGTAGTTGATGTCGGAAGTCATTGCAATTATGCTGAGTGAAAGAAGTCAGATATAAAAGAGCACATACTATAGACTTCTTTTTTTTTTTGAGACAGAGTCTCGCTCTGTCGCCTGGGCTAGAGTGCCGTGGCATCATCCTAGCTCACAGCAACCTCAAACTCCTGGGCTCAAGCGATCCTCCTGCCTCAGCCTCCCTAGTAGCTGGGACTACAGGCATGTGCCACCACGCCTGGCTAATTTTTTCTATTTTTGGTAGAGGGGGGGTCTCACTCTTGCTCAGGCCGGTCTCGAACTCCTGACCTCAAGCAATCCTCCTGCCTCGGCCTCCCAGAGTGCTGGGATTACAGGCATGAGCCACTGCGCCCGGCCCATACTGTAGGCTTTAAAAATGCAAACTAATATATAGTGACAGAAGGCAGATAAGTGGTTGCCTGGGACCAGGGTGGAGGGAACTAGGGAGGAGGAATTATAAAGGGCAGGAAGAAATTTGTGGAGTGATGGATATGTTCACTATCTTGATGGTGGTGACAGTCTCACAGGTGTATGCATATGTCAAAACATATCAAATTATACAATTTAAACATGTGTTTATTCAACAGTACCTCAATAAATGTATTTTTTAAAAAAAGGCTCAGTGTAGCCCTCACCTGTCATGACCCTGACCAGAACCTTCCATGGTTTACCCAGAATCAAGGCCCTCTATGATCTGGTCCCAGGCTCTCTTTCCAGCCTTGCATTTTAGCACTGTCCAAATCCTTTGCTGCAGCCAAACTGTGTTTCTTGCTATTCTCTGAGTATCCTCCATGCCTTTCCCCAAGTCCGTAGGTCTGCTGACGCTATTTTAGAAGCCCTCTCTCGAGTTACCACCCTCTCCTTACCTGTTAAAAGTTTACCTATCCTTGAAGGCTTAGTCTTAGACATAATCTCCATGAAATCTTCTTTGGGTTCTTGGGTCAGAAATGATCTGTCCTTTTCTTAAACTCCAGCTGTGCTGTTGTGCAGCATTTTCCACACCATCCTGTGCTTCCTTGCACATGTACATATGTAAGTAAATCTCCTGGTCAGACTGTTAGCTTCTTGAGGGCAGGGGCTATGCGTTTTATTCATCCTTGAATTCCCCACGGCAAGGTGCGCAAATCTTTACAAATGGAGGGCAGCCAAATTCTAACTAAATAACCCAAACACAAGTTTCTCAGCATCTCATCCTTCCCATAAAATCTTGTAGATCCTTCAGTCATGACAGCCCTTCGCTACCCCACCATACTCCTTTCTCTTCCTTCCTCTTTTTCGGACTAAACCACACTTTCTAACTTAACTTTTTTCTTAAGCCAATTCCTATTCCTCATCCTTTTGTTTATGTTAAGAGCACATACGTGTGTTTTGGCATTATTGTATATTCTGTCTACATAGCAAATGCTATCTACTATCCAGTAAATCTCAAGTGACAACTGCCTTCGATCTTAATATTTAATTTTCCCTCCTTCTCTTTTTTTCCAATTTTTCAGCCATATAGCGCCATGATTAAAGTCTCAGGCCCAGGAACCACCAGGCTGGATCTGAATCCCAGCTCTACCACCTGCTAGCTATGTGACCTCAAACAAGCCATCAGTTCTGCCATCTGTCAACTGGAGATGCTAATAGCGACTACATCTTCTGATTGCTTTGAGGATGAAATGAGCTAGTACAGGGAAAGTGTTTAGAACAGTGCCCAGCCTACAGTAACCACTCAGGAGCTAGTATTTGTTTCACTGCACATTAGAAGCACTTGGCAAAGAACTGGTGAGAAGGATAGAACTGCAGGGGGCAACTGAGTGGACAAGTCTTGGTTAACCACATCAGAATCACTTGGAGATTGCAGTGAAGATACAGATTCCTGTGAGATTCAGGTGGAACCCAGGAAACTGGCTTTTTGCATATGCTCCCAGATTTGGATGGACAGCCAGGTTGGGGAACTACCAGCATAGAAGTAAATGCCCTAAATTTGATGTAAGATCAGAACTCTGGTAGTGTTTCTGCCAGTGACCCAATGTGTAACTTTTCGGAGACTCCATTTTCTCATTTGTAAAATGCAGATAACAAATTTGATTTGTTGTGGGGGTCAAATCGCTAAAGTCATTTCTGTGGGGAAGGTGACTTACTGGGGTGAAGGGAACACAGGCTTTGAAATAAGTCAGACCCGACTGTAAATTCCACCACTGATGCTGCTGCAGACATTGCTAGCTGCCAATCCTATGTCCAGCCCCCTCTTCTTCCTGTCCACAGCCCTAATATTGCTTGGGGTGTAACTGTTCCCAGCTAAAAATACTCTGCCTTCCAGACTCCCTTGCAGTTAGGGGTGGCCGTGTGACACAGTGCACTCAGAAGTCAGCTGAGGAGTTCTGGGAAGGCTTTTATTTTTCTGATACCAACACTTGTTCCTGTTTCTCCTTTTATCCTATTGTCTTTCCCTCTTCTTCCTACTTGGAACATGGATGAAAGACCTGAGGGTGCAGCAGCCATCTTGTTGTTATGAGGTACAAATATGGGAGGGAGGCCTACAAGCTGAGTGTGGTGAAGAGATGAAAAGATTCTGGGTCCTCAGTGTCATCGTTGAGCAGCTGTACTCTGAAGTGCCTACCCCTGCACATCTTATGTCAGACAAATGAATCTCTAATTGCTTAAGGCAGAGGTAATTTTTTTTTATTATTTGTACCCTATAGTTTCCTAGGGAAAATTAAAAAAAAAATAAAGATCCTAGAACCATTTCTGACCCAGTGGACATTCATTGTCTGGTTCCCTTTCTCCAGCTATGAGACATCTGCATTTGTACAGTGAGGCTTCTTCTAACTAAATCCAATATCCTATATTTAGCTGATTATAAGGTAGAAGAATTAGCCTCTTGGGGACTGGCCTCTGGAATAAAGGGCCCTTCCCTGGGGCTCAGGGAGGACTCTGGGGATGTTGGGAAGGTGATAGAACTAGTTTGCCATTCTCAAAACGCCACCAAGCAGCCTGGAGCAGGTCCAGTGTGGAGTACCTACAGCGTCCTACCGTATAGAGACTGCTGCACCCCAATCAAAGCAGATGTTAAAATCTCTATGTGCTCTTGTGAGGCAGAACATGCAAAATGTGAGTCCAAAGGACATGAAATTGCCCTTACTCCGATGGAAATATGGATGACGATTCTACGGATCCTTTCCCTGGTGCCATACACATTTGAGAGTAAGAATGAAACATATTAACCTCCCCTCCCTCCAACACACAGTATATTCCCTATTATTTTCTCTTGCTGGAAACTTAAGTACTTAGGTGTGAGTGTGGCTACTGTATACATCAGTGGGGAGAGAGAGGAGTTTGTTTTCATTATCATTCTTCCCTGCCCACAGCATGACTTCTATAGGACCAGGCTCATGCCGTTATGCCCCCTGGGACTGCCATGGCTCATCCAAGTCAGCTGCCCTCTCTGCCAACTGAATCCTGCAGGTCCCCATGGCCTTCCTGGCACTGCCAATTTGATGTGATCACTTTAGCCACTGCTGAATTCAACAGAGTAGGGACTATTAAAGCTCTCGAAAACCTTATACATCAAAATATAGTCAGTACAAAGGAAACATTTTTTTTTTAGCAAATGTATTCTTCCTCCATGGTGTAAAAAAGATTGAATAGCGGGATGTAAAATCTCCTTTTACTAAAAAAGTAAAGAAAATCATGCAATGAGATGATCCTGCTTGGCCTTCAGCATAGACATGCCTTCTCTCTCCCAGGGCTCCCTGCTGTTCACAGCAGGATTCTGTCCTCAGCAGACTGAGTTTTGTCCAGTGCACTAGGTCCTTCCCAGATCAGCGCATTCTGACTCTCTCAGCCCTTCCAGTCTGAGTGCTCCTCCCTCATGGCCTTCACAAGCCAGTCCCGTTCTGTCCCCTGCTCAGAGTCACTGCTGTCACTCGCCTCCATGGCCAGCAGCTTCGAATAGTTGATTTTCCTCTCTTGGGGCAGCCTGGGCTGGATGGACAGGAACAAGGCTAACCAGAGCAGCAGGGCCACGCAGCAGGCCTGGTAGAGCACAGCCAGGCTGAAGCGCATGGCCACAAAGCCCGCCACAAAGCTTCCCAGGCTAGAGCCACTCCCGTAAAAGTGGCCTCGGAACATGGCACTCAGAGGCCTCTCCGTGCCGGGAGTGGCCAGAGCCTCTATCGAGGCCCCAACTGCCCACCACAGAGCCCCGTAGCTGATGGCACTCAAGACCTGAACAGGGAGGACAGACCACCAGCTCCAGAGGAAGGAGTAGTAGAGCAGCTGCCCGGCAAGGCAGCCCAGCCCCAGCCCCACCGTGCCCACCCTGGACAGTTTCCTAAGCAACGTGGTTTTGAATGGATAAAGCAGAACTTCCCCCAGCAGGCTGAGGGCGACAGAGAAACCCATAACCAGCTCGCTGCTCCCATGGTCGTCCATGTGCCAGAACAGAAAGTTCTGCACAGTGCTGGTGACAGCTCCTAATAAAAAGACAGTGAAGGCCAGGACAATGAGGCGAGGGTTGCTCCCTACAAGAGACCGTGCTTTGACGCTTTTGTCGCTGTGCTCCCGCTGCCGGCAGATAGGAACGGGAAAGGCAAGGCTCACCAGTAAGGCCAGGGTGCTGACCAGCGAGTAGCCGTAGAAGTGCACCACACCCCGGGGGGTGCTGGTCATCAGGAAGCAGTCCAGCTGCCCCACCACGGCTGCGATGCCGCACGCGCCTGCCGACATGCCCAGCAATCTCCAGATCCATAGGCTTCCGTATCGGTCAGTGGCATCCACAAAATCCAGGTATTCATAAAGGCTGTCATCTGCCACCCGCTCCAGAGGGGCTGTCAGCAGCTCCCAGAATACCACGGACCCCAAGGAGAGGATGAAAGTCCACCGCAGCCCTTCCAAGGAGAGCTCAAGGACCTGGGCTTTGCCCTTGGCCGCCGACGAGTTGGCCAGACTTCCCACTGCTGTGCCCCCAGGAAGCAAAGGGAGGGCGGTATTGGCCACCTCAAAAGTACCTTCCCAGGGATTGTCTTTCACCCCTGGGGTGACAGGATGGAGGAGACCTTGGGATGTGGGTCTGACTCCTTCAACGGAGCCCACTAAATAGCCGTGCAGATCACTGGAAATTTCTTGGTCACTTTCGCCTGGTCCATTTCTGAAGCCAGAGGCTTCCAGGACTCCAGGGCTCCTCCTGGCTGGGAGGCTGGGTGTCCCCGCTGGGTGGTTTGAGTCAGGCTCTGGGGCAGCGGTGATGCTCACAGTCAGCGTGACCCCCAGTGGCACGACTGTGGTGGTCACGCTGCCGCTTCCGTTACAGGAGCGGTACACCAGCTCTTTGTCCAACGGTGGGACCAGCACCATCAGCAGGCTGGCGACCGCCGAGCCGAGCAGCGAGCCTGCGAGAAGCGCTCTCCGTTTCTGGTGGCTTTTGGCCAGGAAGGCACAGAAGGGAGCCCAGAAGGCTGCGACCAGGTGCTTGGTTCCCATCAGGATGCCCACCCAGGGCGCGGCCAGGCCCAGCTGCCTCAGGTAGAGGGTCAGGAAGGGGGTCACGCAGGCATCCCGGACCCCACACACCAGGTGGAAAAGCCTGGCCACCCCCAGCGCCCTGCTGACGTCCCACCGGGGGTTGGCGCTCATGGCCGCGCGGCTCCGTCAGACCCGTCAGACCCGGCAGACCCGGCAGACCCGGGCCGGCGGAGGGAGCTGCGCGCAGGGCGGGCGCGGCCCGGGAGGGCGCGGCCCCATGTCCCCGCGAGGGCGGCTCCGGGGCTCCGAAGCTCCAACCGAGTCGGACGCAGCCTCCAGCCTCAGGTGGCGCCGCGGTCACCAGGTCAACGGCCGCCCCCGCCCCCACGTCCGGCCGCCGGCCCGGAAGTGGCCCCGCCCCGAGGGAGCGGCGCGGCGGGGGCGGGGCAGACGCACCTGCGGGCCGCACCTGCCACGTCCTGCTGCCTCCGCCCCTCCCCCACTTCCGGGACGTGCGCAGGTGCACGAGGGGCGCGGCCTGGGGCCTGCAAGGTGCGCACCCAGCTATGCCGGCCCCCGCCCCGCCTCGGGGAAACCGTCGGGGTCGGGCTGAGGGGAACGAGAGTGGAATAAACGATACCCACTAGGTTCCTTCCCTCATCTTCTTCAGGTGTTTACTCAAACGTCCCCTGATCAGGGGGCACATCCCCGCAGGCATCATCCCCGTCCACCCTAAGTGAAATTGCCAATCTCATACCCATGTGTCCCCACCCCCGCCGCCGAGACTCCCGCACCCCGCTTCCTTGCTGTATTGTTCTCCACTGCGCTTAGCGCCACCGAACACGATGCGGGTTTACAGTGCTTGTACTGGCCTTGTTTATTGCCTGTCACCATCAGAACCAAATCTCCCGGAAGGCAGGTGTTTTTGTCCCCAGGGCTTAGAACTGTTTCGCTGGATGCATATTGTCCCTGGAAGGGGAGTGACCTTGGGTGATGCAATTTTCTTCAGCTGGGACAATCCCCAAAGAGGGCTGACAGTTGAGGGCAGTCATCTGGTGGCACTTCCTGCAGCTGATCAGCAGGTATGCACTGGATAGTTTAAATCCACACCTAGGGCAGTCAGGGACCCTGTTTGGGAGAACACACTCCAGAGGTGGTTAGCTGGCATTTAATCAAAAAGCCATGCTCCAGAGGCAGCTAATACAAGCACTTCAACAATCTTACATCAACAGAAGTGGCTTCATTAGATATTAGAAACAGTTTTTCACTGATGACATTAGTGGTGTCCATGTCATGTGGATTGGCATAATTTTTTTCAGAGGTATTTTCTCTCTTGCTCAAAGAGGGTATAAGAATCTAGAGATTCCAGTAATTCAAGTCCTTTGGAAGGGTGCTGTAGGCTTTGCTCCAAAATATCAATTTTTCATACAATGTTTGCTCAGAGCACCCAATTTGGCTGGGGTGGGGGTGGAGGCTACTTGTCAACAAGTGTGTGTATGTGTCACAGAATTTGGTCTACGATTTGCTTTCACTGTAAGCTGGTAGACAGGGTGTTGGGGAAGCGTCCCAGAGCCCTCACCTAACCTTAACCGGTAAACTCTGCAAATGTTTCCTTAAAACCCTCATGATTGTGAATGCTCAAATTGATATGAATCCATTTACATCACCCCAATTGCAGAAAAAAAAATCTAGCCACCTAGTTTCAGTCATTTCAGGTTTAAAGCCACCTCAGTCACTCTGAGGACTGTCCCTAGTCCCTCTCCTCCCACAGTTCTGCTGCAGGCAGCTTCAGTGGGGGCCATCACATCCATTCGCCCCCCCGGTCCTGACCTGTCCTGGGCACATCTCCACCGGGAGGCAGGCACTCTGCCACGATGGTGTCCCTGGAGGTGCCCTGGCTCCACACCTTGCCCTCAGGGGCCATGCTCCACACTGCCACCCACAGCTGCATCCCTCCCCTTTGAGACCCCCTGGGCTTGTCTGCTTTCAGCTACCTGGGAAATCCTTTGCCTGTTCCCCTTGCCCCATGGGGGCACAGGGACTCTGAGGCTGCCCTTGGGTCCATCTGCCTGTGCACCCCAGGCAGCCCCTCTTACACTTTCCTTGGCACTGACAATGTGCCCTGGCACTTGCCCCCACTCCCAGGGCAATGAGGCCCAAAGTGAATTGTCCTCTCTACTCTGGGATCCCCAGGCTTAACAGGGATTCTTCCACCACCCCACCCCCACCATCCCCTGGCACTCTGTCCAGGCCATAGGGATGGGCTCAAATCCAAGCCTTTTTGTCGTCTCTGTTACTCTCCCCCCACCCCATACCTAGTCCTAGGGGTGAGGACACTGGAGCTGTGTCATTGATCGTTCCTATTTTACACCTGAATGTCCGTTTTTGAACTCAAAAGCCAAGAATTTTGATGCCTTTAATCTCTGGCTTCTCTGAAACCACCCTGTATTCCCTCATCTGTTTTGGGACAATGCTGGTCCCTCAGTTAACCAGAGTCCCACGAAGAAGGGGCAGGAGACAGAACACACCAGTTACGACTTCATAGAACTCTCACCTGGCCTAAGCGGATTCATTGGGTGATATTAAGTACTACCCCAATTTCTATTAAAATACAAATATTACTTGGGCATTAGATGAAAGCAGAAACAGTTTAGTGTGCATTTATTGAATCTGACATTCTCCTCTCAACTGGGAGAGGCCCCTGCCTGGAGGTGCATGCTCTGGGCAGCGGCCCAGGAGCAGGGAGGGAAGACGCTGGGTGGGAGGCGCTGCAGGCTTTACCTCCTTCCATTTCCCCTGGGCCACAGGGCTCTGGCAAAACAGCAGCACTAACCTTGGTTTCAAGGGCTGGGTGGGGAGCTTGCGTGGGAGAAGGCGGTGGAAGAAGTGGGAGTGGAAAATGAGTGGAGGAGCAGACGTGCGTGTGAGAAGCTGGCTTTGCACGTGTGCTCTCTGTGGCTGCAGCTTTGCCTGGGCAGTCCTCAGGCCTTTGTGTGGGCCCTTCTCCATCATCCCTGTCCCCACGCCAGGCTCCCTGTGCTCCCAGGCACTTGCTGGCTCCTGCTCAAGGCCAGAAGCTGCCCCCGGGAGCTGGCCTTGTTCTGGCTGTTGGTGTGAGTGTCTGGGGGCTGGCGGGGTAGTGCATCCTTCCTCTTGGGCCTGCCGCACTTGGACACAGCTCTTCTGCTGCCCCCACAAGGCTCACTGGACGACACCAGAGAACGTGTTGATGGGCATCAGAAGGGGTTTGGGCTTGGCTTTGACCGTTTCCATCTCCTTCTGCCCATGTGAACCGCTCCATGGTGCCTTGGGCTTCTGGACTCCGGAACATGGCTCTGGGCAGGGAGCAACCTCCAATCTGCGGGTGAAGAGAGAACAGCTCGGGTGACCAGTCTCAGGGATCGAATCTGCCCAGGGTATTTGAAAGGTAGAGCCGTTATCATAGGATATAGAGGAGGGGGCCATGCAGAAGGAAGAGGAAGAGTCAGGGCGAGAAAGAATGCCCGGGGCCTGGGCTAACTGAGAGAGAGGAGATGCCTGGACCAGCTGCTCTGTGTACGCCTTCCTGACCCAAACGCACCTCCCCGGGGGAAGCCAGTAAGGGCCAGTTAACTGGGGCACAGATGCCACAGAAAGTCAGCCTATGTGGACGGGCCTGTGCCGACGAGGGGGCTGGATCAGGAGGGCTGCAGACTGAGTGTATGCCTAGGAATCTTGGGAAAATGTAATGTCAGCTGCTGCCTAGTGTCGGCCATTCATTTGCCTCTTGTTCCTGGATTCAAGCCATGGGGCAGTGGCCTAAGTTCACACTCACCAGGGACACCTGCCTGGCTGCAGGATCTGCCTCTGACAAGGTGCCCTGGGCTAGAACCAGGAGGTGACAGGAGCTGGCTCCTGCTTTGGTTTGTCCCATAGGGCCTAGACCCCTAGCAGTGGCAGGCCCTGCCTCACCTGGCCACATCCCGGAAAGTGCGCTGATTGTCCTTGTCCAGCAACAGTGTCAGCAGCCTCTGGTCCTGGCTCTGGATCTGGATGTTGGCCGTCCGGAAGGTGTTTGTCACTGTCTGCCACAAAGAGATGGCTCATGTGAGTGTCATCTTTGCTCAGCACAAGGCCCTGCCAACACAGGAGGATCACTTGAGCTCAGGAGTTCAAGACCAGCCTGAGCAAGAGTGAGACCCTGTCTCTACTAAAAATAGAAAAAATTAGCCAGGCATGGTGCACGCCTGTAGTCCCAGCTACTTGGGAGGCTGAGGCAGCAGGCTCATTTGTGCCCAGGAGTTCGAGGTTGCTGTGAGCTAGGCTGACACCATGGCACTCTAGCCTGGGCGACAGAGCAAGACTGTGTCTCAAAAAAAAAAAAAAAAAAGGCCCTGCCAACAACAATCTGGTGTGTTTCTTTGGTCTGGCACATGGGGTCCCGGCTGTCTTCCTGAAAGTGACTCTGAGCAGTGACAGCCCTGCATAAACTGCTTCTAGGTTCCCCATGGATCTCACATCATTTCTGCAGTTCTTTTCCAACCTGTTGCCCTTGATTTTGAACACAAACTGGAATGCTGTGGATGGTGCTTGTCAGGTTGTCAAGTTACCTGAGTTTGAGTGTGATTTATTTGACACATATTTTCTAAGCACCTTCTACGTGACAGGCATGTTGTTATGTGTGGGATTTGGGGTACTTCAGGGATTTTATAAGTCTGACTCCAGTTCTCAGCACTAAATTATAACACATACAACACTGTTTACCTGGGGCAGACACAGAGGGTCTAGAAAGCAGCCAAGGACCTGCAAAGCCTCAGTCCAGGCTGAAGGAAAGCAGCCCCAGGCATCCTTCTAACCCCCAACCTGAGGCCCCAGACAGGCCCCCTCCCATTGGACAGAGAACTTGGGGTGTCCTGGGGCTTTCAGAGGTGGCTGGCCCATTCCACACACACACAGCAGCTTTCGGTGATTTACAACCACAGGACGATGGAGCTGCTGTGGATAGACTCCAGCCTGGAGGCTTCGGAGTCCATCCCATCCAAGCTTCTCAACCCTGGCTGCCCACAGAGTCACCTTCCAAAAACATAAAATTAGAGATTCTGATTTTAGTGACATGGAGTCGAGCCCAGGCATGGGCATTTTTTAAAAAGATCTCTGGCGTAGGCAGGGCTGCGAACCATGGAGTTAATCCACTGTCTCATCACCGCATAGCAGAAGCTCGAGCAGCAGCCTCAGCTAGTGGGGTTGAGCGTGTGTGGGCATTTCAGCTGAACTTTTGTTGGGGTAGAGGTGGGGGTGGGCCAGCCAGAAGTCTGCAGGCCCTGGGGGGAGGGTCAAGAGCACAATCTCTAAGCCAGACTGCCCGGGTTCTAATCCTGGCTCTGCCACTTATTGGGTGTGTGACCTTGAGCATGTTTCTTAATCTCTCTGTGCTACCTTTCAGGACTGTTGTGAAGATTGAGACAGCATATGTTAAGTGCTTGGAACAGTGCCCGGGACATGGTAAGAGCTCTGGTTAATGTTGGGTGGTTATTATTATTAATTATAATTTTCCACGAAGGAGCCAAGCATGAATAATGGCCTCAGTAATGAAGCCTCAGCTGTCAGAGGGGAGGGAACCCTCTGTGGATTCTCCTTCCTTTGTCTCTTAGGCCAAGCCCTCTTATTGTCACCTACCCATAGACTCCTGTGCGTCTGCGTGGGTGGGTCGTGAGTAAAGACAGAAAGTTACCCAAACCTCTGTCAGACGGGGGCCCCCATAAGAGAAGGTAACACACAGGGAGAGGGAATTCCTCCCCTGCTGTCAACAGAACTTGTGCCAGCTCTGGTGCCCTGGAGCTGTCAGCCACGATGGGCAGTTGTGGTCAGGGGGACAGGCGGTAGAACCTTGTGGGCACTGGCCAGACAGCTAACGGGATGATTGCTGGCACTGGGACGTCATCCTGACCTTCCAGAAATACCTGGAGAGACTGCAGGGGGCTGAAGTCCTGCATGAGCCGGGGTTGGGGGAAGCCAGGTGCCTTCAGTTTCCATCGTTACTAGGACCACACCTGAACTGACAGGACCTGGTGAGGGACACTCACAGTTTCCACAAGGGAGGAGACGTAGGCCTGGAACCATTGAAGGAGACCCACTGAATGTGGCACAGTGGTAGGTGGGGGACGCAACTCCCTGACTCCCAATGTCATGCTCTTTCTCCTGCATCAGGCTGCTCTGAGTGTCTCTGGCAGGACCTGGCCCTGCCTTCTAGGCCGTCACGTGCAGTCTCAGGCCTCCTCCCACCTGCCCGCAGTGTAGGCAGAGGCCTTTTCCTTCCCCGTTGTGGTCTGTGTACCTGGACACACCCTACCTGCTTGGCGTCGGCCCATAGGAGAGTTGGATTTCAGTCTATGAATATGGCCACGGAGACCAGTGGAAAGGGCCAGAGGCAGAGCATGCAAAGGGTCCCAGTCTCATTAAGGTAAGGGGATGGGCGAAATGCTGCTGATTGTCTCCTATTGTCTTGGTGGCTTCCTGCCTTCCACGCCCCAATGCCCCAAATCTGTTGCTGCCTTCTTCTCACTACTGTTCTATATCAAACTTCCAATCCAGCCATGGTCATGTTTGCTGACCCTTAAACTCTCCCATGCTGTTCTCCACACTGGGAATGCCTCATTCCCGCTCCCCATGAGCTTCCCCCTGCTGCTCAGTGGTTTTCATCCTATCCATTTGGACGGAACAGGCACACGGACCTGCCTAGTTCCAAGAGGAAAGCCCGGCTACTGGGATTCCCTGCCCCGCCCGCCGCAAGCCAGTGCAGGGACAAAAGGCAACTCGATGGAGTGATAAGTTTAGATTTTCAAAAAGCCCCTGAGTAAGTTGTTTAAAGAGGTCATTGAAAACAGAAACCACTGCAAGGAACTGACTTCGAAAGAGGAAATGCAACCTAAGGGTAAACAGGTCCACCTTGGAGCCTAAAGCTTAAATACTGGGCTGCCCTACAGGAAGCAGGTTTCAGCTGAAGAAGGCAGACCTGTCAGCCAATCAGAGCTCTGCTGCAGTGGATGGGCTGCCTTGGAGAGTAAGCTTCTGGTTCCAGGATGAGATCTGGGATAAGGTGGGTGGAATAGATCACTGGACACACATCTGGGACACACATCTGGTGAGCCCCTGCTGTGTGCCAGACACCACACAGAAAGCCAGGGGAAATGGGGAACTAAAACAAGGACCCTGAGCCCAGGGTGGTGGGGCACCTAGCCCACCAAGGAGTGGGGGAAGGGAGAAGAGCATCAGCAAAGGCCTCCTGGGGGAGATGACACCTGAGTCTCACCTGGCAGGATGAGTGGGAGCTACAGAAAGAAGGTGCGGAACAGGAAGGGGGAATGGGGCTTCAGGTCAAGCGGACAGTGTGAGCAAAGGCACAGAGGTGTGGCTTCAGGAACACTCCCAAACATCACAGAGGGAAGGCCCCACAGGGAGTGGCCAGAGCTGCGCTGGAGAGGAAGAAGAGCCAAGCTATGCAACACCATAGAGATTTTCTGCCCTTGGAGAATGGGAAATGGCAGAGGGGTTTTAAGTGTGCAGTGACGTGGGCAGAGATGGGAAAGTGGACATAATGAGCACTGGGGTGGTGCCAGGAGACCAGCTGGGAGGCTCCTGCATCTTCCAGGAAAAGGAGATGGATGAAAGTCAGACCTACACAGACCACCTTGTCCTGATTTGCTTGGGACTTTCCTGGTTTTAGCACTGGAAGTCCCAAATGCAGGAAACCCCTTTAGTCCCAGGTAAACTGGGATGATTGTCAACCAGGCTGGACCCAGAACGGGGAGGACAGAGAGGAAGGGAAAGATTTGAGAAGTATTTGAGAGAGAAAACCTGCAGGGCGCAGGGAAGCGAGGAAGAGGAGGCATCAGGGATGACACCCAGGTTTCTGGCAGAGGTGAGTAGTTAATTATGGTGCCATTAAATGAGAGAAGAGAGCTAAGGAGGGGATGAAATGAACGTAACCGCTAACACATACATAGCGTTTGCTCAGCCAAGCCCTCTTCAAAGAGCTTTATGTGCCACAAACACTTCATCCTCCCAACAGCTGGATGAGGTAGGCAATGTCGTAATATTACAGTCGAACCTTTCCACACCTGCATATGTGGAACCCACGGATACGGAAGGCTAAGGGACTGGAGCATTCACGGATTTTGGTATCCTCAGGGGTCCTGGAACGAATCCCCTGTGGATACTGAGGGACACTGTATCCCCGTTTGATGTAATCACACTGAATGAGGCACAGAGAGACCGAGTAACTTGCCTGACATCACATAGCTGGTAAATGGCAGAGCCAAGATCTGCTCCCAAGCAGTCTGGCTCTAGAGAGCTCTCAGCTATTCAAAGCTATTGGCTTTGGATTTAAATGTCTTGCGTTTGGGGTGTTGTGGGACATCCAGTTCAGGCTAACTTAGGTGAATGCAGGAGTCAGAAACTCAGGGGTAAACGTCAGAGCAGGAGATACAGATTTGGGAGTCCTTAACAAATTGTACTAGATCTTTCTAAGTGGATTTGTAACAGTCCAGGGAATGAGAGAAGAAGTGAGCCATGGATAGAAGTTGAGAACAGAGTAGCTATATAAGAATTTAGGAAAAAGGGTTCAGGAAGAGGCCAAAGAGTAATAATCAGACATGTAGATAAAAAACTATAAGAACATGGTGTTTCTGAACTTATGGATTTAGGGTATTTAAAGACTCAGAGAACAGGGCTTCAGTTCTAGTGGTGGAACTGATTCAAAATTGACCAAAGGAATACAAAACTGGGAAACCTCTATGACAGTGCTAGAAGACAGCTTCATCTGAGTGTTAACATATAATCACAATTTCAAATGTACATATTTTAAATTTAGAGGTAACCACTGATAGAAGAAGAAGTACATATAACTTCCAAATCATCAGGGAAGGGGGTAATGAGCAAACAAAACCCAAACAAGATAGCAAAATGAAACATAAAAAACCAGCCAAAAGCGTTTTAAAAAACCCCAGGAAGCACAAGATAAAATGGCAAAGCTCAAATAGCACTTAAAGTTAGCATTGATGGATTAAACTCTCATTTGTTAAAAAAAAAAATGTGTTTCACAACAATGAGCATTTACTTAACACCACTGAACTGTATACTTAAAAATGGTTAAGAAGGTAAATTTTACATTATGTGTTTTTTTACCATATATTTTTAAAAACCCACAAAGACTTTCAGACTGAATCAGAACAAAATCAAATTATATGCCATTTATAAAAGGCATATCTAAAATAAAATTAAAATGTTTTAAAAATAAAGAGATGAGAATTTCTGATTTCAAAATGGCAAAGTATATATTTTCTCATTTTTTTCCCTCTTATAATTCAGCTCAAAACAAGGAGGTGCACTTTTGGTGAAATTAGAAAGCACTTCAAGTCCTAGACCACAATCTTGTAGCCAGAGAAAGGACAGAGAAATGGCAGTGGGTAACTTGTAGAAGAAGAAGGTCACACATAAGCGTCCACACTGGGAAGGCTTATGAGATAGCTGGTTCCACACACGGTGGGGATGAGAAGGGGCCTGACAATGGGAAATTGGTTGAAAGCTGGCATGATGGGTAGTTAGACTCCTCAGGTTCCCACTCCCCCTGTGCAGCCAAGCAATGAACCCTCCCCCTGCCACAGAGACCAGAGAAACAGAACCAGAGAGACTCTGGACTTGGGGAGACCACAGATGGAGGAGGATGGAGTGAAGTGCTGTACTGCAAATAGGTGGATTGCATGAAAGTTTGCTCACTGACTGGTGAAACCCCCAATCCCCTTGCCCAACCCAGCTCCAGAGTGACAGCCGGCCCATCCCCTCAACCCCCTTCACTCCCCAAGGTGGGAGTGAAAGGATTCATCTCTGGAAAACAAAACTGTCCTAGAAAAGAGACTTGCCAATTCAGACATTTAGGTTTCCCCCTTGGAAAAGACCGTGGCCTTCTGACTGCCCACTGAGAAGCTCACCATTAACTCAGCACTTTAGTGCCCCACTCATGAATGTGAACAGACAGCCAAGGATCATCAGATATTTGGAGACAGCCCCTAGCAGTACAGAGAGAGAGAGAGAGAGAGAGAAAGAGGCCACAACAAACAAATAGAAAACAGGAACTCAGAGGAAACAGACAACATACAGGGAGCAGAAGAAAATTTCAAATAAACCATAGTTAATATCTCCAGAGAGATACAAGAAGGTACTGCGTCCATGAAGCGAGAATAGAATGCTATTGAAATTGAACCACCAGAAAACAAAAAAGAGTTTGTGAAGTTTAAATATTCAATAAACGACTTTGAAGACAACTCCCCCAAAGTGGAAACAACAATGGAAGGACATTGGGAGAGAAAAGATGAGAAAATTAGAGCATCAGTCTAGGAAACAGAACATCTGACTAGTTATAGTTCCAGAAAGAGAAAGCAAAGAAATAAAGGGGAGGAAATTATTTTTAAAATTACATTAGAAAATATCTCAGAACTGAAAGATGCATGTCTTGTCTCCACACTGAGAACACCCATCAAAGGGGCAAAATAATGAATGAAAAAAGATTCCACTGAACTATATTCCTGTGACATTCCAGAACCCTCTATGAAATGACGCATCCAAAGCTTCCAGAGAGGAAAGAAAAAAAAATAGTCTCATACAAAGACCGGGCATAAGAAGGCATCATATTGGATAACAGCAGCATCAAAAATTAGAAGAAAATTCAGGTTCAAAGAAATGGAGATAGAATTGACAAAAGCAAAATCAGAGCAGGAATGTCGAAAAACTCCTCTCAGTTTTGCACAGATGAAGTGGACAAAACATTTTTTAAATTTGTAGATTACAGTAATATAATGTATTTGATTTAATAATTAAACGTCATACTTTGTATATTCTATAGATGGAAAACACGTGTATTTTTTAGTTGCCGCAGGATATCAAACAATTGATTATGTGCCAAGCAATGAAGAAAATGTCAATAAATTCCAAAGAAGTCAATCAGATGCTTTGGCTGTCCTAGGGGCATTTGCTAATCTCAGGAATCTAGGGGCTGGGGTTTCAATAGCCACAGGGGGATGGGAAGACAAGGCTGGGATTTGAAACTGAGATTCCATTCAAGGACTCCTAAAGGCCACGCTCTCAGTGAAGACAGGATTAGAAAAAAGAACTCCAGCAGGCATAGGAGACCACAGGAGGCCTGTCTGCTTTGGCTTGTGCTATGAGTGCATCAGAAAAGCCTCCTGGGGGCCGGGCAGGCGCAGTGGCTCACGCCTGTAATCCTAGCACTCTGGGAGGCCGAGGCGGGTGGATGGCTCAAGGTCAGGAGTTCGAGAAAAGCCTCCTGATGTGGGTTTGGGGTACACATTTACATTATCCTCATGGTCTGGAAATTTCTGAGCCAGACATAAAATATGGTCCTAGGCTGATATCATCATGGGGGCACTTGGCAAATGCAGAGTAAACACAGAATTTCTCTAGAAGGACATTTTTTCCACCCAGGTTTCCCACAGATAAAGCCCCAACAAATGTGAGCTCATAATTGAGGAAACATACAAGGAACAAAGCTACCGAGAGGGTCAGCGAACGCAGTAGACAGAAGGATTAGACACCCACTAATTACAGATAATGTAAGTACATAAATCAGATTATAAAATAAAAATGTTTAAACTGAGTAAAGAAATAAAAGAAGGAATTAAACCACGTGAAAGAAACAACAGCATACATATTAAATAGGCATGCCATTTTCATTGATTCTAAAACATATTTTTCCCCCATATTTTAACATCTCTGAAATTAGGAAGTATTTTGCAAGCAATGTGATAAGAAAGCATTGTTCATAGTTTAGGTATCATTGTTTCTTATTAGTATGTAAAATTATGATATGTCTTAAATTTTATGAGATGTGATGTTCAGACATATGTCATATATAAACATATCAGAGTCAGAAATCATTACAGGAAAGTGATTAGTAGGTTTTGCTACATCACAATATAAAGCTTTTTTGGGTAAAAAAAGAAAAAAAGCATTAAAAGACAGCCTGGGAAAATTATTTCCAAAATATATGACAAATAAGGGGTTAATGTCCTCTTATTATAAAATAAAGACACCACAGTATTAATATAGGATGAGAATATAAATAGGAAATACATGAATGAAGAAATAGAAATTATCAATAAATTATTGATAATTATTCAACTTTACTAATTTTGGTAATGAAAGAAACAAATTAAAATAATGGAAAGTTTGACAATCAAATGTGCAAAGACAAAAAAGTCAATCGATATGTTAATTATGCTGCAAAACTGGCACTCAAACATTAGAGCAAGGGCAGAACTTGGTGTAGACTTTCTGGAGGGCAATTAGCAAAATATATAAAAAGTCCTAAAATATGAATGTCATCTGACTGAGTGATTTCACTTCTAAGCATTTTTTTAAAAAGGCATAACTCTGATATTTAGCACATCTTTCTCCCTAAGGATGTTCCTCACACTATGCTTATAGTAGTGAAAAATGAGAGCTTATTTAAATGTCATGTAAGAATTCATTTGAATAATTATACAGGCATATGCAACCATCATATAATAAATATTTAATGAAATGTACTTAATGACACAAAACATATTTAATAATATAAGCAAGGTCCCACCAAGACATATTCACAAGGCTTTAGAATATTTTTGAGTAAACATCAAGTTGCAGACCAGTATGTATTGTAGCTCTCGATTATATACAAATATACTGAAAAAAAGGCTGGGTGTTTACACCTGAAAATGTTAATGGTCATCCTCTCCAGGAATTGGGACTACTAGTGAATTACTTCTTTGTGCTTTTTGTATTTCCTAAAATAAATAATAAAACTTTTGTTTATAGGTTAAAATGTTATCTTTAGAAAAAAAGAATTAAGAAATGTAAGGACTAAAAAGTGACCAGGGGTCTTGGCACCATGGAGGTGACTTTGCTATGATAGAGTGAGTATAAGCAGACCGTCGCGCCTAGAAGGGTCCTTGTTAAAGGAGTGGAAACTCTTCTAGAGGTTTCTTTCAAGGAGGTTGACCAAGAAGGGAGAGAAGGAGATAGAGCAGGTAGCTAGAGAGGTGGGTGGGTCATGACAGAGAGTTTTTGCTTTTCTTTAAGATGGAAAAGATCCGAGCACATGTGTAGGCGAAGAGGGAGGAGCAGCAGAGAGGGAGAGGCCAAAGCCGGAGAAAAGAGATTGCAAACAGGAGGAGAGGAGCTGGGAGAGGGTAGCGAGAAAAGGGCTGAGTGATCCCAAGGATCAGGGGAGGGGGAAGGCCTGAGTTTGGCTGTGGCTGTAATCATCCTGGATGCAAGATTTATTCCAGAAGCACTCAGCCACCTGGGCATAGGGACTGAGTATGTGGCTGGCCCTGCCATGGAGTGAGAGCCTGGTGGGGGCTGTGTGGCACTGGGGGACGTCAGTGAGAACGAGGTTCAGGTGCAGTCACGGAGCTCCAAGGCTGAGCTGAGCGGGGAAGGGAAGTCCAGAGAGGCTGTCAGATGGGGAGAAAGCATGTGGGTCTCTTGTCTGTACCAGTATCAGTAAGGGCAAAGGGCAAAGGGCAAAGGGCAAGGGGTGGAGGTGGGGCAGTGGGGTGGAGAGAGCTGCCTCAATTTGGTCAAAGGTTGGGCAGCTGTTGTTTAGGAGTCTGGCTGGGTGTGGTGGCCGGAGAGGACAGAAGATGGGTGTGTTTTGCAGTGATCGGGGTATGTCTGAGGTCCTCAGACGGTCAGCACATGGAGGGCCTTCCCTCTACCAGCTGGCGCTCAGTATTTCAGACAGACTGACTGGAAAGTGGGTTCTTTCTGACAGGAAGACCCACTCGGTAGCAAAGGTTCAGAAAGACTCAGAGGTCAGCTTTCTTGGAATACCATCCTCCGGCTCCCGGCCACCTACCTAGGTCCCCATCTGGCCACCCCCCTTCCCGGTCCACCAGGTACTTACAGAGAAGGACCTTCCTGCCAGGTTGGAGGACTTGACAACCTCTGTCACGCTGACATTCAGACATATATGGTCTGTCACAGGGGCAGCAGTTGGGGGTTGCTGGGAGGGCCCTGAAATGGAATGAAATTCGGGGGCTGTGACTGGGCCTCCAGGGAAGCAGGGGAGTCTGCAATTCTCAGTCCCAAGAAGATCTCCATGAACCGATCTTGACCCCTCACTCCCAGTGTAACCCCCCACACCCTGCCCGGCCCCCACTTTGCTATTCCACCTGGATCCCAGCCAAGCCCCAGTTCCTTCCTAATCCCCCATCCCCCTTTTCTGGTGAACCCACAGGTTTCTGTACCCCCAGGCCCAGCAGCCATCACCAACCCAAACCCCCAACCACCACCTTTCTCATCTCCTCCTGCACCACTTTTTCAAAGGATGAAGGTTCTGTTGAACTTCCCTGCCACCATCGGGCATGCTAGGATGTAAGGAATACCTAGCTCAGGATGTCATGCAGGACAGAGTCACCAGGGGTGACATTGGTCCCAACAAGCTGAGTGTTTCTTTGACTTTCTTAATAATGTATAATGAGTCAAAACTCACTTTTGTGACTCCTGCTGGGCTTAATCCCTCCCTGCCAGCTAAAGAGGGTCCTCAGATGTCTGTGCCTCTAAGGGGGTTCTGGCATCACCAGACCAGTTCTGATAGGGTCTGGAGTACGGGTGGGAGGAGTGAGAGTCTTGTGAAGGAAATAGAAGGAATACAATTTTAACAAGAGCTAACATTTATTGTTCATTGTATGCACACAAATTAGTGTCCATTATTTCCATTGTAGAAGTGAAAAAAATAAAAACAGGTAGCAAGGTCACAAGTAACTTGCCCAAGGTCACCCAGATGGTAAGTGGCAAAGCTGAGGTTTGAGCCCTGCCCATCTGGCTCTTGACCCTGCGCTAGGATGCCCTGCTCCTTAACCACCTCTAGGTTATATGAGCTACTGCCAAAATGACAGGTCTCCTTCATGGTTCAAGAGTGTCTCACTGTGAAACAGTTTCATATGTTACCCACAAATTTAACTCACCTGAAAGCCATTTTATCAGGAAGTGATAATACTTGACTTTTTTCTTTGTGCCAGATGCCAAGAAAATTGAGGCGCCATGCTGCCCATTCAGAACGCAAATGCATCATACACAGAGAGGTGTCATAATTGGAGAGCTAGCAATGCCACAGAGGGTTTTAGAGACAGGGTAATTACTCCTAGTCGGATAGGGAAGGAGGAATTAGCATTGGCTTCCTTGTAAGCATTCCAGCCTGGCTAGTGCATGTTTTCATTTTATGTTTCTTCTAGAATATTCCACATTTATTCATTCTTTTTTAAAAAACAAATGTTTGGGTATAAGTAGCACTTCATTTATTCAGTGAATGTTTATCCAGTATCCACTGTGTGCCAGGACACGAGCTGGACACTGGGGATAGAGCGGTCATGAGCTATAACTGCCTCAGTGAACTTTCTAATTTGTTCTGGAATGATCTTCTACAAGCATCTGTGGTTAACATCCCTTAAGTCTCGTCTGCTGAGCTTTGGCAATCACAGGGAGGCAGTGTGGGGCAGTGGGGAGGTGGGAACACAGACTCCTGCCTGGGAATATCTGGGTGTGAATCCCAGTCTTGACTCTTCCTCACAGAGGTGACCTTGAGTAAGTTATTCTCTTTGCTTCAGTTTCCTCTCCAGTAAAAAAGTTGCTAATACTAATACCTACATCATAGGATGATCATGCTTAAAAGAGTTAAAATGTTGAACCCAGAAGGCTGCCTGGCCTCTGGCAAATGTGTGCAATGGTTAGTGATCCATGCTGCCATCCTTGCGTTGTTCCCAGAGACCAAGATCTCATAGTAAGAGCTAATATTTATGATTTACTATATGCATGTAAATTGGCATCTTTTATTAACGTAATTTTTTTGGAACAACATTCAAAATCCAAAATTTTGGGGAAAACATTCAAAATCCAAAATTTCTAAACAATGCAACTGTCCCCTGCATAGGAGGTAAACTGCAACTCCTCCTGGGGTCCCTCCACCTTCCAGCTGTGTCCCACCAGGCTGCAGAGGCCCAGTCAGAGGCCAGTGCCAGAATGTGGTCACGGCACAGTGAGCAACCTGAGGGACCACATGGCCCCCCGGGCAGCACCCATGCCTAGCCCTGGGCTCAGCTGGAGTTCCGTGGCCCCAGGGACCATGAGGGGGCTCCCTCATCCCCATTGCTCGGCCTTCTCCCCTCTGCTCTCCCCAACTACCCCCTTCTTGTCCCTTCCTTCTTTTTTTTTCTTGCATTCCCAGCTCCTCACCTTCTGTGTCACTGGCTGGAATGGCCTTCAGGACCAGACCAGTGGCCCGCAGGGAAATGGTGACCTCTCGGGGCCGGTGGCTGAGCAGGCCCTGGGGAGGGGGATTGGGGAACAGGTGGGGGTCCTCAGGACATCTCCCCGCCGTGCATCCCCCCATCCACAGTCTGCCTCTCCCGCCTGCTTTCCACCCCTGCCCTAAGAGTCTTGCCTGTGTCACTGAGGTCCCATAAGGGACTAGCAGACAAAGGCTCACAGAATTCCTAGCCCCAGAGAGCATGTTCCACCTTTCAAATACAGAGGGAAAAAACCCCAGTGACATCAGTTCAAGCATCTGGTCAGCTACCAAGGAAGATATTTTTGAGCAAGGAGCCAGCCCCCTTGTTCTTTATATCAGATCACTTCCTTGTCTAGAAATAAGGTAAACTTAACCCCCAGCCCTGCAAAACTCTCCAAAGGCTGGGACATTCTAGGGGCAGCTTCAAGAAAAGGGGCAGAAGGTTCCTTTAGCTTTGTCTCCAGGCCACCTCCTGACCACACCCACGCACACTGACCTTCTGGTAGCACATGGACAGCTCCGCCCCTGGACCCTCAGCCATGCCTCTCCTCCTGGGCGAAAAACCATCTGAGGGGAGATGAGAAGGGGCTCAAGAGCGAGGCTCCCAGCCCTCTCCACCCCGACTGCCCACCTCACTGAGGGCCGGAGCTGGTTCGCCTGGGCCTCCCCCTGGACGGAAAGGCAGCACCTTGGGGCCAGGCTGCCTTTCAGTCTGGGGGAGCTTGGAGGGGCCCAGGACAGCCCTGGCATTCAGCAGGTGTGGGACAGAGTGGTGGTGGGGGGATATAGGCGGACGCAGGTATCATTAGGTGAGAGGTGAGAGGAACGGGGTGTGGGGGAAGCTGAGCCAAGGCGACATTGACAAAGGGAGGCAGAGGCTCACCTTTGGGAAATTTGGAGTCTTGGATCTTCACCTTCAGCTCAGTGAGGAAAATGTCTTCTGTAGGGTCTTGGCTCAGGTCGCCGAAGAAGATCTGGAGAGAGGAAGGGCGGGAGGTTTGGAGAAGGCTGACTCACTAGGCCCCGGACAGCTCCCCGTACCCCCGCAGTCCGAGGATGTGGCCGACTGGGAAAGTGTCCAGAAGTGGGCAGGTGGCCCCACTCGCCCTGCCAGCGCTGCAGGCTGCTTTAAAAACTGCCTGGGTTCGAATCTGTCTGTATCTATGGCGATACAACAGATTTATAAACAGTGCAAGAAACTTACTGAAAACCCAAACCACCTGGTAGCTGCTACTGTCTAACTGGGAGGGCAGGAGCAGGGGACAAAGCTCACTTCAGGGAAGGATAATGAAACCTCTTGCAGACACTGGCCGCAGAGCAAGGACAGAAGGCAGAGCTCAGTGCTCGGAAGTGCACAGAGAAGCCAACGCTGTGCAAGCAGAGGGCGTGTGACAGCTGATGTGACCCAAGGAGCCCTGGTGGAAATCCCAGAGGAGGAGCCCCAGAGAAAGGCGGCAGGGAAGAGGGGAGGCCGAGTGTGGGCGGCAGGAGACAGAGGGCATCCCAACAACGTGGAAGAGTGGCCAAAGGGTTTTTGAGAACAGGGATGTGGGAAAGAGGAAAGCAGCCCCTGGAGGCTGGGAGCTGGCCTGGCACTCACAGTGAGACCACGGCGTCCTGCTGACCGTCAGCAATTCACAGATGCCAACATCATTAGGCAAGGCCACTGTGTGAGTGCGACGGATCAAGACAAAAACCAGACACTCCGGAACACGTGCTGCCATCCCCTGCCCTCCCATCCCAGCCAAACATGAGTAACCGCTGAGTCCTTGGCCTTTTCAGTAAGAATCATCGAGATCCCCCGTCAGAGAATTACTCCCACGTCCTGCCAGCAACCAATCCCGAGCACAGTCCTGCCTTTTGGAACCCTCCCCCAACCCACCCAACACAAGCCCCCTCCGAGAACACGTTCTTTCTAACGGCCTCTTTCTGCGATGCGTCCTGGTCCCCCGTGGTACGTGTCCTCCGTCACCACAGCACGACAGCAAACCCACCTTCATGCAGCTACAGCTGTGCTCCGGGTGCCACGTCTTTCATTTTAAGTTATTCGTGTTGCTGAGATGTTTACTCTCTTTACCGTCTTGAGAGGCTTTTTAGTTTGTGTTGTGTTATTTTGTTTTGCATTCTTGGAAATCAAAGAAAGGGCTTAAATTTAGGTCAAAACCAGGAAGGCGTGTTAAAGAAAAGACCTAGCACAGGACACAGAGCGAAGAACAAGAATTTGGGAAGACAGAAAACTGAGGCAGAGGGGGCCACGAGAAATCCTTCCCCGGGTTCTCACAGGTGTCACAGGGGCCAGGGGTGTGGCGCTGGGCCTTCCCTGGAAGAAGGAACGAGGCATCAAGCACGTAGGAATTAGATTCTCAGTAGCAGGTGACCTGGACTGATTTCTGGGATAACACACCCGTGTCCAAGTCTGTGTTGCAGTGGTTTGCTGTAGGAATATGAGCAGGCCGGACCTGGGAGCCAACAGGAGGGCGAAGGCACAAAGGAACAAGGGACCAAGACCCAGGAGGGCTCAGGAGTCCCTTCTGTTCAGACCTTGTTCTGCGCTTGGCCCTCTGTAGGCAGTTGGCCCATATTATCTCAGCACCCCTAGAAGGAAGGTGTCATTAGCCTTATCTTAGGGGCCTGAAAACTCAAGCTCGAAGGTGTTACGTGTCCCATCCAGGGTAGAAAGTGTTAATAGCACAGCTGGGGTTCTCATCCATGTTCTTAACCACTGGTCGGCATCTTTTGTGTGCTGACCTCGCCCTCCTCTTCCCCTACCTCTTTACCATATTTGCTAGTCATCTGAATTCTCGAAAGAATCCTATGGCAGGTGAAGATTATTATTCCTGTTTTAAATATGGGGAAATTAATTTTAGAGAGTGCCTGTGACCACACAGCCGGTCAGTGAAGGAAGTAGGAAGCAAAGCCATGAGTGTTGTCTGCCCCACGCTGCCTCTGCCTGCACACCCAGCGGCCCAGCCAGGCCCCCGACCACACCCCCCCCCATACACACACACCCACACACACTCACACACACTCACACTCTCTATTGCATTAACAGCAGGAGCTTCAAAGATAAACAAAATGCAGTCCCTTATCCCAAGGGATGCCTGTGACATACCTGCAGGTCTATGACAAAGTGCCGGAGGAAACGCTATAGCTGTGCCCAGAGCACTATGGAGCACAGAGGAGGAGCAACCCCCCCGCCCAAGCTGGGAGGTGAGGGGAAGAGAGGTCAGGGCAGCGTTGCTGCGTGACTGAGAGTGGAAGAGGGTGAAGGGGAGGATGTGGGGTGAGGGAGAGAAGGGCATTCCAGGCCCAGGGCCCGGCACGAGCAAGGCGTGCAAGACCTAGATGGAATGAAGGGACCGGCTGGGCAGAGTGGCAGCTCTGAAGGCAGCAGAGGAGGCCCCACCAGGGGACAGTGTTAACAGGAGTCGAGGGAGGGCAGCTTCATGAAGGGGGAGATGTGTGCTTTCATTTTTCTAACTGTGACAGAAGCTTGGCTATTATACATTTAATTATAAGAACAAAGAAAACATGTGGTGGCCGACTGTCCACTGCAGTAGAGAGGCCCAGTGAGATAGGACTGGAGAACATCCTCTGGGCCTGGCAGTTTGGAGGCCGTTGGTAAATGGCTTCAGAGGAGCCAGCTTGCTGTTTGAGGATCGGAGGGGGATGGAGGGACATGGACAAGGCGGAGAGAAGACCGAGGCCTGCAGGAAGTCTGACCTCAGCGTTTTCCTCTCCCAAGCCTCCATTGCTGTGCACACCCTCAATGGGAAAACAAATGGAACTTCATAGGCTCCAAAGGTTGTTTTGTTTGATATAGGTCACCAAGACCGAAGGAAGGGGAGGAACAGGTGAAAGGAGGTGAACAAAGGAGGAAGGCGCAGGAGGAGGTGGCTGCAGCCGAGTCGGGGGCAGGGTGAAGGGGTTCGGCCTGCGCTGCAGGAGGGCCACGTCCACTGTGACGATGGGAATGGGTGTGGATGCGTTGCTGGGTGTGCAGGAAGTTTAGGGGGACCCAATGGCCTCTGCTTTTTTAGTTCAGTGGAGTGGGTGGAAAAAGCATTTGCCAAAAGAGTGGTGAGGATTGGAACAGCCATTGTTCCGGAGGACCAGGGAGCTGCCGAGGGGGCACCGTGGGCCCCGCCG
Organism: Propithecus coquereli; assembly: GCF_000956105.1. Lineage (NCBI taxonomy): Eukaryota > Metazoa > Chordata > Mammalia > Primates > Indriidae > Propithecus > Propithecus coquereli. Next base: position 846,336 of record NW_012150641.1, on the reverse strand, counting down.
AGGCTGGACACCTCAAATGTGGAGGGACATCGAGCCAAAGGGCTTTGGATGTGTCTCCCCAGGTGGTGCTCGGAAGCCCAGGTTTAGCAAAGGTAAGGTACATGGGAGACCGGTCTGGGCGTGGGTGTTGCTGGAGGCGAGACAGCAGGAAGGGTGCAAAGGGAAGTGGGGGGCAGGTAAGAGACTGGTGCGGGGGAAACTGGCAGGAAAGGAGGACAGGCAGCAGCGCTGAGGGGAGGTGAGCAATCAAACTGGCCTGAGGTCTCGGCTGAAAAGGGGTGTGGAGGTGAGAGCGCCTCGAGCAATGGGAGTTCTGACCAGAGACTGGAACAGAGTTCAGGATTTCCGAAGTAAGTGTTTCCTGGGGATGACTTCCGCAGCAGCCTAGCCCTGGCTCCCACTCCTCCAAGAGGCCACGTAAAGAAGTCTACTACTGCTTGCGTTTGAGGTCTTAGAAGTTAATAATGATCTGATTCATCCAGAAATTAAGAAGGTAAAGTTAACAACCAAGACAGTCTGGGTGTGTTGCATTCATGACTTGCAGCCTGGTGACCGGGGTTTCCCCAGAGCCAGAGTATTTAGGCTATGGGCGCTGGGGCCTGGCAGGCTGGCATGGCACCCTGGGAGCCCCAGGTGGGGTGCTTACCTTGACCATGTAGATCTGGAAATAGATGGGTTGGGTGCCCATGCGAACATAGTAGGTGATGACATCCAGGAGGAAGGGGTCCACAGTCCGGGACGTGTCCAGGGAGGGAGACTGTGAGGGAGACAGGGAATGTCTTCAGCCATCTTCCTCCAGGCTACTGTGGGAGGTGCCATTTTCTTAAGTGAGAAACTCCAAAGCCCCCACATACTTTCTGGGATGCACTATTCCGGCTAGTCCTTCAACACGTTTCAAACCTTTCCTACCCCCTGATTTCTACTCCTTATCAAAATATACCTGTCCAGAGAGCCCCATCTCCCCAAGGAACACAAAGACATATTGAACACCTGTATGAGTAAGGCACTGTGCTGGGTGCTTGGGGTGACAAGAGGCTCGAGCGTATAACTAATGATGAAAGAGTCTGGTTGGGATTCTAGGTTTAGATTGGCTACTTGCCATTAGCGAGGTGGCTGTGGGCAGTTATTCAAACTCTTTGAGGCTTTAGTTTCCTTCCAGAGAAAATGAGATGTGGAACCACATGATCTGATGTCTCTTTCAGCTCTAGTGGTCTGTGGATCTATTAATAAACTAATTAATGTTTGCATGTTATTGGGAATGGACTATGTCCTCGTCCTGCAGGCCCTCCCTAGTCCCACACAATTCTAAAGCATAATGATTGGGTTTTTCAGCAAACATGACAGAAATTTACATCGAATGTGATAGTATCAGAGTTTGAAAGAAATTCAGAGTTTATCTCATCTAATTCATATCCAATCCTGTAAAATCCCTTCTGACTCTCCCATCTGGTCTGTTGGAATACTGTTCCTTTCAGAAAGGTCACACTGAGGAACTATGAACTTATTCTGATAATGCTGTTATTGCTCATAATGTTTCCAGCCTCTTCATGTGGAAACTGCTTTGGAGTAAGCATAAGGACCATGCAAATTGTTAATTATAAGGGAAAGGAAAGCAGGGAAAAATCGAAATCTTATGTGTGTCTTGGCAGGGAAAAAAAAAGCTACCAACAAAGGAGCACCACTGAGGCCTGCATTAAGTGTTCCTCCTGTGATGTCCTCCAAGTTTCCGAGAACAGTATTTTAATACCCAGCTAAGAGGTCTTCTGTGTATACGCAAAGACATTTTCAGATTAGGTATAATTCAGAAAGCATGCACACCCCAAATATCTTTATTTGAATAAAATATATAAGAAGATAACTCAATCGGTCAAGTGCTAAAGCAAAATGGAGAGCTCAGTAAAGTGGCAAGTAAAAAATAAACATGTAAAAGAAGGTAAATTGTATGTTGTGTGATTTTACAATTTAAGAAGTGAAAATAAATAAATAAATATGTACAAATCAATAGCTTCCTTTTATACTAGAAGTAGCAACTACTCAAATATGATGGGAGAAAGATAGCATTCACAACAGCAAGAAACATTAGCAAATATGAGGGGTAATTTTAGCAAGAAATGGGCAAAAGCTGTATGATGAAAATTGTACCATTATACTGAGGGATATATAAGAAGACTTTAATAAATGAAAAGCTATACCATGCTCCAAGAGAGGGAAACTTAATACATTAAAGATACTAATTCTTTTCCAAATTTCAATCAAAATCCCAATAAAATTTTTAAAAAATAAAAACAAAACTTGAAGTGAAGTTCTAACGTTTATCAGAAAAGATAAATAAACAAGCATAGTCTGAAAAGTTTGGAAAAAGAAGAGTAATGGGGTGGGCCCGCTCTGCCAGATATTAAAATATAAAAGTGCCAATTTGTACAGAAATTACTAGCTCAGCGAGAGAGAACAGGTATCCAGAAATAAACTTGAGCTTGTGTAAGAATTTAGCAAACGATAAAAGTGGCATTTCAAATTGATGAGGCAAAATGGTTTATGCAGTAAATAGCTTTAGGACAACTAGCTCAACATTTGAAACCAAACAAAATTACATACTTCACACTAAATGCTAAAGTTAATTGCAGATGGGCTAATTATTGAAATGTAAACATTGAGATAGGAAAAGTGTTAGAGTAAATTATCAGTGAATATTGATTTAACCTTTTGAAGCATGATTCCAAAGGCAGAAACCATAAAGAATACAAGTGCTACATCTGACTACATAAAAATATTAAACTTCTGCAAGTCAAAAAAACTGATAGGTAGGTTACAGAGCGGGAAAACTGCCTGCAACATATAAGATCGCAAAAAGGGTACGATTCCCTTAATTTATTAAAGCCTCTTCAAATCAGTAAAATATGAGTTCCGTCCCCACTGCCAGTCGTGGCTGTGTGTGGCGGTGTGGTCCTGGTTGAGAGGATGTGCTGCCAGGTTGCACGTGGGATTCTACCGCTCATTTTGTCACTTCAGGCAAGTTACCTAATCTCTTTCCGCCTGAGCTGCTTGATCTAGAAAACAGAGATCGCAGCGCCTACTGACAAGAGCACCTCTTCTGGGCTGCCAAGGGCACGACATGAGCTAGTCCCTCCTGCAAGTGCTTAGAACAGTGCCTGCCACACGGTGAGTGCTCAGGAAACATCATCTGTTAACAATCACCAAAATGTGATCGCAGGAAGCTCTCAAAAGAAGGAATATAATTGGCCTATGCATTGATTAAAGAATATTTTATTTCATTTTTTCCGCTGTGGTCTGATCCAAAGTTGGTGCCTGGTAAGTGTTCCGAGTGAATTCAAAACCACTAGCCAGTTAGGGCTCCTCTGTCACGTTCCCCTCCTGCCTCATCCTACCCCTGAGGCTGACTCTAGATGTCAGGGGTCAAGTGCAATATCTGGAAAAACAGCCCCCTGCCACGCCCATTCCACCCTCCCTGCCCAATGGTGTCTTCTGCCCCCACCACGCCCACACGCCGGGCCCGCCTCTTCCCACCCTGTACCATGGCTGCCCCTACCATCTCAGCCAGCTTGTGGATGGCGGGGCACAGGGTGTTGACCGTGCTCTCGTACCATGGGTCCGCACGGCCCAGGAACGCGGCCAGCTCCCCCAGCTCGGGCTGCCTGGATGCTGCAGGCTCCTGGGGGTAAGGGGATGGGGCAGACCCATCAGGCCCCTGCTCTCTGGCACCCTCTTCCTGGCCAGAGGGGCCCCAGGCCCCAGGGGCTATCGGCCTAGGCTTTGTGAATATGGTCAAATCATTTAACTTCTTGGGGCCTCAATTTCTCCACATGAAATTATTGTTCTGTTCTACGAACTCAGATGAAGCTGAGATACCCTTTGCCGAGGGCCACTTTCAATGCCAGGGTCACTGGAAAATGATCCCCAGACTTACAAGGGGAGAGACAAGTATTGCTGTGACCGTATTGCTCCTCCATGGGAAGCGGAGGGTGCAATGGAAGGTAAAACCCGCCAAGTGCAGCTACGTCTCCTCGGCTAGATCAGCGGGTTTCCACCGCTGGAACTTTCCTCTCATGTGGTCCCAGGAAGTGTGGGAGGGAGTGTGTGTGTGTGTGCGTGCGCGTGTGAGAGGAGAGAGAGAGAGAGAGAGAGAGAGAGAGAGAGAGAGAGAGAGAGAGAGAGAGAGAGAGAGAGAGAGAGAGAATTCCATGTTTGAGGAGGAGAAATTTGCAACAAATTCCGTTACAGAAACAGAGAGAGAGAGAGAGAGAGAGAGAGAGAGAGAGAGAGAGAGAGAGAAAGAGAGAGAGAGAGAGAGAGAGAGAGAATTCCATGTTTGAGGAGGAGAAATTTGCAACAAATTCCGTTACAGAAACAGCAAAGAGCTGGCTGCCACCATGAGGGAACCTATCTTTAGCCACTTCCAGCCCCCAGAGCCTCCGTCTGTGGCTTCTGAGACAGGAGACCCTGCAGGTCTCTCCCAGCCCCACACTCTCGGGATAGTGGTTCTAGTGCCTGAGCTGGGGACACAAGGCCGCGGGTGTTCCCCTGGCCAGCCCCGCCCCTCCTCTCCCAGTCCCCGCTCCTGACCCGCCCCGCCCCGCCCCCAGCCCAGTCACCTCGGGCGCCAGCACGGGGATGTAGTAGAGCTGCAGGCTGAGTCTGGGCGTGAGGCAAAACTTCTGGCTCTCCCGTTTCCTGGCAGTGGGCAGCAAAGCGCAGGGGGTAAGAGCAGGGTTTGGCTTCAAACATACTCGGCTGATCCTGGCTCTGCCATTTATTATCTCTTGACTCTGGGCAGTTGACGTCAGCTCTCTGAGCTCTACGTTCTCATCTATAAAATGGGCAGAGCAACGTCCGCCTTGCAGGGTGCCGATGAGGACTCATGGGCTAACACCAGGCAGCAGCGAGCGCGGTGCTCGGGGTGGCCACGCATGGGGTGTGCTGCAGGGTCCTCCCCTGTCCCTCCCTGGCCTCTGCCTCCCGACCCTCTCCTGCCACTCTTTGGTCCTTCACCAGCCTGTGCCAGGCTCCCCTGTTCCCCTGGCCCACCCCCACCCCTGCCGCTGCCTAGGGGCCCTACCGGAGTCTGTGGTAGGACTGGGCCAGGCGCCCCAGCATCCTGTCGTCCCCCAGCACCAGCACCCGGGCCGTGTGCAGCCGGGAGACACCAGGCAGCAGTTCCCCATCCCCACTGGGCCTGCCTGTCCTCCGGTGCAGCCCTGGGGGCCCGTCCCAGCTGCCAGGCATCAGGAAGTCCGGGGGCCACGCACGCTTCTTGATGCCCCCTTTGCGCTGCAGCCCGGCGCGCTCCATCTCAGGACTGCCAGGGGCAGATGGCTCATTAGCCCCCAAGGGTAGGTCCCGCTCGATGCCGCTGTCGGTGGACAGCACGGACACCCGGGCCAGCTCCTGGTCTGGACGGAGGCCCTGCAGATCCAAGGCCTCCAAGTCAGCACTGAGGCGCAGCGGGGACCGCGGGCGGAGGAAGAGCACCAATTCCTTCCCTGGGTGGGGGAGCAGGGGACCGTCAGGGCCATTAGGTCACATGAGGCTGGCGGCAGCACCCCACCCCTGTGTCCAGCCAGCTCCCCACAGAGGACACACAGACACAAACACACGGACAGACACAGATACACATACAGGTACACGGACACACACAGACAGACACAGATACACACAGAGACAGATACACAGACACAGACACACACACGCACACACGTAGACATGCACCCCCGTTTCCAGCCGGCCCCCGCACAGCAGTGGATGGCATGGGCACGTACAGAGCTGCTCCTCGCCGGCCCACAGGTGGAACGTGATGCCGGGGCTGGGCAGGGGGACGCCGGGTGGCCGGTCCTGGACAGGGTCACCTGCAGAAAAGAGCGGGCTGTGGAAGCCACAGAGGAGAGGGGTGTGGGACCCTCCTCTGCCCTCCCTGCCCTGCCCAGCTCCTGTGGGGAGGCCTGGAGGGGTGGCAGGGACCCTTTCCTTCCCACAACGGGTCTTGTGGGGTTGGCCTTTCCATCCATGCCACCACCAGCTCTTCCAGGGCCCAACAGAGCAGCTGTCCCCTCCCTGCCCAAGAATGCCTGGCAGCTCCCTGTTTCCCACAAACAAGCCTCCAGCTCAGCCCTTAGGAGCTGTCACAAACCAGCTCACAAGGCCCTTTCCAAACACTCTCCCCACTTGGCCCCTGCCCCCAGCCTTGGGTGTTCTGTAAATGCCCTGTGCACATCCAGATGAGGCAGGAAAGACCTGTCTTTCTCAGCGCTGCTTCCAGTGTCCACACAGTAAACACTCAATTAACATCTGCTCCTCTCGGTGATGCTTACAAGACCTCATCAGCAAAGTCCAAGGGCAGGAGGAAGCCTGGGCAGCCCAGGGGAGAGACCAGGGCCAACACTTCTCTCTGCTCCTCCTCCTAGAATCCTGACCACGCCAGTGGTCCACGGTGGTCATTCCCTCCCAGCAGACCTTACACCTGCCAGGCCCCTTCTGCTCACCTGATCCATTTCTCTGGATCCTGCCAATGACCCTGGGTGACAGGTAACATTATTACCCTCAATTTATAGGGAGGGAACTGAGGCACAGAGACGTTAAGTAACTGGCCCAAGGTCAGAGACTAAGTGGCAGAGCCAGGATTCAAGCCTGGGCAGCCCTGCTCCAGAGTCCATGTTCTTACCCACAACACTGTGCTTACAATCACTGTCCCATACTGCCCCCTGTAGCTGCAGGGGCTCAGCAGAGTGCTGGCCAGTCATTAAGATGCACGGGGCAAGTCTGGGTGGGAGACAGGTGCCGCCAAGTGTGGCAGGGGTTGAGGGTGGCCCATATGGTCTCGCCTGGTCCCTACAGAGTTACTGCTGTTAGCAAGTGGTACCCAAGAGGAGCAAAGGCAGCTTGGCCCCGGGCTTGCTCTAGCTTCATGAGCAGGCATTGCCATGTGGTGGTCAGAGGCAGTACGGGATAGCAAAGCAAAACAAAAGCAGAAAATTGAGAAGATGGAGTCTGTAGGCAGGGGCTGTCTTGCCCACCTCACCCTGACTTCTGCGGCTTCCACCTAACCTCGGCTGCCAAGTTGAAACCCCAGGGCTGGCACGCTGACCTCTGCCAGCGGTTTCCAGTCCTTAACCCGGTGCCTTGTAACTACAGGTACATGATCAGTGACTGTGTGTTCTGGGACAGGTAGGCTGACACATTCCACAGGTACTTTGGGCTACCATGAAACAGGACCCAAATCAGAACCATCCTACAACAGCCAGGAAATACATATTCGGGACATTTCTCTAGGCTATTTCAGACTCCCCCATCCACATGGAGCTGCACGTCGGTGTCCGGTATTACCGCAAGGCACAAAGAGGAGGGAAGTGTGTGGAATAAAGAGCCGCGACAACAGGCGTAAATGATGTTGACCATCTGCTATTTTAGATGCTCTGTACGTGGTCTTTGTTCCACCAGATCCTTTGGTTATTACCACAGAGTGGTAACTAGACAGCCTGGATTTGAATCTTAACCTCTTTCTAACTCAGTTTTCTCCTCTGAAAAATGGGGGTAATAATGGTTTCTATCTCCCAAGTTTTGCTGTGAGGATTCCATTGATTTAGTACGGTATGTGCAATATATTTAAAGTGCTTAGAACAGCAACTGGGGAACAGCATGTGCTCTGTAGGTTTCAGCTGTTGTCATGACCAAATCACCCACCTTCCTGGCCCCGTCCTGCCAAGCCCTGGGCTGCCCCGAGGCCCCGGGAGCAGCCAGCGTCCCGCCCTCAGCTGCAGGCAGACCCGTGGCACGTCCGGCGCTGCTCTCTGGCGGCCCCTGCTGCGCTGCCCCCTCCCGGCCCCTCGCGGGCCCTGTCCGGCCGCTCGCCGCTTACCGCCGCAGCGCCCCCTCGCGGCCGCCGGCCCCAGCAGCGAGCAGTAAATCTCCTCCAACCTCTCCAGATGCTCCGCCCGGCTCGGGCTGGCCTCGCTGGCCGTCTGCTCCACGGCTGCCACCACGGCGTGGAAATAGTGCTCCAGGGTGCGGTGGGAGCTGGTCTGTCGGAGAGCGGCGTCAGAGCCTAGGGCCTGGCCCTGCACCCACGCACCCCACCTCCCACCCAAGTCCCTAGGGCCCTGGCAGCCCAGCGTGGCACCTCCCCTCTGCCCTGGGGGCCAGGAGGAAGCTTCCTGCAAAGGCTTCCGGACCCCATATCCAGGGCCCACTCTTGCCCCGCCACAGCTGTTGCCCGATACTGCCTGCAGGTGGGGGTCCCTTCTGCCGGTCACACCCTGTTCTGGGAAGACAGCTGGTGGGCTGAAACATCTGTAACCCAGAGGGGCAGAGATGGCTGCTGCCACCCTCCAACCCGAAAGCATCACCAAGCACTTGGATCAATATTCTGCCCCCTCCCCACCGAATGTGAATTCCAGGAAGGCAGGGATTTTGTCTGTTTTGTTCAAGTCTGGTCTCCTAGAACAGCTCACTCTGTGCCAGGCACTGTTCTAGGTACTGGGATATAGCAGTGAACCAAACAGAAATAGGATCCTGTCTTCATGGAACTTATAGTATGTGTGTGTGTGGCAGGGGGCAGGAGATAAAAAAAATAAGTAAAATGTTTAGTATAATACATAACAATAAGTGCCGAAGAGAAAATACAGCAAGGAAGGAGGATGTGGAATTTGGGGGAGGGGCTGAATATTTAGACTGTGTGGTCTGGGAAGCCTCAGCTGAGAAATTGACTCAAAGTAAGGACTCAAAGGAAGTGAAGGGGTCAGTGCTGCAGATATCTGAGAGAACATCCCAAGCATAGAGAGCCCACATGCAAAGGCCCTGGGGTGCAAGTTTGCCAGCCATGTGTGAGGAGCACTAAGGAGGCCTGTGTAGCTGGAGCAGAGAAAATGAGAGGGAGAGTACAAGGAGATGGATCGGAGAGGAAATGAAGAGTGGGGCAGATCATAAGGGTCTTGTAGGCCACTGTAATGACTTTGGCTTTGACCCTGAGTGAGATGCTATAGAAGCTATTGTAGTGGTGACCCCGATTCCCACCTTCAGGACTGAGGCACTCATTAGTCCTGCTGCTGGGAGAACTGGCAGCTGGAACGCTCAGCTGAGTCTCCAAAATCACCCTCAGTGGAAGAGAGGCATCTCTCCAAGGACATGCCCCCTTCCTGGGGACAGTCTACATCCAATGCCTAGTGGATGTGGAGGCATACAAGCCTTGCCCCCTACCCTAATTCCAGAAATCTCTAAAGGCCAGCTCAACTCCACAGCTTCCCATAGACTCAGCATCTACATAACAGCTTTGTTTCTCCCTCCGTCCCACCTTGCATCCTTCATGCCCCATGTGGGCTGCACAGAAGCTTCCACATCAGGGTCTGCTTCCCAGGGAAGCTGCTCTGCAGCAGAGGGGGAGCCGTGGGGACGGCAGAGCAGAGATGTGGCATGACCCGACTCATGTCTTAGCAGCTACAGGGTTGAGAAGAGATTGCAGAGCCCCACGGCAGGGGCAGGCGGCCAGGAGGCACTGAGGCCGGAGTGGTGGCGGTTGAGGTGGTGGGAAGTGGCTTGATTCTGCCCACATTTGAAGGCGGAACCAATAGGAAGGAGCCTGCCCCAAGGTTTTTTGCCGGAGCAGGTGTAAGAATGACGTGCAGTGAGCTGAAATGGGGGAGAGGCTGTGGGCGGAGCTGACTCTGGAGCTCAGTAGAATGATGGCTTCTGGACAAGAGGAAAATCAGACCCTGAGAAGCAGCAACTGGCTCAAGGTCACACTGCCAACCCACAGGAGAGCTGGCTCTCAAAGCTGTGTCCTGACTCCCTTCCTCGGCCTGGTTCCCGTGTCTCTCTGGAAACCCCTGACTTCAAGGCTTAGCAAAGAAACCTCCCCTAGTCCTTGCACCCCTGACCTCCCGTGGGGCAGCCCTACCTTGAGACACCCCCATCTCCAGCACCCAGAACACAGTACAGAGGGTTAGAGAGATGGGGTGTCCCAAGCTGACCTCCCAGTCTGGGGACTTGTCAGCTGGTCCTGTTGACACATGGGGAGACCAATCTACTCCCCATCTGGGTCTCAGACCAGGCCCTCAGTAGACAGAATGTGGGCTGAGGGTCAGACAAGTCCTACCTGCCAGGCAGGTGACTGGCAATGACACCCCTAAACCTGCCTCAAGAGGCAGAATTCCAGAGAGGGGGGCTGAGTCTCAGGGGCGTGGGGCGTGGTGGTCAACATGAGAACCCCAGGCCAGGCTGATGTCCAGGAGCCCCAGCACCCAATGGGGGGTGCCAGGGGACTGTGAGGACCCCTCTAACGCTAAGCTTCCAAGGGTCTCTAATTTCAGATCAAGAACACCTCTATAATCTCTCCTTGCTCTCCTCTGCCCCCTCCCCGAATTCTCTCTACACAGAAATCAAGACTCAGAGCAGTGGGCTCTGGATAAAGAGAGGTGGGAGGGGGGGATATAACATTTTGACTACACCTAAAAAAATACAACTTTTATTTTCGGTGTTTCTTTTTTCCATTGCAAAATAATGTATGCGACAGAGCTGTGAGTTCTAGCCCTGAACCCCACCCATTCCTGATCTGGCATCTCTCAATCCTATCCCATTCCTGCTACCCTCGATCCCAGCTCACCTTCATTCCTAACCCTACCCTGAACCCCAGCTGCCTCCAAGTTGGGGATGGTGTGAGTCTTAGGGGTGGGTTATCTATTTCCCATATCACTAAGGAACAAAAATCAGCGCTCTTGGCTGGGCGCGGTGGCTCACGCCTGTAATCCTAGCACTCTGGGAGGCCGAGGCAGGTGGATTGTTTGAGCTCAGGAGTTCGAAACCAGCCTGAGCAAGAGCGAGATCCCGTCTCTACTAAAAAAAAAATAGAAAGAAATTAAGCAAACAACTAAAAATATATAGAAAAAATTAGCCGGGCATGGTGGCACATGCCTGTAGTCCCAGCTACCCAGGAGGCTGAGGCAGTAGGATTGCTTGAGCCCAGGAGTTTGAGGTTGCTGTGAGCTAGGATGACGTCACAGCACTCTAGCCCCGGGCAACACAGTGAGACTTTGTCCCAAAAAAAAAAAAAAAAAAATCAGCGCTCTTACATGTTTGACTTGGCTGTGTCAAAATGATGCCTACACTATGTCCTGTCTTGTGAGCCAGAAACAACCACCAGAGCTGCAGGAAGGGGAGTGGGAACTGCTGAGTTAGCAGACAAATGCTGGGTCAGGAAAAATCCTCTCTTCCCCACCTTCCTGAGAGTCGTGGCCAAATGCAGGGAGAGGGGACAGTATGGACATTAGGGGCCATACATGTGTGCTGAAACCAAGATGAGGCCTTAGGTATGAGTTAGTGGAGTGTGGGGGCATTGTCCCACATGTAGCTGTGTGCTGCGAACACCTACAGGGGATGCTATGAAAGCAGTAGAAGTCAAGGATGGTTGGGTGGGGGGAGTGAGTCGAGAACCCTTGATAGGCCCAAGCAGGTGGGTGACCACAGAGGAATGATGTCCTAGGTATAGGAAAGGTGCTCTTTGAGAAAGAGAATGACAGAAAGCAATAAGCATGGTTTAGGAGGGACACAGCCGTACGTGAAGGGAAGGACCTGCCAAAGAAAGGAAACGAGCAAGAATTAAGACTGTGGGGGATTCCCGGAGGAAGAGCAGTGAGTCCAGTGCATTTCGATGGGCAGAGCAGGGTCTGAGTCATGGGCTGGGGAAAAGGACTGACCCCCTCACTTCCTGGGGCAGGACAGGCAGGGGATGGCTGAACCCTTGAGGGTACCCCCCAGTCTGGGTGCCTAGCCCCTCCTGCAGCCCTGAGGAGTAGCTGCTCAGAACCTTGGCCATCCTCCAGTCCAGCCTTCCAGCAGCCTCCGCCATGCCACACTGCAGAAAGTCGCCTCTGACAGGCAGCAGTCCCCCACCCCCACCCAAGAAGTCCAGCACCTGGTGCCAACCCTTGGCCCGAATATCTCCAACCTGCTGGATTTCTTGGGTCACACATAGGGGACTAAGACTGAGTCAGAGAGGAAAGCTAGGAAGTAAGTGCTGGAATAGACTAAACACTTAACAACAGGAACAGGGGATTGGTTAAATAAATAACAGCATACTTATAAGAGGGAACACTGTGCAACCTTTAGAAGTACATATTTTCCAAGGAAAATATTTCCACCTGGCGTATTTCCAATGGCACGGGAAAATAAGTACTATAAATATGCATAGATGCATACATATGCATACATATATAGGCAGTGTATCTTAATAAAACTGTTTATGGTGTTTGGTGTCCCAATTTGTTAGAAAGGAGATGGGGAGGCTGGAAAGCAATCGAATGTAAGCTTGACGTCAGCAAGATCTGGGTTCAATTCCTGGCTCAGGCACTTTGCCTCTGTGTGACCATGAGTGGGTTATCAACGTCTCTGTGCCTTAGTGTCCCCATCTGTAAATGCAGATGATAATAATTTTATCCATTTCACAATGCTGTGGGGAGAATTTTGAACTGTGATAGATGTAAAGTGTTTAACACAGCTTCTGGAACACAACAGATGTTCAATAAACAGTGACTGTTTATATCATTATTATTGTCATTATTCTTAAGGGACTATAACAACATGTCCATTGTGATTATGTCTGGGTCGAAGGTTATGAGTGATTTTTATTTTCTTCTTGAGCTTATCTGCATTTTTCAGCTTTTCCTTAGTAAAAGTGTATGAATTTTTATTTGAGGTGGGGGGAGTGATATAAAACAGGAGAAGGCGGACAAGTAGAGTGAGTGATTGGCATGAATGTGCAGGGACCCGGGCTGGAATCCGGGGCTGGGGTAGGGCATTTACCTGCAGCTTCCTGTGCAGAGCGCCGGCGTGGCAGGCCTCCCCCAGAGCTGCCTGCAGGGCGTGGGAGACCACGTGGCGCATGCAGGCCTCTGGTGTCTGCTGCTCCTGGGCCGCCTCTATCTCCAGGAGCAGGGCGCTGCACACGGAGGCAGACACCAGCTCGGGATCCACGAAGAGGAACACTCTGTGGGCAGAGGTGGGGGAGGGGCAGGACTGATGAAAATGACTACTGGGAGAGTGGCCACTGGATGGGCACCCTCAGGGCCGGGCAGCACCCCGAAGTTATTTAGTTCCTCTAAAAAGAGGAGCCTCAAATTCGAAAGTCTCTAAGTGGGATGACAATAGGGAGTGGTGGGGACTAGGGCAAATTAGAGCATGCACAGCCCTGTGGAGGGGCAGTTCCAGTCCATTTGCTGTAGTCGTCTGTCTTCACACGGGAAAGCAGGCCTCGTCCTGTATCTAGGTATGTTCCAACCTTAATCCTGCTCCCTCCCTCAGCATCCTGGCCCAGCGACCACACCACCATCTAGGAGGGATCTTAGATCCTTCCTGCCAGAACTGGGGCTCTGAACCCCAAGTGCATCACATCTTCTCTCATCGCCCTTAGCACACGAGAAAACCAGCCTCACCTACTCTCCTCCTCACTCAGCTTTCATCCCCACTTCTCCAGGGCCAATTCTCCAGGTCCCCTTCACCTCCCTGCTCCTGTCATGAACACAGCGTCCCAAGCCTCAAACCCGAGCTGTGCCCGTCAGTGCCCGGTCAGAGGGAGGTATCAACCCCAACTTCATCACCCCTTTTCTCAACACGGACGGTGGACGTTTCCTCAATCTTATCTAAAGGGCTGGGCACACTCAGAGGAAAACCTCCCAATTTCATTGTGTGACTCCACTGTGGACATTCCGGAGCCACCTCTGGCTGCCTGGCCGGGTTGGTGCCGCACCATGGCCCAGGGTAGGATGGAGGTGGAACACAAGAACTCCAGAAGGGGCCCTGAGGCCATGTCCGCCTTCTGCATGTGAGCAGAGTAGCTCTGAATCCAACCCAACGAGAAAGACCCATCCTGTTTTCGGTGCTCTCCAGAAAACCATGTAGCCCGTCCACACTTGAATTGCAAACACACTGCACAGATGGACAAAGGTCACTGCCGAGAAGCTCTGCCGGGGCTTCAGCAGAGTCCAGCCTCCTCTTTTGTCCTCCTGTCAGTGAGCAGCCACAGTCCTTAACACCTTGAGGGGGCTGAAGGCAGTGACCTTTCTGGAGCCACTCACCTCTCCTGGTAGGGATACAGTTCATTCCTCAAGTTCTGCTCGGCAATGACCATCCTTTGGTAGAGCGTCCCTGCAGACGAGACCGCGTCAGCCAACCAGCCCCCAGGCTTGGTTGCCATTCCCCACCTGCCCACAGCGGGTGCTGAGACTTTTGAGCTCCCCAGCCTCCTGGAGAAAAAGGCAAGACCCTGGATGGTGCGGGAGGTGTCGCATGGGAGACAAATAGGCAGCTCTCACCTGGGACCGCCGTCTCTGTTTTCAGCCTGATGGCGCAGTCCAGGGCGACTGTGCAGTAGGGGGTGGGCAGGGTCAGCAACCTCGTGCAGAAGGCGTAGGTCCTGCGGTGGAGCTCCTCCGTGATGCCTGTGGCCTGCGGGGGAGGGAGGAGTTGGGATGCCCAGAGCCCAGGTCCGGAAGGGTCCCGGCAGGGGGTGGGGTGGGCGTTGGGAGAGGAAGAGGAAGGTCGGGCCTGACAGCCAGACTTGCGTGCACAGCTCTCTTCCAAACCCACGTCTTCCTGGTCTTCCCCCAGCACACCTGGGAGACATCCTTTTCCTGCCGCCCTCTAGGTTACCAAGGCGGAAATGCATCCCATCAATTCCGCCGGCAAATCGACTCCCGGCACCAGCCCTTCTGCTCTGCCGGGGCACTGCGTTCCTGCAGCTCTCCAGGTTCGAAACCTCGAGTCACTTCTGCTTTGCTCCTCCTTGCATGGCACAGGCCCGAGCCACTCACGGTGCCCCGGGCTCCCCTGCCCCCTCCTCAGGGTGTCCTCTGCCTCTGCCTGAGCCGCACCCCACCCCTTCCTGCCTTCCTCGCCACCACACCCACCCCTGCGACTGCACACAGCTCCCGATTGCACTTTCTGTGACATTAGAAAAGTCTTATCACGTTTCTTCTCTGTGTAGGAATCAATGACAGCTCCTGTTGCTCGTACGAACAAAGACCTCGTCCTGCCTCTCGAGGCTCTCCATGCATTCTCCGCACTGCCTCGACCTCCCCACAGCCTCTCCAACGTCCTCTCTCCACGTGGGAGGGGAAGGGCGCAGCTTGCGCTTAGAAGCCAGTTTGGGGCAGGCAGTCAAGAGGGTTTTCTAGGCTGGCCCTGGCAGGGGCCGAGTGTCCACTAAGAGAAGAGGACAGTGTCCGGCCCAGCCACATGCGGATCACCACTACCACCTCGACCTGAGCCCCCAGCTCACCTTAGTGAGCACGTACATTAGAGTATGCAGCAAGGGTATGATGACGTGCCGGAGGTCCTCGCTTTCAGCCTGGAAAACAGGAGGTGGATCGCGTGACATTCACTAGGCTGGCGGTCTCCCTGCATCCTAGAGGAGGCCGTTGGCAGTCTTGGGGGTGGGGGAGTGGGGGGGCAGGCGATGGGGTGGAGGGCAGCCAAGGGGAGTGCAAAGGGCCACAGTCTGTCCCGGGCAGAGGGTGGAGAGGAGGGGAGCACAGATGTGGAGCCCTTTCCTGAGCTTGTGGGAGGTGCAGGGGTGCAGGGAACTCCGTGGGGGAGGGCCAGCATTGACTCAGGGCAGGAGCATCAGCAAAGCGACAAACAAACCCCCAACTTGGAGCCTCCCTTGAGCGCAGCATTTCCCTAACAGCTGCCCGCAGAACATTGGGTGGTGCGGAGGATAATTTTAGGTGGTACAAGGATAATTTTGAAAAACGTCAATAGTTATATAATTATGTTTATAGGTGCCTTCTGTTTCTGACAAGTGATATGGGTTTTCCATTTATGGTCATGTTGTGGGGTTTCTTTCCTTTTTTATTTTTTAAGAGAAGGATTCTTGCTGTGATGCTGGGCTGGAGTGCAGTGGCTATTCACAGGCACGATCATAGCTCACTACAGCCTTGAACTCTTGGGCTCGAGTGATCCTCCTGCCTCAGCCTCCCGAGCCCCTGGGACTGAAGGCTGCCACTGCACCCAGCTTCTTTTTGAAATATGTTTATTCACCTAAACAGGGAGGGAGATGTATAATACGTGGTGAGAATCACGCAGATGGTCCACGAATGACTAAGTCTGGGAGCTGCAGCACTGCCGGGACCAAGCCCCACGCCGGTCGGCCCCTCTCTTCCCAGCTGCCTCCCCGAGGCCAGGAACCCACCTTCTCCAGTTCTCGGAGCAGAATGCGGACCAGCGCCGGACTCTTACCAGGATCTCGCTCGACCTTCTTGTGCAGGGACCATCTCCACATGCCTGGGCCAGGAGAAAGGGGAGCCCAGCAGGACCGGGCGGGGTAGGGGGCTCTTAGAGGATGCTCCTCTGAGCAGCACCCTGACCCCTGGAGCCCCAGACTGTGTCTTTGATCAGCCACAGGTCTGATCCCTCTGCCAGCGCTGGGTTCCATATGCACCTGGTGGGCTTCTCACCTGGGGGGAATTACTGATCCATAGCTCTTTGGGGACAGTGAGCTCCCAGGACAGAAGAGGGCAGGTGGGACACAAGTGGGGATGGTGCGTGCGTGTGCATCACAGAGCAGCAATGTTTGCAGGCGTGTGCCGCCCCCCACGTTCTGGGACCCCCGCTGGCCTGGAGTGCGGAGGGGCATTTGGTTTGGCAGTGAGCGGGGGAAGGTGGTTAAGAGAGGGGGTGGCAGACCCCCATGCGCTCCGCTGCAGTTCCAGAAGGGTTGGACCAGGGAGCGGAGGAGCCTTCTCAGTCCTTCAGGCTCTAGGTATTTCCAGCAAGAAGAGGGCTTGCTGGAAGCCCCTCCACCCCATGAACTCCAGGCTGGGGCCTTTCCCTGAACATGTGGGCAGATAACCGGCTGGGTGGGGGAGGGGAGGCAGAGGGAGCAGCCACCACCCGCCTGCTGGCTCTTACCTTGGTTGCTCTGCAGGGCCGGGGCCTGGGCGCTGAGCTCCCGGAGCACAGCCTGCATGCTCCTCTGGAGGTCCAGCTCCACATCTGGGCAGCAGTGGGGAGCAGAGAGGAGCTCAGCCCACCTGGCCCCACCCTTGCCCCACCACCATCCCCTCTGGGAATGTCTTTAGCCCCTTTTATGAGCCTCAAGAGGTGACAAAAGTAATCAACTTAGAGCTGTCAGCTCACACCAGCCAGGGCTGGAATGTAGCCTTTCCTTCCAATGGCATGTCTGGGTTCTTGGTTTAAAGTGCGGTATGTATACGACTGAGGACAGGCAAGATAATTTTAGGTGGTACACAAACAATCTTAAAATCTGAGTGGTTATGCACTTATTTTAATGCATATTAGAAAAAATATATGACAAGTTTCCTTCCTTCCTTCTCTCTCCTGCTGTGCACTGCGCAGAAAAACATTCAACTGTGACAACCATGTTGTCCTCTCTTCTCCCTCGTTAGAAGGGCAGCCAAGCCTTTGTCTTCTGAGCCCTAGGTTCCCCTGCTTTGCAGCGGAGTTAACTTTTTATGTTTCACAGAAAAATAGGGAAGTTGCCAGTAGCCCTGGGAGACAACTTCAAATAAACTTTGTTTTTTCCCCAAAGTCTGGGCAGCCAGAACAGAGTTCAAAGTCTCAGGCTTTGCTCCACATCTGGCTTGCAGACCTGTTTTGCTTGGGCTTGTGTAGTGTCTTAAAACAAAACAAAACAAACAAAACAAAACCAAATTAGCTGCCAACATTTACAAATCAGGAGATTTTGAATAAAGTTTGGGTTTCTGGAATCTCTTGAAAATCTGTTCACACTGGGCCTGCCTTCTTCAGGAGAAGCTGCCCCCTTGAGATGGACATAGCTTCTCTAGTTCTTCACTGTCCTCACTGCCCTAGTTTCCCTGTCTACAGCCTCTACCTGGACCCTAGAGGCCCTGGAGCTGAGACCCCTGGCCAGCTGATTGAACCAATCAAGCTGGATTGTCTGAAAGGGGTGGGGATGAAGGCTGATACTTTTAGCTGAAGAGCAGAGTGGCCCAATCCAAGGGTGGGAAGTTGGATTCCCCAACACTGTGAGGGCCCAAGGGTTATGGGGTTCCAGGGAATGAGGAAGACTAGGCTGGCTGGGACACAGCTTACCAGTGGTGGCCAAGATCAGACGAGGGCAGCTAAAGACTGAACCCTGTGCCTTTGAATGCCACAGCGAAGGTCTCCTGAGCCACCTTCACCAGAGCACAAGAATGTCCCCCACAGGATCCTCCTATCTCCCTGTGGACCATGTGACCCTGCCAAGCAGTTCTGGAGGCTGCAGCCATGGTGGACTGGAGACCACAGACTTTTCCCACTGTCCAGACTTTGTAAGCCCCGGGCTTCTCACAGGCTCCCGAGGAGGGGGGAAACACCCCAAGTAAATGTTGCTGGGATTCATCTTAACCTTGGAAAATGAGAGGTTGAAGCTGGTTTTGATGTGATTAAGTGAAAGAAAGAAATGAGATGTTTCTTGTGCCTCAAGTGTCTTAGGGTTGGTCATAAATAATATGCGTGTCTGATGTCATTGTTGACTCAGAACAGTCAATAAATAAATGACAGCCACTATGACTATCCTCCTCTCCATCTGGGAATGTAGGATATTACTATTAGGTATTACTATTACTATTGCTACCTAACATTTAGACGGCACCTGAAAGGCATGCACACACAGTCTTCCATAGGTGTGACAAGACGATGCGTTCATCAAACCAGGTTCATTTTTGTCACAGGTAAACAGGAAGACTACATTTCCCAGACTCCTGTGCAGTTAGCTAAAAGCCATGTGACATAGCTGTGGCCAATGGAATGCAGTGGGAGTGATATATGTCACTTGTAGGCCCGGTCATAAAGTCCCCTGCACTGTCCTCCATACTCTCTCTCCAGTCCCTGAATGACTTCTTGGAGCCCAGATTGGACTGTGACGTGAGCGAGAATAAACGTTTGTTATGTTAATCAAATTTGGGGTTGCTACAGAGCTACCGTTCTCTGACTGACTCTTGGATACATGAAGTGTTTTCCAACATATTATTTCATTTGATTCCGACAAGAACCCTGTGAGTGTGGCAGGACAAATACTGTTCTCCCTGTTTTGTAGACTCCAGGTCTAGAGCCCCTACCCTTGTCTCATGTTGCCTCTCCCACCAAAGAAAATCACACCTAGAGGGACCTCAGCACCCAGAGGCCCCTCTTCCACCCTACACTGATTCCCCCTCACCCCCATGCAGTAAAAAGGCTCTGATTGTTCTAGAAACCTTTGCAGTCTTGTCCTTGTTTGCAGGGATGGCAAAATAACAAGTGCGTTTGAAATATCGCTCTCTTCTGTCCCCTAAAATAAATATTTTCCTTCCCAGGTGCCCCTCTTGTTAACTCTAGGACGAGGGCTAGAGAGGACCATGAGGGAAGGAGGGAGAGTTAACAACACAATCATATGTGGGCAGGCGGCCGGGACAGCTGCAGTCCTGGTCACAGGGGGTGAACTCCCTATCACAGCTGCCAGGGCAAGTGTCCCACTTTGGGGGTGTGTCCTCTCACCCACTGGATGTGGGTGTCATCTGTCACACCTTCGGGCATGGATGTCGGGGGTTTCACCTACCCAGTGTCCCTCCCTGCTCATGGCAATCTTGGTGGGGCTATGACCCGGGTGCCCTACTTTGCTCTGGCTTCAGTGTGGGCACAGGACCAGGCTGGCCAAGGTCTCTTTCTCTCTCTCAGAGGTTTATTCAGAGGCTCAAGGAGGGAAGAACACCTGGTGTTCTCTCAAGGGCATCGTCTGCCTTTCTTTGTCCTGGTGGCAGGTCTGCCCTGTCACCTGCCTTTCTGGTGTCTGGTGTTTCAGCCCTTCCTTCGATGCTTGGCCACTTTGTTTTTTTGAAATTAAATTAGCCATATCAGTTTCTATTGCTTGTATCCAAAGAACCTTTATTGGTATACCTCTCTTCCTGAAAGACAGTGTAGTGTATATGTATTGCTATAATTAAAGTGAGTGCAAAGTAAATTGGCTTTGAAACCGTCACGTGTCACTTAATAGCAAGGATACGTTCTAAGAAGTGCATCATTAGGCAATTTCATTGTGTGAGCATCATGGAGTGTACTGACACAAACCTAGATGGCCAAGGCTATAGGGTTTGGCCTGTTGCTCCAGGCTACAAACCTGTGCAGCAGGTCATTGTACTGAATGCTGTGGGCAATTGTAACATAATCATAAGTATTTGTGTAGCTAAACATATCTAAACATAGAAAAGGTCCGGCAAAAATACGGTGTTGTAATCTTATGTGGCCGCTGTTGTATATTAGGTCTGTTATTGACCAAAACGTCGTTCCATGGCCCGTGACTATATTTAGGAGGTTTTTCACAGGGCTGCCCCACTCCTGGCCTCCCACCCCAAATTCTGGCTGGTTACAGACAACCCAGAATATTGCCAGACCGGGATTCAGTGGGGTTGCCTGACTCAGTGGAGCTACTTCTGATTGGAAGAGGTTCTGAGGATGGATGGAGTGTGGGAAGGATCCGTGTTGCGGGGATGATAACAACCAGGAAGCTGACCCTGTCTTGGGGGGTCCCCTCCCCTTCCCCAGGACAGGGATCTTCAAGGGCATTAGAGTCTCTGGCTGGTGGCCTGAAGTGTGGTCTCTTAGATGACACACCTTGGGAGGCAGGGTCACCTCTCCTTGCTGTGCCAGATTGATACAGGGTGAAGAGTGTAGGCTTTGCACTCACTAGCCATGTGGCTTTAAGCAAATTACCTAACCTCTCTGAGCCTTAGTTTCCCTTTCAGGAAAACAAGGATAATCATAGCGATGCTCCTACCCCACAGAATCCTTCTGGCATTTGCATGAGGCAATCCACAGTGAAATCATTAAGAGCCCAGATGCTGGAGCCAGAATGTTGGGTTCCAAGCCTAATTTGACTGTACAATATCTATGTGACCTTGGGAAAAGTACCTGGCCTTGCCATGCCTCGGTTTCCCCTTCTATAAAATGCGAGTAATAATACCTATCTTATGGGGTTGTTATGAAGCACTAAATGAGGCTGGGCATAGTGGTTCATGCCTCTAATCTTAACACTTTTGGAGGCCGAGGTGGGAGGATCACTTGAGGCTAGGAGTTCAAGACCAACCTGGGCAATAGTGAGATCCCATCTCTACAAAAAATTTAAAAATTAGCTGGGCTTGGTGACATATGCCTGTAGTCCCTACTCGGGAGGCTGAGGCAGGAAGATCACTTGAGCCCAGGAGTTCGAGGCTGCAGTGAGCTATGATGACGCCACTGCACTCTAGCCCAGGCAACAGAGCGAGACCCTGTCTCAAAAAAAAAAAAAAAAAAAAAAAGAGAAGACTAAATGAGTTAATATTTGTCAAGTGTTTTTATCACTCCTTGATACAGTGTAAATGCTATTAATATATAGATTTTCATTAAATAATCACAAGTGTTTGGTAATAAATTTTGGCTGTTCTTGTCATTATTCTCATCCTCCAGCTCAGTGACCTGCAAGCAGCTGGGGTCTCATGCACGTGTGTGGATGTCCATCTCTCAAGATGCCTGGCTGGGTGCAGGGGGTCCTGCCAGCCGTGGGGCATACTCATCCACACAAGGGGCCCACCCCCCTGAGCAGCAGGCCCACTAGACCCTGCCCCTCCCACACACTGACCTGAGCTCTCCATGGGAGCCTGTGGAGAGCGTGAGGAGGATGTGGTTGTCTCAAGGCAGCAGAATGGAAAGCAAAGTGGTTGTTTTTCTGCGCAGAGGTGGTTCTGCAAAATAGGAGGTAGTTAGCATAAGGGGTGGGTAGGTGCAGAAAGTATATTTGGGAAAGGGAGAAGCTCCTAGGGGACCTAGGCTTCTAGCATGCTGGAGGGAAGTCTAGATTTATTTAAGAAGTACTTACATAGCGGTTACTGTGTGCCCGGCACTCAATACCAACTCTTTAGTATTAGCATTAAGCGCACGAGGTAGGTAGTATCCCGCCCTCCTCCATTCTACACATGGGGAAACTGAAACACGAAGAGGCTAAATGACTGTTCAAAGTCAAAAAGTTAGTAAGTAAAGGAATGACGACTTGAACTCAGACCATTGGGATCTAGATCCCTGCCCGCAATCATGACCCCAGGCTGCCAGACTGTGACCCAAGCAGGGGGTGCTCCCAAGTCTGATCCCCAAAGAGTCACCCCAGTGGCTGAGAAGCAGAGGAACTCTGCACAAGTCCAAGAGCTTGTTCTTTGGAGAGAAAACAAACATATCCTGGGGGAGCTAATCTAAAGAGAGAGACCAAAGAGACAATATGAGAAATGATAAATATATGTATTTATTGATAGCGAAAAAGAAAATCTGAGTCCTCTATATCATACTGGTTTTTATAGGAAAGTAAAAATGACTCAAAGGCTCTAGAAGAGTTAGAAAAATCGCTTATATAAGTAACCAGTGAGGAAATAGAGAAAGTTGTCAGAGAACTAGTTCTAAAAAAGTGGTGTCTGGCCCAGATGGTTCATCTGTTAAGTTCTTACAAACCCACAGAATAAAGAAAATTTCTTTATTATTTAAACTGCTCCAAAACATAGAGAAAAAGAAAAGATTCTTAGTTTATTGGACAAAGCCAGCTTAACTTTGATACCCAAATCTAATAAAGGCAGTTAAAAAAAATAGATCAAGCACTTCACACCTACTGGAATGGCTATTATAAAAAACCCAACCAACCAACCAATCAACAAAAAACAGAAAATAATGAGTGTTGGCAAGGATGTGGAGAACTTGAAGCCCTGATGCATTGCTGGTGGGAATTCAAAATGGTGTCGCTACTATGGAAAATGGTATGGCAGGTTCCTCAAAAAGTTAAACATAGAATTACCACATAGTCTAGCAATTCCACTTTTAGGTAAATACCCAAAAGAATGGAAAATAGGAACTCAAACAGATACTTGCGTACTAGTGTTCACAGAAACATTATTCAAAATAGCAAAAAGGTAAAAACAACTCAAATGCCCATCAACAGAACAACAATGAATGGATAAACAAAGCATGATGTATACATATAAGGGAAAGTCATTCAACCATAAAAAGGAATAAAATTCTGATACATGCTACATCGTGGATAAACCTTGAAAACATTATGCTGAGTGAAATAAATCAGACATAAATGGACAAATATTATATGATTTCACTTATATGAGGTACCTAGAATAGGCAAATTCACAGAGACAGGAACAGCAAGTATAATAGAGGCTACGGGGGGTTGGGGAGAGGGAGAATGAGGAGTAATGGTTTAATGGGTACAGACTTTCTGTTTGGGATGATAGAAAAGTTCTGGAAATGAATAGTGGCGATGGTTGCACAGCATTGTGAATGTACTTAATGCCACTGAATTGTATACTTAAAAATTGGTAAAATGGTAAATTTTATATTCTACATATTTTACCAAAAAATAGATTAGACTCACCTATAAATATTGATGCAAAATTAAAAAAATAAATATCAACAAATTGAATTCGGCAATGTATTGAAATTATAATGTACTATAAATAATTTCAGTCTATTGATAATCTTAGAAATGAATATTAAAATGTGAGATACCATTGGCAAAGATTAGAAAAAATAGTGACAACCAATATTGGCAAGGATATGAGAAAATTTTCTGTCATACTGAGTTGGCAAGAGGGAAATTGATATAGCATTTCTGGAGGGTAGCTGGGCAATAAGTATCAAAATTCAAAATGTTCATACTTCTTGTCAAAGCAATTCCACTTTTAGCAACTTATCCTAAGGAAAATATTGTACAAGTGGATAAAGAGTATGTGCAACAATATGCGTTAAAACATTGTTAATAATGGAAGCAAACCAGAAGAAACTTAAAGGCACGATTATAAGATGTCAATTAAATGAATTAATCTGTGCAATAGAATACTATGCAGTCATAAAATGATGATGTATATCTAGATTTACTGGATTCAGAAGATTTTCCAAAGTATTCATTTTAAACAGTAGGTAACAACATAGTTAACATATTTCTAACCTTAATTTTAAGTATAAATTTGCATATGTGCATTGAAAAAAAGTCAGGAAAAAGAAACATCAAAATGTGACCTTCCTGTAGTCCCAGCTACTCGGGAGGCTGACACAGATGGATCGCTTGAGCCCAGGAGTTTGAGGTTGCTGTGAGCTAGGCTGACCCCATGGCACTCTAGCCCAGGTAACACAGTGAGACTCTGTCTCAAAAAAAAAAAAAAAAAATGTGACCTTCAAGTTTCTGGTTGTAGTAAAGATGGAATAAGCACACTCCACTGTAACTCTCCCAGTAAATACAACTAAAGACTCTGAATAGCATGCACGGGCCAGCTATTTGAGGATTCTGAAAAGTAAATGGTAGCAGGCAGCGTGGAAGGAACCCAGAACTTGCAGTAAGAACAATCTGGCGATGGATTTTCTGCTTTCCCCTCTCTGTTATATCTCATCCTGGATACAAAGCCAGCCTGATACTCAGACGTGCACACTGAGGGAAGGCAGAGGTCAAAGAAAAGCCCTCTCTTCTGGTCGGAGGAGCAGAAAAAGGCCCCTTAAAGATGAGAGAGATGAGGAAACCTCCCCCCTTTTTCCATTTTCTCCTGCTACAGCCCCAAGCAATCTTGTGACAGCAGTCGCAGCAGCAGTGATGAAGGCAGTAGCTATGCAGGTGCCTAAAATTCTGAGGAAAGAAAATTTCTCTCTAACTTTCCATACCCTTGGGAACTGTGGTCCCAACAGCATGGGAAGAATCCTTATTGCTTTTTCCTTCTATTAGGGGAACAACAACAACAAAAAAGAACAAATGAAATGAATAATAAAATGGTAGACCTCAACCCAAACATATCAATACCTATATTAAATGTAAATGATCTAAGCACACCTATTTAGAGGATATTGTCAGAGTAGATAATAAGAGGAAGAGGCATCAACTCTATGCCGTCTATAATAAACTCACTTCGAATATCACATAAATAAGTTAAAAGCAAAAAGACAAAAAAAGATATACCAGGCAAACACAAATCAAAAGAAAGCTGAAGTGGCTATATTAATATGAGCCAAAGCACATTTCAGAGCAAGGAAAATTACCATAAATAAAGAGGGACATTATGCAATGATAAAAGAGTCAATTTATGAAGAAGATATAACAGTCCTAGATGCGTATGTACCTAACAATAGGGTTTCAAAGTACATGAAGGAAAAACTAGTAGAACTAAAGGATAAGTGAATAAATCTGCAATTATAGTTGGAGATTTTAACAGTATTTAACAGCACAAGTAGATGGAAATCAACAAGGATGCAGAAAAACTGAATAATACCGTCAACCAGCTGAATTTAAGTGACATTTGTAGAATACTATACACAACAACAGCAGCATACAAATTCTTTCCAAGTGCACATGAAACATTCAAGTGCACATAAGCCATATTCCGGGTCATAGAACAAACCTTAATTTAAAATAATTTAAGCTATACAAAGTAGGTTTGCTGACCATAACAAAATTAGACTTGAAACCAAGAAAGACAGCTAGAAAATCTTCAAACACTTGGGTATTAAACAATACATTTCTAAATAATCCATGGGCTCAGAAAATAAAAGAGAAGGGAACACTTCCCAACTCATTTTATGAGTCTGGCATTACCCTGATACCAAAACCAGACAAAGATAATACAAGACAAGAAAATAGACCAATATCCCTAATGAACATACATGGAAAACTCAAGTCCGACAACATAGAAAAAGAATAATGGACAAAGACCTGATGAGTTTATCCCGGGGATGCAAGGCTGGTCCAATATTTGAAAATCAATCAATGTTATCTACCATATTAAAGACTAAAAAATAAAAAGCATATGATCATATTGATCGATGCAGTAAAAGCATTTGACAATTTTTAACACTTGCTAATGAGAAAAACTTACAGAAAATTAGGAACATAAGGGAACTTTATTAATCTGATAAAGGCCATCTGCAAACAATGACAACGACCCCACAACTAACATACTTAATTGTGAAAGGCTGAATGTCTCACCTCAAAAATTAGGAAAAGGCAAGGACGTCCACTCTCTCCACTCCCATTCAACATGACATTGGAAGTTCTGGCCAGTGTAATAAGGGGAAAAAGAGGTATATATATTGGAAAGGAAGAAATAAAACTATTTGCGAATAATATGACCCTACTGGGAGGTGACAGGTCTATACAAAAAGTCCCAAAGAATCTATAAAAAAATTGCTTGGAACTAGTAAGTGAGTTGAGCAGGATCACAAGATACAAGGTCAACATACAACATCAGCCATATTTCTATAAACTAACAATGAACAATTGGAAACCAAAATACAAAACACAATACCATCTGCGATAGCTCCAAAATTACAAAAAAGATATACTTAGGGATAAATCTAACAAACCATGTGCAGGCTCTGTATGATGAAAACTACAAAATGCTGACTAAGTAAATCAGAAAAGATCTAAATAAATGGAGCAACATACATGTGTTCATGGTGTGGAAGACCCAATATGTGTAAGATGTCAATTCACTCCAGACTGATTTATAGATTTAATGTCATTTCAATAAAAATACAAGACGGATTTTTTTTTTTTTTAGGTAAATACATACAAGTAGATTGTAAAATGTATAGGGACAGGCAAAGGAACTGGAATAGCCAAACAATTTTGAAAGAGAATAATGTTTGGACTCAAATTCCTTATTTATGAATTATAATAAAGTTATTAGTGAAGGGCTAGACACATAGATCAATAGAACAGAACAGAGTCCAGAAGTAGACCCATGCAGACATGGCCAATAGTTTTTTGACAAAGTTGCAAAGGCAAATCAATGGAGAAAGGAGGGTCTTTTCAACAAATGGCATTGGAACAATTGATCATCAATATGCAAAAAAATCCAACCTGACTTAAACCCCACACCTTACATAAAAATAAACTCAAAATGGTTCATAGATTAGAATGTAAAATTCAAAACTATAAACTTTTAGAAGAAAACATAGGAGAAAATCTTTGTGTTAGGGAAAGAGTACTTGGATATAATACCAAAAGCATGATCCATTAAAAAAATTGATAAACTGGACTTCATCAAAATTTAAAACTTTGGTTTTATGACAGATACCTTTAAGAAAATGAAAAGGCAAAGTAGAGACTTGGAGAAAATATTTGCAAATCATGTCCGATGAAGAACTTGTATCTAAGATAAATAACTCTCAAAATTCAACAGTAAGAAAACACATAATACCCCTAAATGGGCAAAAGATCTAAATAGATACTTTATCAAAAAAGATATGTGGATGGCAAATGAGCACATGAAAAAATGCCCAATGTTATTAGCAGTTCAGGAAAGGCAGATGAGATGAAAACCATGAGATATCACTATATATTAATACCTATAATATTTCAAAATGGACAATAAAAAGTGCTGAAGAGCACATGGAGGACCTGGAACTCTCATATATTACTGGTGAGAATGCAAAATGGCACAGCCATTCTGGAAAATGGTTTGGGGATTTCTCATAAAGTTAAACATCACTTACTATATGATCCTGTAATCCTAGTCCTAGCTATTTCCTCTAGGGAAATGAACACTCATGTTCACACAAACACCTGCTCGTGGATATGTATAGCAGCTTTATGCATAATTTATCCATAATTCCCAAACTGGAAACAATACAAATGCCTTCAACGGGTGAGTGGGTAGGCAAACCGTGATCCATCCACACAATGCGATGCTCATCAATAAAACGAGAACGAGTGTAACAACATGCGTCAATCTCAAAGACATCATGCTGAGTAAAAGCCGCCAGACTCTAAAGATTACGTGCCGGATGCTTTCATTTATATGACATTCTAAAAAAGACAAAAATATAGGATCAAAAAACAGACCAGTGTTATGAGGGGCTGGGAGAGGGGTTGACTACTGAGGGGCAAGAGCGAACTTTTTGGGGTGATGATACTGCTCTGTATCCTGATTGCGGTGATAGTCACATAAATCTATACGTGTGATAAAACTCACAGAACCGTAAAGCAAAAATAGTCGATTTTACTATATGTAAATTTAAAAAATAACAATGTAAAGCATTAAAAGAAACAAGGAAAAGCCCACACCTTAATTTGGAACTGGCATCACAAGCTTATATGCTTTTATAGATTTTACCAATTCTAGAATTTACCCAAAAAGCCGGGGGGGGGGGCCGGTGGGTGGTACATGGCCTCTGTATCTTCAAAAGTAAAAGCCACCTTAGCACATGCAGTGGGGCTCTCACAGCTTCATGAAACCAGATCATTCACACACAACACAGCAGCTGCCTCTGGGAAGACACCTGAGGAACCGGGGTGGGAAGGTCACTGACTTTTCAATACACACTCTTGTTGTACCATGGTCATCTTTTAAAAACTTGTGCATGTTTTATATATTCTAAAAGCAAATGAGCCTCTATATGTAAGGACCAATTTATAGGAAATACAGAACATGCTGACGCGCACTACCAGGATGCAATCTTCAAAATGCAGACAGGACAAAATTCTAAGTTGCAAGGAAGGGATGGGTGTTAAGGGGAGACAGAAGGTAAATGGCAGGGACAGGGACCTATGGATAACAAGGGGCTTAAGGAATATGAGTAAGCAATGGTAACATGTGAGCCTTGTTTGGCTCCCAATTCAAACCGTTATAAAAATTTTCCAACTGCATTTATTATGTTAGAGGCAGTTGGATATTTGAACACTATGGAAATTTTGGGAGAGGACGATAACAGTACTGCAGTTATATTTGGGGAAAAAGAGTCCTTATCTCTTTTTTTAATTAAACTTTTAATTTTGAGTTAATTGTACATTCACATGCAATTGTGAGAAATAATACATAGAGATCCTGTGTACCCTCAACCCGGTTTCTCCCAAAACTATAGTACTGTGTCATAACTGGGACATTGACATTGATATGATTTTGTTCAGATTTCCCCAATTTTACTTGGACTTATTTGTGTGTGTTTATATGTGTGCATGCATACATATGTGTGTGTGAAGTCTCATGATACACACTAAACTACACAAAAAAGTAATATCATTTACCTGTAAGCAGTGGGGTTATTGGTTATTTTTAATACATTTCTGTACTTCTGATTTCTTAATGTTCAGTATGTTTGACTTTATTTTTTACTATGTAACAGATGGCACACACAAAAGAAGTGAGCTAACATATCTGTAAGTTGTGAAACATAATAATTAAATGAACGTCTGTGAGCCTGCAGCACAAGTTAAGAACACTGTGCTGTGTGTAACTTTTAAAATAAAAAAAACCCAGTAAAACTGTTAAAATAATCTCTCCTTCCCAACTCCCTCTCCCTGGGCTCCAGGGACTGCTGGTGTGAGGCTGCCCCCTGCTGTGCTGCAGGGGTGACCGGCTGGAGTCTGCAGAACAGCAGGCACGTCTGTCACCCCTGGCACATGTGGCCTGGCGCTGGCCTCTCTGAACTGCAGCCTCCTCTGTGACCTCTCACACCCCAAGGCGCCAGGTACAATGTCAGACTATTGAATGACACCCTGTGGGTAAAAGGCTGGGCG
The DNA here is from genome assembly GCF_000956105.1 of Propithecus coquereli. Classification (NCBI taxonomy): domain Eukaryota; kingdom Metazoa; phylum Chordata; class Mammalia; order Primates; family Indriidae; genus Propithecus; species Propithecus coquereli. Next base: position 816,821 of record NW_012150641.1, on the reverse strand, counting down.
TGGACACTGGGGACCCAAAACCCCCCTAAGAAGAGGAACATGTTAACCCTTCATGCCGTTCTCTCTAACAGTGCTCCCTGGCATGTTTTTGTGAATAAGAGTAGGCACTGAAATCAAAGGGAAGCATGAAAATTCAAACATGAAAATTTGGAATTCATGACATTTCCTTTTATGGAAATGAGAGACTGTGGCTGAGCTTGGGGCATTCCCAGTCTAAGGGAAGGAGCTGAAAATGGCAAGGCAGTGTGACTAGAGCCACGGCACAGGGTAGCCAGGCCACTAGGCACAGAGCGGGACCAGGCTCAGACCCCAAATCCAGTGTGAGGGGGGAGGCCAAGAGCCTGGGGTTCCTAGGCCCCACATCATTACCTGTGTGGATGTGGAGAATGTTCGTAACACTCCACTCCAACCCGCTGCCCGCACTGGGTCCAAGCCACTGTCACCTCTTGCTTGGATCATGGCAGTGCCCCTACTGGATCTCCCAGCTTCCATTCTTTCCCCTACAATCCATTCTCTGGTTAAAGCCCTCCGGTGGCTTCTCTTTGATCTAGTGAATTCCATGCTCCTCATCCTGCCCATGAGCTTGTCTGATCTAGCCCCAGGGTACCTTTCCAGCTGCATCTCGCCCCACTCTTCCTCTCAATCTCCAGGCTCTTACTGTTTGAGTTGCTTTAACTTGCCAGCTTGGTCCTACCTCAGGGCGTTTGCATGCCACTGCCCAGAACACCCTTCCCTCAGCTTTCCCCATAGCTGGCTCCTTCTTAACATTCAGGTCTCATTTTAAATGTCACTTCCTCAGGGAGGCCCTTCCTGACCACTCTGTCCAAACTAGCCCTCCCAGTCATACTCTAGCACACCCTTTGATTTTATTTATAACATTTATCGGTATTGAAAATTTTCCTATGTCATGATTAGTTTTCTTGGCTACTGTCTTTGTCCATTTACTGTTGCTATAACAGAATACCCGAGAATGGACAGTTTATAAAGAAAAGAGGTTTATTTGGCTCACCATTCTGGTGGCTGGAAAATTCAAGATTGGGCATCTGCATTTGGTGAGGGCCTTGGGCTGTTTCAACTCAGGGCAGAAAGTGGAGGGGAGCCGGGTGCGTGCAAAGAGATCCCTTGGTGAGAGAGAAAGAGGCGAGGGGCACGGGAAGTAGGTGCAAGGCTCTTTTAAACACCAGCTCTGGAAGGAACACTGATCTAGAACTCACTCAGCCCATAGGGGGGCATTAATCTCTTCAGGAGGGATACCCCCTCAAGACCCAAACACCTCCCATAAGGCCCCGCCTCCAACACTGGGATCAAATTTCAACACGAGGTTTGGAGAGGACAAATATCCAAACCATCGCAGCTGTTGATTAGAATGTAAACTCCACAGATACTGGCCCCTGCGTGTCTTCTTTGCTGTGACACGTCTAGCACCTAGGGCAGTGCTGCACTCAGCAGACAATGAATACATACTCTAGATAAGTATTTGATGAATGAATGAAGGTGAAGAATATTGCCAAAATCTATTCATACATGGCCAACACCCAAGAGAACCAGGGCTAAGGCTCAGATCTCAACTTGAGGTGTGAGGTCGTGACCACCTCCCTTGCCCCTTGCACCCCTTCCTCTCCCTGCTCCAAACCTCACAGAGGCCCCTCTGCCGCAGTGAAATAAAATGAGCACACAGGCAAACTTCTGTCCAGGTGCAATCTGCTAATAATGAACACTGAGCAGCCTCACAGGAAAAGAAATCTCACAGACAGGGACTAAAAGAGAAGTGTATATCCCAGGAATTTCTGTGGAAACCTGAGGGTGTTTCTGGGCTGATTTTTAATTGAAACTCACATTCTAAGAAGCTTTAACGATCACTAGCAGAAAGCCTCCTTATTCCTTCATTCTGTATTTCGCTCGCTCCTCTGCTCATCAAACATTTATTCAGCATTTGTATCTATTTGTGCAGGTGCCCGCTTGTTCCTCCTGCAGCAGACCTTTGCAATCTGTTTCCTGTCCTGTGGGGCTGCTGACCACAGCAGTGTGGGGGAGAGCCCTCGGGGACACGCCTGCGCGGAGACAGGAAATGGAAACAAGCAGAATATAGCTCCTTCTCAAAATGCACCAGCATCTCATTCGTCTTCACAGCAGGAATGAGATGAATTTCTTAGGACATAAAGCTGGCCCTTTCAAGCGCCAAACCATGCCTCTGAATGTTTTCCCAACGAGAGCTGATCGTACGCACCCTGCATTAAAACCGTGAAGGTTGTAGGAGCCGTTGGTAAGTGAGGGCACCTCCATCCTACACCGAATGGCTCCCACTTTGTGAGTATGATCATGAGTATGATCCCTCGTGTCACCAGTGCTGACTGTGTCTGGCACATGGTGGGTGAATGGGGGCTGTGGTCCCGTCTACTGCCCCACTGGCCTTTTTGTAATTCACCCAGCCTGGGAGGGTGAGGTTTTGCAATTCATCCATATTTGTCTGCTCAGAGGGGAGCCTCTTTCTCACCAGAACAAAGCATCTCTGTGTTGGCTGCAGCCCTGCCTGGGCCATCTCTGCTCTTCCACCCAACCGCCAGTTTGCCAACGGCTGGAAAGTCAGCCAAGCACCCGATCATCCTGTATGTAAAGGACAGAAACAAAGCCCAAGAAACCGATCTATGTAAAGCACGTCACACTTCCACCCATGGACTTGGAACATCCGTTTGGGCTGCTCAGAGGCCTCTCTGGCTCTCTTCTGAGTTCCTGGCAGGACTGGGGTGGCAGGACTGAGGTTGCTGAGTAAACCAAAGAGCACCTGTGGATCACGAACCACACAGCAGAAACTGTGCAAGACCCGAGAGTTTAGAGACAAATGAATGAGACGCAGTCCTTGCCCTGGGGAGCTGGTGGTTTGCCTGTCTGTAACTTCTTAAGGACCACAGTGTGCCTCTACTTGCCCAAGACCCCTGGGGCAGACCTCACACACTCCTGGCCCACCGTGAGTACACCGAAGCTGTCTCAGAGCCCCAAGGCCCTCAACATGCTTGCAATGGTTAGTTTTATGTGTCAACTTGACCGGGGTAAGGGATGCCCAGGTAACCGGTGAAATATGATGTCTAGGTGTGCCTGGGAGGGTGTTTCTGGGAGAGATTAGCATTTGAATTGGTGGACTGAGTAGAGAAGACCACCCTCACCAACGTAGGTGGGCATCATACATCCATTGAGATTGAATAGAAATAGAACAAGAACAAGAACAAATAGAACAAAATAGAACAAAAAGGACAAATAGAACAAAGAGAAGAAGGAAGGGCGAATTTGCTCTCTCTGCTTGAGCTGGGACATCTGTCTTCTCCTGTCCTCAGACACTGGTGCTCCTGCTTGTCCAGCCTTTGGACTCAGGTAGAGACTTACGCCATTGGCTCCCCCGATTCTCCAGTCTTCAGACTCCAGCTGGAACTACACCATTAGCTTCCCTGGGCCTCTGGCTTCCGACGGCAGATGTGGGACTTCTCAGACTCCACAATCACGTGCGCCAAGCCTCATAACACATCTCTTTCTCTCCGTGTATCCTCTCGCTTCTGCTACTCTGGACACCCTGACTAGTACGATACTCAACAAAACTACTCATTTCACAGGTTCACGTGGGGGAGCCCCAGAGAATGCTCTGCCTAGTATATTACTAAAATTTGCTTTTCACATAAAAAACAATGCATATGGTAAAAATCTAAAAGGTACAAGTAGCCATACAGTGAAAAGCACCCGTCCTTCTCACCCGTCCTCTTGTCCCTCAGTTTCCGGCCCCAGAAGAAGCCACAGGGTTTGGAAATTTGAATCTGTGGCTAACATTTAAAAGTCATATTTCACATCTAAAAAGTCAAGATTCCCAGCTTTTATGTAAAAGAAGTAACTGGAAGATCTGGCAACACTGGGCCCATAATCCAATGTGGCAACAGTCAGCCGGAGTTGAAGTGCGGCTGCCCCTGCAGAAAGGCCGTGCGCTCCCCAGGGCCTCGGAGTGTCCCCGCTGTTGCATCCACAACACAGTGCCAGGGACCCCACGTCAGCACCGTCAGCCTGTCTGGGTCATCGTTTATGCTACCTGCTGGGCTCTTGAAAGCAGACACACTGGCAATCCAGGTTCTCTACATTGTGGTTCAAGTCATAGTTCCCCAAGAGAAGAGTTAATTACAGAATGCCCAATATGAGCTGGGCATTACGGTTGCCCCACAGGGCCCATATTCATTCAACAAACTTTTTTTTTTTTTTTTAAGAGACAAAGTCTCTCTCTGTCACCCAGGCTGGAGTACAGTGGCTGCAATCACAGCTCACTGCAGCCTCAAACTCCTGGGCTCAAACAATCCTCCTGCTTCAGCCATCTGAGAGGCTGGAACTAAAGGTATTCACCACCACACCCAGTTAATTTTTTTCTTACTTTTGTAGAGATGGGATCTTACTATGTTGCCCAGGCTGGTCTCAAACTACTGGGCTCGAGCAATCCTCCCGACTTGGCCTCTCAAAGTGCTGGGATTACAGGTGTGAGCCACTGCACCAGGTCATTCAACAGATATTTATGGTGCTTCTCCCTAGCACATGATGTGTTATACCGGGTTTGTTAATTGTGTGTTGTCTCCACTAGGATGAAAGTTCCACAAAGGCAGGGACTCTGTTTTGTTCACTATTGAGTCCCCATTACCTAACATTGTTTACCCCACATGGAAGGGCCTTGATAGATACAGTTGAATGAATGAATTCCCAGCACGTGTATGAAGACAGGACAGAGCCACTGTCCCCAAGCTACTCTCAAGCTAGGAGCAGAAACAAGTCCACTGGGCACAGTTGGTACAACAAATGGCACAGGAAACAGAGATTATGTTGATGTTAAGAATACTACCAAGAAAACAGCAGTCCCGTAGGACGTGGGGAGACGGACTTAACGGTGAGAAGGACATTGTGTTTTGCCACACTCACATGGCAGCCACCTCTGTCATCTGCGGTGGCTGATCTGTCTCAGGCCCCACCTTGGACAACCCAGGCTCCCGTGTTTGCTGCTTTTCTGCCACAAAATGATGTGCAAGGTGCTGACCAATCAAACGGTACATCAGGACTCATCTCACAGTCCCCTTCCCTCCCCCGGACCCCCAGTGATAGCAAGAATGCACGTCACAGCAAAGCAATGCACAAGTCTCTGCCCAGCAGCTAGAAGAGGCAGCCAGGAAAGTGGCTGAGGGACCCAAGCCCCGTGGTCATCCACACCACGGCCTCTCACCTTCTGCTGCCCACAGCACTTGATTATTGTTTCACCTATTTCTCGAGCACTTTCCATATGTCAGACACAGTTCCAAGTCCTGGGGATACGGCAGTAAGTTAAAATAGACAAAATGCCTGCTCTCATAAACTTGGCACTCCAGTGGGTAGGTAGGGGACAAACAATAACCCAATCAATTAAATTGTGTATTCGATGATGATAAGAGCTATAAAAATGTAGCTGGGAAGAGGAATGAGGGGTTCTAGAGTTGGGGAGGGCTGTGCAGTTATCTATAGATGCATAATATTTAAATATGTATTTTTAAAATTTTTAATTTTTTAATTATATTATAAATCAACAAATTATAATCCTATATATTTATGGGGTACAAAGCTATGTTATGATTTATGATCTATAATGTGGAATGATTAGATCAAGCTAATTAACATATCCATTATCTCAAATAGAGAGCATTTTTGGTGGTGAGAACATTTGAAATTTACTGTCTCAGGAATTTTGAAATATACAATACAGTATCATGAACCACAGTCACCCTGCTGTGCAACAGATCTCAGAAAACCTGTTCCTGCTGTCTGTCTGAAACTTCATACCCTTTGACCCACATCTCCCCGTTCCACCCAACCCCCAAGCGTGTGCACAGTTTTTAAAAGGGTGATCAGGGAGGTCTCCTGGGGAAGTGCCATTTGCGTAGAACCCTGAAAGAGGCCAGGCAGCGAGCCACGCCATAGCTGCAGGAAAAACATCCCAGGCAAAGGGAATAGTTGAGGCAAAGTCCTGAGGCAAGAGGGTACCCCATGTTTTCAATGGACAGTGTGTGGCAGGGGTGCAACAAACAAGGGGACACCAGGAGCGTGTTGGGAGACGATTCTCCATAGGGTTCTGTTTGTGCGTGCTTTGTGAGCTTTCGTTCTGTTTCATCTTTTCAAAAATGTTTGTATAGCAAACAGCCTTAGAAGATAGTGCCTCCTAAATAGGTAGATTATTTGCTGTTCAATGTAATAGAAATAATGTCTCCTTTCAGGGTGAAAATTGGGCAGGTTTGCTTGCAGCTCCTAATGAAAACTTGGGGCTTCCTAAGCTCAGGGTTCCCCGGCTGTGATGATTGGGCTCCATGCTGCGTCCGTGGGACTTGGGGGCAAAGGGAACCAATGGACATGACGCTCATGCTGCTTGCTGTGCTGTGAGTAATGAAGTCCCTTAACTCTGACTCTGGAATCTTATGTCTTTTGCCAGAGCCCGTGAAACTGCGGTAACTAACTTGCTAGTTCTAAGTAAGGTAAAAGTCTCCAGTTCTTCTCAGAGGGATGAGGTTAGAGATAAAGAATGAATGAACAAACACATGAACAAAGAAATGACTGAACTGGGATTCAGAGAACATTCTTCCCTGAATATAGAACATCAGCAATGAAGAATCCTGAAGGCAGGTGCACACACGCAGCGGAGCCCTGCCTTGGGGTACAGTGAGCCCAAGGACCCCCCACAGAACCACAGAAGCAGTTCCCCGGACGCAGCAGAAAGAAGAGAACGGGAGCCTGTTCACAGCCACTGCTCCCTGTAGTTGGTGCGAGATGATGTGGGGACGGCTTCCCGGCTAGAGGAAGGACCGAAGAGAGAGGACTGAGAGGAGAATCTAAGGAAGCCTGGCTCGGGGTCATAGCTCAATCCTCAGCTATGAAGATCCCGGGTCTGACCGTCGCCTGTCCACTCCAGTATGCCACATGCCCATTGTCAACCCCTAGGACAGCTGTCCAGTCACAAGAAGCCACCACCAGACCTCCCCATGCCAGACCTGCAGGACTAAAGCCCGGGCAGGAAAGACAGAGCTTCCCGGGACTCTGCCTGCCTCCTGTCCTCCGCCCACCACTCCCGCACACGGGGAAGGGACCTGCAGAGCCTGGTCACTTTCCTCTCTGGCCTCTCCTTTGCCTGATGGATCCGTGAGCCTCCCCTTCCTCCCACCAGAGCCGCCTCATGCCCCCAGGGTTTCGGGGGCAGATTAGATTCTTTTGGTTTAGCATGGGTGGTCAGTGAATGGTCAGTGAACGTCAGTGAGCAGGGAGGGGAGTGAGAACACAGAGCTCTGAGGGTCCCCTCAAGCTTCAGCCCTCACCCCACTAGGCCCATGAGGACTTTTCAAATTTCCAAGGGGCTGAAGGGCCGGAGGTGAGGGCCCTGCTTCCCTGGCTGGCCCCGTGGAGGAGGGCAGGCCTGTTTCCTCAGCTGTGTCTGTCCCAGCAAGGAAGGAAACACCTGGGTGTGAAAGAGCCACTGCGGGGCTGGCGGGGTGGGGGACATTGTTCCCTGGGCAGGGAGCCCGGGCGGATCTCAGGGGGCCTGAATGCAGCAGGGACCAGATGGTGGTGACTGCAGCCTGGTGTTCACATCCCAGCACCATGTGTGCCAAGGTGTTCCCTTGGAAAGAGCGTGAAGGCCAGCAACAGGCCCTGGTGACAGCAGCGTGGGATGGCGGCAGGGCAGGTAGCATCTGGTGCCAGAATGCCTGGGTTCCAATCCTCTCTGTCGCTATGGCAACTTGGGCTAGTTGCTTAAAATCTTTGTGCCTCAGTTTCTCTATCTTTAAAGGAGACCTGGTAACAGCGCCTATCTCCTAGGCTTGTCACCAGACTAAATGAGATATACGAAAACCACTTAGAGCTAAATAAATAAATGGAACAGGCCCACGCCCACCAGTCCTCCCTAAATTCTCTGCGTTAGCAGCCGAGCGGAGCCCCTAGTCGTCCTCTCCCCAACTCCTGACCTCTGCACCCACTTTCCTGCCTCTGTGGGTTGTGCACATTGTTCCCCTCCGCCGATGCCTCTTGCCTCATCTCTGCACACCAGGCCTCCCTCTCACTCCAGCCTCAGCCGGGTGCCACCTTCCACAGTGCCCTCCCTGCACCCCGTGGTCCCTCTCTCCCCTCCCACCCACACCGCACACCGCCGCGCTCACTGAGGACCCTGGCACATTTCTACTCCGGGCGCTCAAAGCCGCATCTCAACCCTCGTGGCAGGCAGTCACCTCCTCGAGGATGGAGACCAGACTTGGCCAGACACTGGCGTCTGCTGCACACACAGAACACGGTTGGTTCGTGTGTGTGGAGAGAATCGGCCCCACCAGCATGACTGTCACCACATTCCCCAGGAGAGGGATGGAGAGATGATGTCCCAAAAGGGACACAGGCAGGGACCCAGATGTTTCACCTTGAGCCCTGCTCCCCACTACCCCACTCCGCAGTCTTTGGCAATTGCTTCATCTCCCTAAGCCTCAGTCTCCTGTCCTACAAGATGGGCGTGAAAACACTTATCCAGCCAACCTCCATATGTTCATGAGAATCACATGGGGTGACAGGGATACTCTGTAGGGCCGGGCACATATAATTAGTCCTATTATTATTGGCATGCACAAGATTCCAGAAGGAAGGAGAGGCCTCCTCATAGGGTCCTGGTCCTTTCATCATGTGATAACGAGTTTAAATAATCTTAACTTGGCAGAGTGGTCCTAACTCTGCCACGTCTCGGGTAACTCTTCTCAGAAAGGCTGGTCCCAGCAGCCTGAGCTTGAGTGAATAAGACCCAGGAGTGTCTCGGCCCCCTCAGGGGCTCCCTGTCCAGCTCCTTCGGCCCCAGCCCCTCCACCTGCTCTGCTAAGACCTGTCTCTCCTGACTCCTCCCTGCAGAGCTCCACCCCAGCCAGCACCTACCTTCTTGGCTCCCCAAGGCCTCCAGCCAGTTAGCTCCCCATGTCCTGTCCAGCGAGGACCGAGAACCAGACGTCTTGGAGGAGCCACAAAGGGTGTCTTTGGTCTTAGCTGGAGCCTCCAGATCTGCACAGAAAAGCCTGGCGTCTCACAGCTCTGTCCCCTCCTCTTCCTTCCCCTTCCCCGGGGCCCTCGAAGCTCCTCCCAGAACTCATCCTGCTGCGAGGCTGCTTTCTAAAGAAGCCTCTGTGGTCACCCACGGTCACTGGAGGTTCTTTATTCTGATCTAATGAGACATCGGGTGGGAGGGGTGCACCTGCATAGGAACCCCCTCTGGTACTGGCTGGGCAGTGATGCGGGGAGCCCTGTCCGCAAGCTCCAGACTCACCAACCTTCACCAGCCAGACGTCCCCCAAGAACTTCCAACTCAACACGTACAGACCAATCTCATCGTTTCTGTCTCTAAACTCACTGCTCTGTTGCTCACCTTGGAATCAGGAACCTGGTTGTCATACTGACACCTCTCCTTCACCCGTCACATCTAAACTGCACCAAACCCTGTCACTATCTCATGAATCGTCCACTTTTTTCCATCCCCGTGGCTGTCACTGCTTCATCAGGCCACCATGGTCTGAAACCCTGTGACAGCCTGAGGTCTCCCTTTAATCCTGCCTTCACCCCATTGCCAAAGTTCTGTTTCCAACAGTGAAACACACGTCTGTTCATGTGACACTCCTGCTACAACCTCCAGTGGTTCCCTATTTCAAGAGACCGGCCACACTCCGTAATGTGACTTGCGAGGTCCTTCCTGATCTGGTCCCTCCTTGGTCTTCAACCTCATGCTTTCTCCCCTCGCTGCAGCTCCTCCCAGAAGTCCTGCAGCTTCTTACTGATCCAGGCTGTGGGATTCTCTGCGCAGCCCTTCTCCCGGCTCACACTTCATCATCCTTTGTTTAGCAGAGAAGAATGAAAAAGCACGTCGACAAGGCAGGGGGAAAAGTGGAGTGCCACGGAAGCCAGGGGAAGAGAGAATGTCAAGGAGGAGAGGATGGTCACCAGTGTCGATGATTGCAGAGAGGACACAGATGAAGAGAATGAAAAGTGTCAGCCGACCCTGGCAATTAGGAGAGAGCAGTGCCAGGAGGCACAGTGGGCTGCTGGGGGAAGCAGATCAACTGCATAATGATGCATCTGCTAGTTTGTCACATTCTTTCTCTTTTTTCACATTTTGAAGTTAAACATTATATGGGGGAGCCTCCCAGCACATTTCTAGACCTTTGGAAAACTCAAAGATGCTACGCCGTCATCCTATTCGGCCTAATGGGAAAAGGCTCTGGAAAGAGACAGACCACTGACAGCATTGTTAGGGCACCTGGATTCAGCTATGCCTGAAACCCTGATGCTGAATCTACTCTTGGACTATTCAATTATGTGATCCAATAAATTCCATTTTTTTAAATTAAGCCTGCTTGAGTTGGGTTTCTGTCACTTAGCTCAAGCCATAGAGCTTTGGGGTTGTGAAGTCACTGACATTTTCCTGTAGGGGCTTGATCGGGTTCTATTCTGACCCTTCATTTTGCAGAGAAGGACACTTGGAGAAAAAGTCCATAGAGTAAACATAAGTCATTAACTCTATGGCTCTGCCTCCCTCCCAAAGCTGCTTTTCTGTCCCCTTCATGTGACTAGAATCACATTCTACTTTGCATCTTTGTATTAGAGGTCTTAGGTCACATGTCTACCTCATCCTTCCTCCCTCCCCCAGTAAATTCTGGGGGAGCGGGGGCTAGGTTTTATTCATTATTCTATCCATCACAGGACAAGAGACTATTAAGAGAATGCTTGGTTCATTGCAGAAAACGAATAAATGAATGGAAGAATGGGTGAATGAATGAATGAAATGGATAAGGATAAAGGACCAAGAACTCAGCTCCTGCAAGTTCAAGACTCAGCAGCCGCCAGGCAGTGTGGCCATCTGGGCAGCCCCTCTCCTTATCAGCTTTGGCCTAACTGAATCGGAAATCACGAGCTGATGTCAGCTTCTCGTGGCTGCACTGCTCTTCCTATCATCAGCTGCTGTCTCTGCAACTGTATTGGGGGTGATAGCCACAGAGGCGGCAGCGTGGTGACCATAGACAGCCCCAGAGCTGTCCCTCGCAAGGAGGAGCTGAGGCAGCTTTCTTTTTGAGGACACACTGCTGCCAGGCAGCCAGGAACAGAGGAGCATGTGAGCAGGAGGTGGAGCTAGAAAGGACCATAGCTGCCCCCCCGCCCCACCCTGCCCCAGTGCAGCCCCTGCTATCAGCAAGGCAGGGCGGCGCTGCTCCTTTGCCCAACTCCAGTGACATCTTTCCTCTCCAGATCATGTTCTTAGGGTGTGTTTAATCCGGGTTTTCCAGGCTGTGCTGTTACGAGGGGTCTCATCTGCACCAGTCTCCCAGGAACAGCCCCTCTCCCTCTTCCAACAGGCAAATGATCTGTCAGTATCAAAACTTCGAATGTTAGGGTCCCCTGCTTTTCTTGCACTAGTTCCCAGCTAATGGAAGCAAAGCCACCCTCCAGTGATCAATGCCCAAGATGCAGAAGCAGAAGCCTCATCATCCATTGCCGCTCCTCCTCCTTCTCCCTCTGCCGCCCTCCTATGCTGGATAAGGGACCCGCACTCCTAGCTGGCCAATCCGGGCATAGCTTCGATGGCTTCTTCTCAGGTTCCCCTATCTCGGCCTGGGTGTTTGGAAGTCTGTTCACATAACTTGCCTTGGGGCTGTGAAGTTACTTATCTTTACTACGGAGGATCCATTGCTTCTGTTTCATCCTCATTCATCTTTCCAAGAGAATCCTTCTAGCCGCTTCTAGGCAGAAAAAATACCTCTTATCTATTTTCCTATGCATTAAAAAGCAGCTGAGAGCTTTAAACAAAAATTAAATCCTCTTGCAACTGTGAACAAAGCTATGGGGGCAGGGGGACAGATGCTGGCATCAGAGAGCTCCGGAGGACCCTGGTATTGGCATCAGGAAAGAAATATTTGCTTTGGATAAGAGAAACCCAGGGTCACCTGTACCCTTGGCTCCAGCCCACCTTCTGTGGGAGCTGTCTCCGGAATCACTGAGTGTCAGAGGCAGAACTTGTATCTCAGTTTTCTACGGAATCCACTCACATAATGTACCAATAAGCATTGTAGATTTCACCGAAGATTACACTGGGAGGATGAAGGGAGCCTACCCCACGCATCTCTTAGCAAACTATGCAAAAACCCTCCATGTATAGTTCTGTTGTCCAGATGCCCCTTGTCCATGCCACGCCATGGGACGGGGACACCTGGAACAGGGTGGCATCTGTGCTTCTCCCTCCCTCTCGTCTCCCCTGTGACCCAGGCTCACTAGTGCCTGGTTCCTCCCTCCCTTTTTCACACACATATCCAAGTCTTCTGTGAAGTGCATTCGGAGCACTTCAATTCCATTCTGACCCTTAAATCCCAGTTTTTATACCCCATTCGTTAACACCATCCAAAACACAGATGGCTCTCTGTTTGGCAGGATCCATTCTTAGAAAACTCTGGGAGGTAACAAACCAGAAAATAACTGTTATAGAAACTAATTTTACTTCATTTAAACAATCATCTCTTGAATTAGGTACAGTTATGGAGATGGGTAAACCATGTTTAAAGGCTTACATCCCCAGGGGAAGGTGGGACTCGAACCCAGGACGCTCCTCAATGCAGGGACTTCCCACCACACCACAGGAAGGTGGTGAGCCAGTCTGAATCTGAATCTCTCAACCTCAGTCAAAACAGTGGCATGGCTGGTCCCCACCTGATGGGCATCTCTGCTTCTGGTACAGTCCCTCCAGCTTTCATACCCATGGCCCAGGGGCAGACAGGACAGCATCAAAGCCAGTGGTTCCCACAGTGTGGTCCCTGGATGAGCAGCAACATCTAGGAATTTGTTATCAACTACTACTGTCTGGTGTGGCTACGGGAAGGGAGGAACAGGACACACCGGGAGTTTTCCAGCTTCTACCTCTGGCAGTGTCGTTCTACAGGGTGTGTGCGCAGAATCAGGACTTCAGGGTGAAAGTTAGACGAAGCAGATTTAGGCTTAATATCCAACCACTCACCCTTTCAAGTCATTCTTCTTCATTTTTTTGTGTATGTGGGGTTGGATTTTAAATATCACAAGGTTCCTTTTTTTTTTACATTTTAATGTTTAAAGAACTACTCAAGTAATACATAAATACGTTTTCATTGTAAAAACACTCAAACATTCTAGAAGTATATGGAGGAAAAAAGACTCTCTCTTTTCCCTGCTTCCCAATTTCCTTACCCTCCTCACCTAGTGGTACCCATCATAAGTAGCTTGCGGTGATTTATACACATGAGCTCGTACCATGCAAATTGTTCTTCCACTCGCTTTGTTTACTTGGAGATCATTATGTATCAGTACATAAGGATCAACCACATTCGTTTTTTAAATTTAAATGCACATTTTTTGGAACTAGTAACACATTTGCATGGTTCAAAACGGGAAGGACACAGAGGAAATCAGCCCCCTCCCTCTTCCGAAAGCAGCCCTTCAGGTTGGCGAGGAAATCCCTGTGACCCTCTCCCTCCTCCTCCTCCTCTTTTGCAGGTGCAACTGTCCCTCCTCCCAAACTCCCTGATAAGATATGGGGTACTGCAGCTCTGGGACGGGGAGAGGGGACAGAGAGAACTTGAGTCGCTGTGGAGGGTGGGGCCTGGTCTCGTCTTACTTCCTCTGTTCTCACCGCCACCAAGCGGACCCTCCTTCCCCGCCCCAGCCCCTAACACTGCAGCTTCCTCCTGGGCAGGGGGGCAGGTGTTTGCTGGGGGAGCTGTGCTGGGAGAGGTCTGCACGCTTCCCAGCATGGAGGAGGTGCTAGGAGCCTCTCGATGTGTATAAAACACATATCACTCTTGCTGCTTTCCTCTCCCGAGGGAATGCACACCAGGAAGAGGGACAGATGAAGAAGGCTGAGGTCAACTAGAAGACCAGTGTGAAAAACTCAAAGATCCCCAACCCCTTATTACCTATGCAAATTGCCGACCCTACGCACACCCACACACACACCCAAAAGTGAGACAAGCCACCTGACGGGGCCCTCATCCTAGCATGCATCTGCGCAGGTCCCTCGCGTCTCTCGGTCTCAGGTTCCTCCTCTGTGACCTGAGGGGTTGGAGAGCCTGTTTGCAAAGCCCTCCTCAGCTTTCTCAGTCCCCAAACCATCCTGGTTCTGGCCTCAGAGACTTGTGGCTACAGTGTCGTTCAGAGAAGGCCTCTCGTCCCTGGTGGGGAGGCCCCTTTCCCTGGGTGTGTGGGGAGGTGGGGGGGCTGCTCTGCTCTCTTCCGTCCCCCGCCCCCCGCCCTGCCTGCTCCCCAGAGCTCTCGGGGGACCACCTTGGCCAGCTTTCAGGCCTGGAGCTACACTCACCATTCACTGAGGGCTTCCTTCCTGCCTGTGGACAGCAGGGACTTGCCTGGAGCCCCGCCAGCCCCCTCCCGCCCAAGCTTCCCTCTCCTTCCCTAACCTCCCCCGCCCCTCATTCTCCACCTTCGCTCCCAATCCCCATCTGGAAGGGTGTGTGGAGAATGGAGCTTCCGTTTTGAAATCGTCAGAGCTCCTTGGGAAGTCCATTAAAATGAAGTCATACCTCTCGGATATCCATGTGAACGTGACTTTTCTGGGCCTCAGTTTACCCACCATTCCTACAAGGGGTTTGAGGGGGCAGCACAGCGTAGTGGTTAAGAGCAGGGTTTCGGACACCTGACTGCCTGGACTCGTATCCTGGCTTTCCCTTTTTACTGTCTCTGTGACCTCGGACCTGTTACCTGACTTCTCTGTCCAAGTTCTCCCACCTGTAAAATGGAGTATAATAGTCCCTACCTTGTGGGGCTTGGGCAAGCACAGGCTTAACATGAGCACGTGAAGCACATAGAATGGCACCTGACATGTGCACAGTGAGGCTGGGACGTGTTTGCTGACAGCTCACGTAGCTCTGGCTTGGACATTGACTAGTGATTCCTGGCTCAGGTTGCGATGTTTGAGTGGCTGACCCTCCCAGTTCTAAAGTTCTGAGATCCCTTAATAGGCACCACCTCTTCCTACTCCTCCTATCCAGAGAGGGCCACATATGCATGACTGCTGGGACTATAGCTGCCTGCCCAGGGACCACACACTCAGAGTCTCCGGGGCCGTGGTTTGAGCCAGGATGCAGAACAGAGAGAAATAAACCGGCACACCTGGGAACACAGTCTGCCACCTGCCTAGCTTTGCCCTCAGAGGGATGTGGGTGGCATCCTGTCCCAGGAGAGCTGGCTTCTTTTACCCTAATTTTATTGGTAGGGTTGGGGGAAGAAACAAAGGCATTCAGAGATTTGGGGAAAGGGGAGAGTAGCTTCTCCCCCAAGAAAACCACTGCCAGCTGCTGGAGTGGGTGGTGGGTGTGAAGATGGGGGCAGGGCAATCTGAAGCCCCTGGGACAGGCACCGGGCAGGCTGGGTCCACACAGCATCTCCTGTGTGCCTGGAGCTGCGGGTCCTGAGGACTTCTCTGCTGCCTCTGCTTTGGGCAGACAGAGGGAGCTGTAGGCTTCCCTGTCCCAGGGGTTGTAGGACAGCCCTTTCCCCTTGGGGAGGCATGACTTGGATGGCAGGGACCTCAGGGAGAGGTCTGAGGATGGTGAGAGACCAGTACCTTCCGGCCTCTAGAGGAAGCTCAGAGCTGCCTGAGAACAAACAAGTCTAAGCCATTGTTTCTGGCTACCTGGACAACAGTCTTGGCAGCACCATCCCCTTTCACACAGCTTCCTCTTATAAACCCCACAAACTCCGGGAAAGTGGACTCCATGTCGTTTTCACAGGTGAGGAGCCGGGGCTTGGAGACACTGTGAGGTGGCTAGGATCACACGGGGGGTTGGATGTTCCTGCTCCTCCCTGGCCACGCTATGATCAGAGGGCTAGTCTGAGAGAGTGCTGCATCCAGCAAAGGCGGCCGAGGAAATGCAGAGCTGTGGGGATCCGCCAGGTGCAGGAAGAAATTATGGAAGTGGGGGTGGAGGAGGGGGGAAGGGAGAACACCCTTCTATGGGCCCACACCCTGAGACCCACAGCGCACAGCTTGATTTTGGTCCCCTGAGATCTGCCTAGTCTTCTAGGAAGCAGAAACTGGCGAAGGGAGACTTACCCATCTCCTCCCCAAATTGGAGAATAACTTCCATTCCGGGGATGGCAAGGTTAGAATGTTAAGGCCCTAGGGCAGGAATAACTCCACTGTGAGCAGTGTGAGGTGAATCTTCAAGTTTATTGCCGGCTCCTCAGCCCATGGTGAAGTAGCTGTGTGGAGGAAGGTCTAGCTTGGGGAAGAAGATGGTGGGGCACTGGGAAGTATAGCCCCCTCTTTTCCCTTCACCTGCCAATGGCAGGACCCAGCTGGATTCTAGTCCCAATTTCCTGCCCCAGCCCCTTTTCTTGGTGCTCAATGACTCAGCTTGCAAGAGCTCATGTACTGGATGAGACATTCTGGCTTAGAGCCCCCTTAGTCTGTGATTACTTGACCCATGGATTGGCCCACAGATTATGGTGATTGTATCCAATGTGTGCATCTGACCTATAGAGGACACATTCTTAGGCTGGCCAGTCATTTATGCAGAAGTCTGGTTTAAAGAATCTTTCTGGTGGGGGTGATAATAGCCAAGGTAGTGGTTTTCTACCCTCACCATCCATCAGAATCACCTGGGGAACTTTTAAAATATATTGATACCTTAGTTCCATTTCCCCAAGACTCTGAGACTCTGATTCAGTTAGTTTAGGGTGGGGCCCAGACATTAGTCTTTTATAATAAAAATGATTCTTAAACAATTCTAACATGCAGCCATGGTTGGGAGCCACTGAATAAAGCCAATCATCCTGGCTTTCTCCATTATGAATGCATTTTTTCTGTACATTTTTAAGCATATTATAACTGCTGACTTAAAGTCCTTGTCTAGTAATTCTAACATCTGGGTCATCTTGGTTTTGGTCTTTGTTGATTATCTTTTTCCTTGAGAATGAGTCACATTTTCTTTGCATGTTGAATAATTTTGGATTGCATTCTGGACATAGTGAATGTTATATTGTAGAGACTTTGGATTCTGTTATATTCCTCTGAAGAGTATTTGTATTTTTGTTTAAGCAGGCAGTTACTTTGGTTAGACTCAAACTACAAATTCTGTCCCATCTGCCATGAGTAGCTGCAGGAAGCGCGGCCAATGCTCCCCGCAAAAAACCGGGTCCCTTTGGTAGAGTTGCAAGGGATAAGAAAATAATAGAAAAAAATGGAAAATAATTGGAAATAAAAGAATACACAGAGACAAAGGTATAGTTTTATAAATTTATAAAGATTATAGGCAAAGTGGGAGCTCAGAGGGCCCGTATTTCTCCGTCAATCTCAAAAGGCGGCAACGAATGAAGTCTTACATGGTCATTTATAGGTAATAGTGATCAGTTGCCAGGGGTAACAGATTTACATAACAGCAGGTAGTTACTTTTAGGTTAACAGATTTTCAAAAGACTTCTACAGATCCCTTAACTAATTCTATCTACGTGAACAAATGTTTACAAAATCTTTCAAAGATAAACTTCTAAGTTCTAAGGTAAATTTATAACTTAACAGAGGTGTTAAACAGAGATATATTGGCTCCATATTTTCTTTATCAGGTTATTGTGAATGGAGACAGGTAGTCCGGAGTTTTAAGCAGGAATTGCCCCTTAACTGCTTATAGCCACGGTGGCTGTCTGTGGCTATCTGTTTGGGGCGGTCATTCTTTTATGAGCTCTCATCCTGTAGTTTTTAACAGATTCGCTTTGCTTTACAAAGCAAATCCAAACCTTTAGGTCTGAGAAACGCAGTGCCTTGTGGGATACAGCCGCTACTGTCTTTCAGAGACACCCTCCCAAGGAGCAACAGCATTTGAAATGCAAACCAACACGTTCACATATTCCTTCAGGGCAAAGCCCTGCAAAACTCCTGAGACATGTCCTGTCGCCAAATATATTCATATTAATTCATGGAGCAACAGGTAGCAGTTCAAATCTCAATTCAGTTCATTTAGTCTTAGCTGCAAGATGCTTTGAGTCTGAACAAAGTGTGTGTGCATGGTTCAGGGACCATTTAAAGACTTGGGCAGAGTTTGTACACAGAATCAGGGACTCTATCTCTCTGGTTCCCCTTCAGGATTTCCCCCCTCACTTTCCAGGGGCCTTGGCTGCCCCAGATTTCATCCCTGGTTCTCTAGGCCAGAAAGATGGTGGGCTTTCTACAGGAACTTAGCAGCTTGCATCATGCCATGACTTGAAACGAATGTGTATTCTGCAGTCATTGGGTGAAGTATTCTACAAATATCAGTTAGGTCAAATTGATTGATAGTGTTGTTTAAGTCTTCTATATCCTCACTGATTTTCTGTCTAGTTGTTCTATCAGTTATTGAGTGGGGTTTTTAAATCTCCAACTACTTTTGTTGAATTGTCTATTTTTTCTCTCAATTTTATCCATTTTTGCTTCATGTAGTTTAGGGCTTTATTTTTGAGTGTATATAATTTTATAATAATTGTATCTTCCTGATGTATTAACCCTTATATATTTTGAAATGTTCCTCTGTCTTTGATAATATTTCTTGTCTTAAAACATATTTTATCTGATACTAGCTACTCTAGCACTCATTGTTGCTGTTTGCATGGTATATGTTTTCCATCCCATTACTTTCAACTTTCTTGTGACTGGCAATTGATGTCTAAAGAGCATTTATTTAATCCAGTCACATTTAATGTAATTATTACATGATTAGATTTGCATCTGCCATTTTGCTATTGGTTTTCTATTTGTCTTTGTCTTGTATTTTTTTGTTCCTCTGTTCTTCTTTTATTGCCTTCTTTATTAAATATTTTTAGCGTGTCATTTACATTCCTTTGTTGATTTTAAAATTTTATATATAGGACATAATTTTGTCCAGTTCTTCATGGAGAAGATTTGTCAACATCCTCTCTCCATCATGCCAAGAGGATGATTTATTTTTGATTGTTAAGCCATCTATATTTACCTGGAATAGATCTAACTTGGCTTTGAAATATTTCTTCTGTTTATATAAAATTGGATTCAATATGTGAACTTTTTAGTAAGGATTTTTGTATCTAAGTTTATGGGGGAGATTGATCAATAATCTTCTTTTCTACCAACATCTACATGATGTTTTAGTATGAAGGTTATGCTGGCCTCAAAGAAAGAGCTGGACAGTGTTCCATCATTTTCTATTCTTTGAATGACTTTTTATAAGATTGGAGTTATTTTTTCCTTAAATATTTGGAAGACTTGACTGGTGAATCTATTTGAGTCTGAAATTTTCTTTGTGGGAAGTTTTTGTGTTTTTTTTTTAATTAAAAAATAATGGCTTGACTCCCAGTTTCCGCTCCTGCATGTAAGAAGCTTAACAACATGAAAAAAACTGGACAAATGGAAAATCAACACCTCTTCTCAGATCCAGCAGAGAACTGAGGTCACAGAACAAACTATTTTTCCAAGAATCAGAGAGACAGAAAGGCAGATACAGAGAATCTCCACCTCCTGGAGCAGACGTCCAAGAACAGAAACCCTCACAGGAACGAGTGCCTGGGTGAGAAAACCTAAACTGTAATTGATGAATTGCTGGCCGCTCAATGTGGACAAGCCTGAGAGTTCTAAAAACTTTAGAGGGACCCAGTCACTGGGGACCCCACACTCTTATGAGTTTTACCTCCAGGAGCCTTAACAGGTTCTTGCAGTGAAGATCAGAGAAAGATTCCCTCTTGGGGAAAGTAGCCGTTTTGAATTGGCCCAGAGCATTCTGTTCTTCCTAAGGAGGCCTTCCCTCAAGGGGAACTATTTTTACCAAAGCCCCGGGGTTTTAACTGACTGGGGTTTTACCAGAGACTCACTGACCTGGGGGAAAGAAAGTACTCAGATCCAGCTCACTCCAGCCTTCCATGTGGCAGGGAGGGAACTATCCAACTCTAGCCTTCCCTAGCCATCCCGTCCCACCTAAAGGGGGAAAAACACAGAAGCATTTGTGAAGGCAACAGCCCAGAGGCACGGGCCCTCTGAAAGACTGAGACCTAATCTTAGAACACTTCCCCTCCTGCCACACTTCTCACCGCAGTGTGGCTCCTGTGCAACACGGGAAACAAAACAAAGCACACCAGGAGAAACTGTAGTCCCTGACACCTACAATTACTGCAAACAGTAAATACAGCCTAACTCCCAGTCAGATAAACATAAAACCTCATGCTAAAGACCTATTTACTTCAATTCCTTTTAACCAATCTACCATGTTGGCTTTCAACAAAAAATTACAAGGCATACTAAAAATCATGCCCCCAAACCCACAGTTTGAAGAGATAGAACAAGCATCAGAAGCAGACTCAGATGATGGCAGGGATGTTGGAATTATCAGCCTGGGAACTTAAAGCAAATAGATTAGTATGCTAAGGGCTTCAGTGGAAACAGTGGACAACATGCAAAAACACGTGGAGTCATGTAAGCAGAGATGGAAACTCTAAGAAAGAATCAAAAGGAAATGCTAGAAATCAACAACATTGCAACAGAATTGAAGAATGCCTTTGCTAGGCTAATGAATAGATGGGACACTACCAAGTAAAGAATCAGTGACCTTGAAGAAATGTTAATAGGAACTTCCAGAACTGAAATGCAAACAGAAAAAAGAATGAAGAAGACTGACTATAATATCCAGGAAGTGTGGGACAATTACAAAAGGTGTTACATATACATGATGAGGATACCAGGAAGAGAAGAAAGAGAGAAAGGAACAGAAGAAATATTTGAAACAATAATGACTGAGAATTTCCCAAAATTAATGACAGGCACTAAACCAGAGATCCAGGAAACTCTGAGAACACAGAGAAGTATAAATACCAAAAAAAATAAAGTTAGGCATACCATATTCTAACTTCAGAAAATCAAAAATAAAGAGAAAATCCTGAAAGAAGCTGGAGGAAAAAATTATCTTATCTATAGAGGACCAAGTATAAGAATTACTCAGAATTTCCATTTCTTCTGTCAGATTGGCAAATGGTATTTTTGATTAATTTCTCCATTTTATCTAAATTGTCAAATTTATCTGTGTAATTATTTATAATATCCCCTTATTATCTTTTAAATGTCTGCAGACTCTGTAGAGATGTCCTCTTTTTCATTCATAATACTGGTAATTTGTTCTCCTTCTCTCTCTCCTTTCTCTCTCTCTCTCTCTCTCTCTCTCTCTCTGAGTATTCCAGGGATTTTATCAATTAGTATGTTGGCTTTCTAATTCAATGATTTCTGCTCTTATATTAGGTTATTAAGTATGGAATGTCCAATTTCCTTAAGTGCTAAGTTTGACAGTTGATATCTCTGACATATCACTTTGACACTTCTTGCTTTATTTCTATTGTGAAGGTACATCCTCAGTCTTTCAAAAGCACATTTTGGCTTGTGATTATCTTTCAAAAAATTTTTTTATGGCAATTTTTGTGAAACCATGGATAAGTCAAAAATTTGTGTTATTTTCAAATATGAGTTCCGTCATGGAACCAATACAGCCCAGACAGCTCAAAATATCAACTAAGTATTTGGGAAGGATGTGGCTAATGAATGCATAGTATGTGGATGGTTCGAGAAGCTCCATTCTGATGATTTTAATCTTGAAAATGAGCTACGTGGGCTACCTGAGACCAAGGTGGATAACGATGAGCTGAAAGCTGTAGTGGAAGTGAATCTATCTCAACCTACACATGAATTAGCAGCAAGGTTTGACATTACTATCCAACAATATTGGAGCATTTGAAACAAATGGACAAGGTAAAGAAGCGGGATAGATGGGTACTGCATGAATTAAACGAGTGTCTGAAGAGAAATCTTCTCGAAGCTTGCCTTTCTTCGCTGTCACAACGAACCATTTCTACACCGTATTGTTACACGTGATGAAACATGGATTCTTTTTGACAATTGCAAGCATTTGGCA
>NW_012150641.1:697727-794800 GCF_000956105.1 Propithecus coquereli | reverse complement strand
TTGCAAGCATTTGGCATAATGGTTGGATAAAGATGAAGTGCCAAAACACAGTCCAAAACCTAATATTCATCAACAAAAGCTAATGGTGTGTGTTTGGTGGTCCAGCGCTGGTATTATCCCCTACAGCTTCATGAAACCTGGTTAATTAATTACAGTGGATATCTACTGCAACCAGCTGGATGAAATGATGAGGATGCTGATGATTAAGCAGCCAAGACTGGTCAATAGAGACAAAGTCAATCCTCTTGCAAGACCACACGTTGCAAAAAACAATGCTGCTCAAACTACAGCAGCTGGACTTGGAAACTCTGTCACCCACCATAATCACCAGACCTTGCACCAACTAACTACCATTTCTTCCAGGCTTTGGACCACTTCTTGCAAGGAAAAATATTCAATTTTCAACTAACTGTGGAAAATGCCTTTCACGATTTCATCGCCACACACTCTCCAGGCTTCTTCACTGCTGGTATAAACAAGCTACCATTAAGACGGCAAAACTGTGCTGATAGTTTAGGCGCATACTTTGATTAATTGTACTGCTTCTTGTTTGAGATATAATAAACTAAATTTTGATTCAAAGTCAGACATTTCATATTTAATGACCTAATACTTCTTTCCTTCCTTCTACTTTAAGATTGATCTACTGCTTTTTCTAGCTTTTTGAGATGTAAATAATTGATTTTTAGCCTTTACTCCTTTATAAGATATACTTTTTATGACAATAAATTTCCTTCTAAGCATTACTTTGGCATCCCACAAATTTTAATATCATATCTTCATTATCAACCAGTTCAAAGTATTTTCTAGTTTCCATTTTTATTCTTTTTTGACCCATGGGTTATGTAGATATGTAGTGCTTAGACAGTTGAGATTTTCTAGTAATATTTTTGCTATTGCTAGTGTAATTTCATTGTAGTCAGAGAAATTACTCTGGTTTTTTTTTTTCAATCATTTTGACATTCCAGATGTACTTGAAATTAATGTGAATTCTGCTACTGTTGAGCACAATGTTCTATTTCAATAAGATCAAATTTGTTAATTGTGTTGCCCAGATCTTCTACATCTCTATTTTTTTTTTTTTTTTTTTGTCTATTTGTTCTACAAGCTACTGAGAGAGGAATGTTAAAATCCTCCACTATGGCTGCGAAGACTTTTAATTCTGCCAGTTTTTGCTTTATATAGTTTTATGTTATGTTATTGAATACGTACAGATATACAGTTGTGATATCTTTTTGTTGGATTGACTCCTTGATCTTTATGAAACGCCCCTCTTTATTTTTTGTAATGCTTCTTGCCTTAAGTCTTTGGAAATTAGTGTAACACCACCACCTTTTTGGTTAGGTTTAGCCTTTCTGTGACCTTATATTCAAAGTGTCTCTCTTGTGAGCAGTATGTAAGTTTTTAAAAAGTATCATCAGACAATTCTGGGGGTAGAATTCTAGGTTGGCAGCCTTCTTCTGTCCCCCTGTACTTTAAAGATGCCATTTCATTGTCTTCCGGCTTCCATTGTTTCTGTCGAGAAGGGAGCTTTCAGTTTAACGGTGGATATTTTGAAGATAAAGGGTATTATTTTTCTCTGGCTGTCTTTAAGATTTTCTCATTACCTTTTTTTTTTCTTTAGAAGTTTGACAATGAGGTGCCTATGTGTATGTAGTTTAAAAAAACTAAACTCCATTTTAGTTTAGGTTTTTTAAACAACACACACAGCTCCCTGATGAAATCCCCTCCCACAATCCCCCTGAACCCTGATATATCAACGAGCCCTGATATTGATTACCCCGCTGCCACATAAAGAAAGGCAGGGCAGTGCTGTAGTAAAACAAAAACCAAACAACAACAACAACAGAACTGGGATCACAGGATAGGCAAACAGCCAACGGATCTGGGTCCAAATTCCTGTCCAGCTCCTTGTAAAGCTTAGGAAGTGAGGCAAGTCTCACAATTTCTCCATGTCTTGCAGTACCCATGCACAAATTTGGGATGTTGTCTACATTGAGGGGTTTCATTGAATATTAAATTACATCAAATACACACACATCATTAAATTATATTATGTACGTGTGGTTTCTTGTTCCTAGTAAATACCCGATGAAAATAAAAAAACGAACAAACAAAAACTAAACTCCAGACTTTATTGGGATTTCACTAGCTTTTCCATTAATATTCTTTTTGTTTCAGGATTCTGTTCCGTGCACCACGCATCACTAGGTTTCAGGTTTACCCAGTCTCCTTTAATCTGTGAGTTTTTCAATTTCTCCTTTTTCATGACACTGACAGTCCAGAAGAGCACTGGTCAGTGTATCTGATGGAACATCCCATAATCCGGGTTTGTACAATTTCTCAGGATGAGACTGGGGTTATGGGAAGAATAGCAGAGGTGAAGTGCCCTTCTCAGGTGATACTGCTTTTATCCTGTATAGATTTGCTGACTTTATTGAATCTGCAGGTTGATGTTCATTATAGATTTTGGCCAATTGAATGTTGGCAGAAGGGACCCTGTTCCAGTTCCAGGTCCTGTCCCTAGGAGGCATCGCATGTCTCCACTTGCCCTTTTGTGCCAGCATGTGATGTGCCTGAGAGACCCACTGGGTGGATCTGTACCCACCCTGCAGCTTGGAGCTAAGCCACTCTGAGCCCAACCTGGATCTGATGCTCCCTAGGTGTCCTGTAGATGCATGAGCAAGAATAAATGACCAGAGCTTTAATCCACTGACTTCCAGGTGTGCTTTACTGTTTGCAATAGCTAGCTGATGCAGGTTAGAGCATCTCCCAGTTCCTTCCCTCTCTCCTGAGTAGTTGTTCTGGGAGCACAGTGCTCTCCTCTCCCAAGTCACAGGCATCCTCCACCATCCCTTCACCTCCTCCTCTCTCCCTCCAGATGCATAGGGCCACCACTGAGCTCCCTTCGCTTCCTCTCAGCTGCATGGTAGGTCCAGGGTCCATGCACCCCGTCAATAACAACAGCCTCAGGCCCATCCCCTGCCTGGGGCTTGGGATACTGGGAGCAGCTGGATTTATGGACTTCTATTTCTTAAGTGAGGCACCACAGAAAACCCCAAATGTTGAGTCCTTAAGTCTAGGATTTTTTGTTCTGTGGGTCAATGAGTATGATGAGGCTTACATGGAACAGTATTGGGGAAAAATTTTAGCCCAAATGTATTTTCTATAGAGCGGAAAATTACAAAAATATAAACAAAACAATCTCCCAAGAATCTTATTTCTGCTATATATGAAATGATTTATGCAAACTGCCCAATTAGCAGTTACGTGTCATGCAGCAAAATAACTTGGTCATTAAATACAAGATGAATCAAGTTTTATTTGACAATAATATTAAATTCCACTCATTAATTCCTGGACGTCTGTTGATCAGGTAGTAGGACACCCTGCTCACACAGCAAAAAGGTACTGAAAAGGTACAAAAGGTACAACAAGGTACATGGTCCCCCTACTCTCTGGAGCCTGGAGCAAGTGCAGACGGCGAGGACGGGGAGGATGGAGAGGACAGGAAGGACGGGAAGGACGGCGAGGAATGGCGAGACAGGGCGGGGCTGGCCCTGCCCGCTTCTCTCAAGTCATAAGATCTCCAGGCTGCGATTTCACAGGCTCTGATGAGCCCAGGGCCTTCTGAGCAGGATGAATCAGGAGAAGAAGCGGCTCTGTGTGGGATACAGCTTGATGCTTCTGGTCACTTTCTTCACCTCTACCAGCCCAAACCCTGGTCCTGCCTGCACCCTATTGCCCTAGTCCACACTTGCTTCCAACTTTGCCAACCAACCCAGCCTGGCCGTTTGAAATTCCAGGCTCTTGCGTTCTCTCATTTCCCACGCATCAGTCCCGTCTTCCCACCAGCAGGCACTAAGCCCCGAGGGGCCAGTCCCTCCAAGCTCTGCTCTGGAACCTCGCCCAGGTGCCGGAACGGTGCCAGTGCACTCGTGGGTATGGAAGATTCTACACACAACGTGCACCAGCCCAAAGAGTGAGATGGAAGTGGGGGGCACTGGGGCCAACCTGACAGAGAAGGGGGTGTGGGGTGGGGCACCTGAGCAGCCCTCCCTTACCCTGACCGACGCGATTCCTCCTCAGTCTGGGTTCTGCCTCAGCCATGAGTTGGGAAGGTGGGAGTGAGGAACTTTCCAGAGGCTGAGAATACCCCAGCGGCCCCAAACAGGAGGAATCAGCGTTTAGAGGGTGAGGCACTAATCTTGGCACGGGACCGGGTCTTTGCAGACAATCTCTTCTCGACCTTTTAAGGAGGACTTGTTCCTGCCCCGCCATTCTCATGCTGAGGAAATGGAAGCTCAAATTTAATTTGCGTCCTCTGGTTATTTGGCTAGAAGGGAACTGAGCTGCTATTGCACCGAAACCTGTTCTGCCTCCCAAGGATCTGAGATCCAGAAAGGCGCTCAAGGGAAAGTCTGTACCAGGTCTTGACAACAGATAGGTCCACTGTTAGTGCTGCTTTTCAGAAGCCCGGGGAACCCGAGAGAGAGAAACCGGGCGGGTGCGTGTGTGTCTGGGGGGAGGGGTGGTACCCAGGGAAAGAAAAGTCTCGTGCGCGCGTTTCTACCACCCGAGCCCCAGAGTGGAGGGGACTGAACTCCTGACACAAAGGGTTCCCCAAGTCTTTGGCAAAGTGAGGGGTAGGCGCAGCCACGCGTTGGGAGAGGCCTAACCCACACCCCAGAGCACCGGAGCCTCAGATCTTCCTTCTAGGAAGGATCCTAGACCGTGAGAGTAGTCAGGGCTTTCGGAGGTCAACTCACCCATCCCTCTCCTTCCCCTGCGAGGAACGTGAGAGGCTACGGGGTCAGGCCCCACTCGATTGCCACACTAATGCCTGTTACTTTCCCAGAGCCCCAAGGCCCCAGAAACCATCTTGCTCCTGGCCCCCGCCCATGGCAGCGGGACCCTGACCCAGCACAGGGTGATTCCATTCTCCAGAGAGCGCACGTCCAGGAGGGGGCTCAGAGGGGGCCGCCCCGCGCGTCCTGCGCAGTCCGGCACCAGGCCCGCACTAGGGCAGAGCTCCACTGAAAGTCATGATGGGCAGGCACAGGAGGGAGCAGAGGTCGGGTGTGGCCTGGGCCAGCGGGTTGGGGGGCCTCTGGGGTGGCGGGGAGAGGCCGCTCTTCTCCGGCTTGTAGCAGGGTGAGACCTCACACCTGGGGGGCACAATGGGTTCAGGGATAAGGGCAGGGCCCATCCCTCCGGCTCCTTCCAGGCCTCTGGGTGGGGGAGCAGAAACTGACCCCTCCCAGGACCCCCTTTGCCCACCTGACCACACTCTGCAGGATCTTTCTCTCGTCCTGGTCCAGACACACGGCAAAGGGGCAGCTGTTAGAGCCGATAATCTGCACCTTGTCCACCTTGATCTGCGACGTGCTGATCTGGAAGGCAGGCCCAGGTCAGCCCTGAAGCCTGGACCTCGGACACCGCCAGGCCCTTCTCTCAGAACTGCCCACCCGGGTCCTGGAGATGGGGCAGGAGTTTGGCTGGCAGCTCTCGAGGGTTAATGGCCAGGTCAGGGGAGGGCTGCTGAGGCCCCCATCAGGCCCTGCCTCTGCCCTTTCCCGAGTCGGGAAGAAGTTCCCCCTGAGGAGACCCTGTGCTGCCCACCGCCCTCCCCGCGAGAGCCCCGGGCTCCCTGCCGTGAAGCTGCTCAGATTCAAAGCTCTGCTCAAGCCCGTCCACAGCCTTTCCGTAGGTACACACCCTCTCACAGGCACCCCTCCCTCCCTGACACCCCGCGGCACCGCACACCTGTGCACCCCCAAAACCACAGTCCTCACCCTGCGTCTCCTCTGCCACCCAGACACTGCAGACACCTCCTTTCTCTCTCACACAGACACACACATGAACCTGTGCCCATGCACACATATACATGTGCCTGCACGTACATAAACACACACACACACACATGCACATACACACATGCACATACACACATGCACGCTCCAACGTGTTTCCTGAGGATGTGGCTGGAAGGAGAGGGAAGCCTTTACCTGGTTAAAGCCCTTCTTGGATTTGGAGTTCTGCCTTTTCACCACTTCTGTCAGGTTTAGCGTCAGGGCTTCCATGCTGGAGTCTGAAGGGCAAGTCTCGGTCAGGCCAGGCTCAGAGGACCCCCTGCCCCGTCCCCCCGCCCGCCCCACTCACCCAGCTCCTCCTGCTTCCGGCAGGCCTTGCTGAGGTTGACGGAGGTACAGACCTTCTCCAGGGTGCTCCAGCGACTTCGTCCACTGATGGCCCCCTGGAAACAGCATAGCCAGACCCTCTCAGCCCAGAGCCCCCTGTGCCTGCTGCCTTCCTTTGAAGACCCACCAGGGCCAGGGTGCTGCCTGCAGTCCGCACATCCCCAGGAAGCTCCTTCTCATTAGCCAGAGCCCTGCACCACCCCAGATAGACTCGGATGGCTCCAGGGAGGCTCGGCAGGTCACTGGCTTGGTCCAGGGGTCAGCCTCCACGACCAGGGCACAAGAGCTAGGAGCACCTGAAGGGATGGTCTTGAGACTGTCCTGCTGAGCCCAGAGTGACGCAGAGATGGGCCCATGGGCACATCGTTCCTGGCAGAGCCAGACCAGAACGCCCTCTTTGGGTCCCTGTCTGTGTGTCTCTTTCATCGGGGACCTCCATGTTGTGAACCCAAGAGCATTTCTCAGTCCTCGGCTTACGTGACCTCGCAGACCTTGCTTGATTCTGTTCGCCACTCTCTCCTCCTTGGAAAACTCTCCCGGGCTTCCGTGAGGGTGCACATCTGGCTTTTCTGCCACCTCTCTGGCTGGGGCCTCTCTGCTTTGCTGGATCACCGCCTCCGCCCGCCGTTACCTTATGAAGGTCCTCTAGACCTTCTCCTACGTCCTCCGCTCTTTGTACCCCCTCTTTCTCTGCTAAGGAATCTCATCCACGCCGTTTCCATCAGCACCTATGCACCCATCTTCGCACTTCACCTCTGCATTGGGCCCATACAGCCCACTGCCTAGTCTGACTTTCTCCTTACACCTGTCAAGGGCCTCTCCACCTCAACATGTCCCAAACCAAACTCGTGAGCCTCCCCCACTGCACCTGGGCCTCTTCCTGTGTTCCCCACCTGAGATGGTACTGCCAGTCACAGAAGACTGGAACCCAGGAGTTTCGGCCTCTCCTTTGCTAATCCGTCCCTAAGCCCTGCTGGTCACGTAACTCACATCTGTCTCCCATTTCTTTCTATCTCCGCCACAGCTACCCTGGTGTGGGCTGCCCACATTTCTCTTCTGGACAACCACCTAGTCCCCTAACTGGCCTTCTTGCCTCGCCTGTGGACCCTTCCAGTCTGTTCTCCCAGAGCTGCCAGAGGGAGCTTCCACACCTCACATCTTATCACGTCTCATGCATCCCCAGCCCCACCACAAACTTAAGCCCCTTTAATGGACAACCATTGCCCTTAGGACAAGGACACAATTCCTCTCATTGCAATCGAGGCCCTTGGTGTGCTGGCCTCCCTGTTTCTTTAGCTTCACCTGATCATCATGTTCCTACTCACTCTGCTCCAGCCCCTGTGGTCTTCTTTCAGTGCGCTTTGATGGTCACACTCCCACCCACCACAGGGCCTTTGCACGTGCTGTTCCTGCTGCCTGAAGAGCACATCCCTCTCTTCTCAGCCTCATTAACTCCTGATTTTCTTTCTAATATTAACTCAATATCCCTTCCCAGGGAAGCCTTCTCTAACTCTCCTGACTGGGCTGAATTTGCCACTTAGGTACAGTACCGTGCAGCTCCCCTTCATCTGTTTGTCACAGTTGTAATTGTACATGTTGTGGGGTCACCTAACCAATGCCAACTACCCCCTCTAGACTGTGAGCAGGTCCACCAGCACCACATCTGTCCTTTGCTCACTCTTAGGAACACTCCAGTGCCTAGAACAATGTCCGGGCCATAGAAGATGTTTAACAAACACCTGGCACACAGCACTCAGTGAGGGGCAGTCCCAGCCTGCCTCCTTGACCACCAAATGCGAAGGAGCCCCCAACATCACTATTCATCTGCCCTTTTATTGCCTTGTCATCGCTCACCACTCTGAAATTATCTTGGCTATTTACTTGGTTCCTTGTTCTTTGTCTGTCCCCTCCTCTAGGTAGAAGGGAGGGCCTAGCTTTCCCTGCTCAACTGCTTTTTCCCCTGCCCAGCACAGAGGCGGTGTGAGTAGCTGCTAAATAAATATCTTCCAAATGGACGAAGGAAAGAGGAAGGAGGGCTCCCACCTGTGAGGCCAAGCCCCAGTCAGCCTGTGCCCGGGTGCCACCTGCTCAGAAGCTCATGTGTCCTGGTGCCTCATGGGCACCCCACCTCCTCCCCACAACTCTTCACACTCCCTTCTCACCTTGCATGCAGCCAGCCAGGCCACCAGCCCCGAAGACTCTCACACTGCCTCACACAGCCCCCTGCCGCCCCTCTCTCGCCCGCAGTTCTCTAGCTGGACCCAGCAGATCTGCCCCTGACACTTCATGGAAGCTGCTGAGTGCAGGTGAGGGCAGAAAACACACGGGGAGGGAGACTTTGGAGGCAAAGGGGCAGAGAGATGTCCATTCCCCCCCTTCCCTCTCTCAGCATCCGGGGGAGCCTTCTGAGACTTTCCAGCTTAAAGACTGGGGCCCAGGAACATATGAGTCCAGCTCTGGGCCCAAGCTCTGGTGGAGGAAGGATCAGCAGCAGATCCCGGAGGAGTCCCAGCACCTGCCTTACCTTGCTGTAAATTATCTGTAGTGTTAGAGGGACGGCCTCCCGGTCCCCATCGATGCCCAGCCGTTTGCTGCCGCCAGGACCTGCGCCACACACACAGGCAGTCGACCCTTCATTCCCTCCCACTTCCGCCCCCACACAGATCCCGTGGCCCCGCCTCCCAGGTGACCCCGCCCCCAGGCTCCACCTCCTCAAGGCCCGGCTCCCCGCCCATCTCCTGGGTTCAGGCAGTACCCACCCGAAGCCTTGATGGCGCGTGTGGCAGCAGAGTGACCCAGCTCCAAGGAGTGAATGAAGATCTCTGTCGTCTTCTCCCCAGTGATGAAGGTCAGCTGGAGAGGGCAGGAGTGTGAGCATCGTGTGAGCCTCCTGGGGGCCGCCCGCTTCTCCAGCATAGGGCTGCAGGCTGCCATGGGGTGGGGGCGGGGCCTGCAAGCCCGGCGGGGCGCGGGCTGGGACCTGGGGACGCTGACCTGGGCCTGCCAGTAAGTCTACGCGAAAGTGGAGACGTGGGGCATGGCGGGCCTTACCTCGGTCTGATAGACCTGCAGCAGCACCGGCCTGGCGGCAAAGCGGCAGTAGTACAGCAGCATGTCGGCCAGGATGGGCAGCTGGGCGGGGGAGCCCTCCAGGGGCCGGGCTTCGGCCTTCAGGGACTGCTGTGGCCAGAGGGGCAGGTGGGTAGAGGGCAAGAGAGAAAGAGAACATGGGAGGAGGAGGGGCAAAGACACGCGTGCAGAGGCAGAGAGAAGAGATACAAGGCAGATGGAACCAGGGAGAGATGGTGAGATGGAAGCAGCAAATGGGAGGTACACGGCTGCCCCGGTACCTCTCCCCCACCTGGCCTCCGGGGAGGCCTCTGGCCAAGCTGGACAAGGCCGGGAGTTGAGGACATGGCTGAAATCTAAAGTCCCCTGGACCCTTGAGGACACTCCCCTGTCACTGCAGTGACTCCAGCTCTAAGGCTCAGTCCTACTTCTCACCCACCCTCCTTGCTCTTGTCCAAGTGAGCCCTGGTCCTCCAAGGGGGTCTCAAGTTGGATCGAGGCTGTGTGACTTGAGCCAGCAGGCCCTCTCCCCCCACCCCAGGGGCCACTTACCTGGCACAGGACTTCAGGGGGCAGGTGCATGAGGCCCAGCACATTGCGCTCATACCAGGGGTCGAGCATGCCTAGGTAGTGGGAGATGTCATTGGTGCTCTCTTCCCATGGGGCCGTGCCCAGTTCCTGGGGCAAGAGATAAGGGTCATTCCCAGCTACTCAGGAGGCCTGCCCATCCTAGCTCCAGGGCCCAGGATGGCAGCTGCAGCCCCAAGCTGAGCCTTTCCCTGCCTTTGGAGGAGTAAGATAACTTTCAGCCTTTGTCATGTGACAAAATGTCATACCCAAATACAGGGCAGGGACCTGGGATTGAGGGCCAGGCAGGAGGAGGTGCCCTGTAAGCACAGGTGATTACTTTTGATGACTTCCAACCAGCTCCCTTTGGGTAGCTAGAACTCGCTCACGTCCACTCTACTTTCCCACCCCATCTGGCCCAGGGCTGGGGACATACTGCAGGGCTGGGGTGCCTCGGGGAGTCTGTGTGGGGTGGGGGTGTCTGTTTCAGAGGGGCTGGACAGGCACCAGAGCTGGTCCCCTGGTTTCGCTTCACGGGCACGTAGAAGAACTGAAGCTTGAAGAACCGTGTGAGGAGCGGGCGATTGTTCTCCAGTCGCCTGGCAAAAAGAAGGCGGTGAGAAGGGAACCCTTGGTCCCTCTCAGGCCCCGAGCCCCAGGCCCCAGGTTCCACCGGCCCAACAGCCCTGCTACACAGGGCGAGCGATGCCGCCCATCCCGGCTCTTACCGAAGTTTGCTATACGCCCGAGCCACCTTCCCTGAAATCCGATCGGAGCCAAAGACCACAACACGTAGCGTGGAAGCCTTGGGGTCCTCGTCCCCACTCAGGAAGGGGCGGCGGCGCTGGTGGCGTGGAGCAGGGGCCAGGAGCCAGCTGGACAGCTGGGTGCCGAGCTTGGGCTGGGGCAGGGAGAGGGAGCGCTGGGCCCGGGTGGGGCGTGGTTCCAGGCTGTCCAGGGGGCTGCAGAGGCTGCCTGCCCGCCGCAGGGGCAGGTCCGAGCTGCCCTCCAGGCTCCGAGAGTCCCTCCGCAGCACCAGCTGGCTAGTGCTCTTGAAGAGTTTATAGATCCTGTTGAACTTCTGCCCAGGCCTGCGGTGGCCCCGGCGTTCCTGGCTGCCAGGCCTCCCGGGCCACTCGGGGGAGCTCTCCTCACTGTCCTCCACGTAGCCACTGTCCATGCCATCCGAGAGGCCCGACACAAAGGAGCTCAGCAGGTGGCGGGAAAGGGCTGGCCCTGAGGCCTGGGAGGAGGCAAGGGACAGGGTGGAGTCACGGGACACCAAGGAGCTCGTGGAAAGCAGGGAGTCCCTCTCGACACAATGTCCGTCAGTTTCCAAGTCCTCCTCCTCCTCCTCCTCCTCCTCTTCCTCCTCTTCGTCGTCCCCTAGGATCCCTGGCTGGAGCAGCTCCTGTTCCTTGAGCAGGATTTCCTGCAGGATGTCTGCAGGGAAGCAAAGGGCCGCACCGTCAGGGTGTCCGGGCTCCTGGGTCCCCTCTTGTGTACTTTCAGAGCGGGGACAGGCTCAGGCAGACGGGACTTGAGGAGGCGCAGAAGCGGGCTGAGGGCCAGCCCAGGCCTCACAGCACCGCGCCCTGCTGTGCTTAGGGCCTGCTCAGGTGGGGGATGGGGGCAGCCGCACAGACCAGGGCTGGAAAGATAGCTCGGCAGTTTGGGCCCCAGCCGGCTCCTTACCAAAGCTGTCCTGGTTCCAGCTGTAGGTGTAGCACCTGGCAACGGGGATGGGGATGGTCTGGAGCTTCCCGGGTTTTGCAGTGTCTGTAAGAACAGGGAGGGCGGGACAAGAGGGCTGGGAAGAGGCCTTGGAGGTTGGCCAGCCCAGTCCCCTTGTCGTGGAGAAGAGACGAGTTGGGAAAGAACTGGCACAAGGCTGCACAGCCGGACGGGTCGAGGCTGAGTCAGACCTGGGTGCCTGGCTCCCAGCCAGAGGGCTTTTCTCCCAAGCACACCACGTAGATGCCATGCCCTTTACGAGCTGCGTGAGTGTGGCCAAGTCACAGCCTCTGAGGCTCATTTTATGATGTCCAAATGGCAAAAGAATAGCACAAGCCCACAGGTTTTTATGAGGAACAGTGTAACAGAGACTGATAATTGCTCCTCAAAATCGGTGCTCCCTTCTATGGCAACAGGAGACAGAACGTTTCCTGGGCTCCTTTAGGGCAAGATTAGGCCACGTGGCCAAGGTGGGCTCAAAGGGATACGTGCAGAAGTGACGCGGCACCTTCGACATCACCTCCAACAAAAAAGCCACGCCCCTCGCCCTAAGTGAGCACTCTTTCCTCTTCCCGCGAGCCACCAACGTGGTGGCAACCCAACCCTGACCCCACAGATAGGGACCGTGCCCTAGGAGATGGTGGAGCAACAAGATGCTGTAGCACCTGGGCCCCAAATGACTGCGGGGAGCAGAGCCACTGGGCCCGCCTGGCCTGCGCACCTGTGGAGCTAGAACGGGGGCGGGGAAGTGGGCAGAGCCCCACCCTCCCAAGAGCCTCACCTAACACCCCAGGGAAGCCGGCCTTTTCTCCCACCGCCTGCAGCTTGGTCCTGAGCCACTGCCGAGCCTCTGCAGCATCCCCGATGCCAGAGGCCAGCTCCTGTGCCTCTGCAGTCTCTGTGAAGATGTCCTCAAGCTCTGCCAGGGTCTTGGCCTGAAATTCCAGGAGGAGAGAGGGTTTGCTCCTGTACCATAGCCTGGCTGCGCACCTGTTCCAGTTCCTAGGGTCTTGCGAAGGGCAGCAGTGACCGACAAGTTCCCTCCCGGCCTTGCCCCCTACCTCTCCCCGCAGCTGGCCAGGAAGCCAGGCCGCCCCCTCAACTCCCATTCTCAGGAAATGGTCGGGAGAGAGAGGCCCACAGCCATGGCACTGCAGCTGGGAGGGCCTTCAGAGTGCCTCACTGAACCCCAGAGAGGGGAAAAGGCTGTCCAGGGCGACACAGCTGACCTGTCACAGAGCCAGGACTAGATGCCAGGTCTTCAGTCCAAAGCTCATTCCCATTCCCATGGCATGTGCCATTTTCTGAGGCACCAGACACCCGGCCCGCTGGCCAGGGTGCCACCCAGCTCCAGTCAGGATCCAGCACTCCAGAAACCCCTCGACGAGGCCAGTCTTGCAGCCACTGCCCTGCCATGTCCCTCAGGGTGAGGAGGACCAGCGTACTCCAGAGACTGTAGCCGAGGTGGTGCAGAGAGGAGGCTCTGCCTCCCCAGAAAAGTGCTCCACTGAGCCCCAGGACCCAGGTACATACCTGCAGCCTGCAGTGCAGGCCTGGGAAGTCACAGTGGGCCCCAAAGGTGGCCTGGAAGGCGTGCAGGAGCAGGGTGGTGTAGGTGGTGTGGGGCGAGTGTCCGGGCGCGCTCAGCTTGTCAGCCACGGCGAGGAACTCGGCCTGCACCTCCACTGGGTTCAGCAACAGCACAGTGCTGGGGGCACAGGACCAGCTGTGGCACCTGGGGGCGGCCAGCACACCGGGGTGCAGCCACGCATCACGCCTGCCGGTGCTCAGCAGGCAGGGCCCGGGGAAGTGATGGCAGGAGGCCAGGACACAGGAGGGCGGCTCCAGGGCCCCAGGTCCCGGGGGAAGCTTGGGGTCTAATTATTTTTCAACTGGTATTTCCAAAGAACTTTTCAAAATTGAACTTAATTTTTAAAAATAAATTTTACCTTAACTTCTATATAAACATTTTTTCTTATGGGACATCTGAATGGATACAAGATTCCTCAAAAGAGGACCATATTTTAGGCGAAGTGACTTGAAGCCAGGTGACCACTTTTCTGGGGATCCAGGGAGCAGGGCAGCCACATGCAGTGTGGCCTGGGGTGAGTGGGGCCTGAAATTCCTCATAGCGTGGGGGTTGCACCTGCCCAGAGGATGGGGTGCCAAGTCAGGGCTGCATCTTATTCGTCCACTTATAGGGGACACCATTTCTATCAATAATTAGCCCAACGCCATCCTATAGGCTAGCACCAGGCTGGGAGGGGGTGTGTGGCCAGCTACTCTATCTCCCTTCCTGATGGACACCCGGAGTCCCTCTTAGTGCCATTGTTTAAATCTCTTTATTATGGAAACTTTCAAACCCTCCAAATATTAAGAGGATCGTGGACCCTGAGGTGTTGATCGCTCAGTTAACGGTTAACAATAACACACGGTCATTCTCACTTCACCCACGCCATCCCCGCCATCACCGCATGGTCTCGAAGCCAGCGCGAGCCACCGTGGTGTCATATCCCCAAACGCTTTGCTGTGACTGCCCGCACTGCTCTCGCTCTCACAAGCCCGTGCTGCCTTCAGACCCAGTGCGAAGAAGCACCATGCGGGCAGCCTTCCCTCCAGGCTTCCGGAGCCCCCGTCCCTTGCTAAGCGCTTGCTCGCTCCTTCCACGGACATGTGCTGAGCACCACTGTGTGCAGGCGAGACCAGCCGAGCCCCTGCCCTCACCAGCTGACATGAATTCTCTGCAAAAGAACTTTTCATCCTTCCTAGTTTATAGACAAGGAACGTGAGACCCTCTCCCAACCCTGGGCTCTTTCTGTGCAACCTTTCCTTGCCTCGGTCTCCTTATCTGAAAAATCCCTTCCTCGCAGGGTTAGCAGGAGGGGTTAACTGAGTCAACACTTGCGACAGTGCCTGCAGCCCAGGAGGTGCCTAAAAGTTGTTCCCAATTCCTCAGCAGCCCACCTGCGTCCGTCCTGGGGGCGGGGGGGGGGAGTTCTTATTCACTCCCTGAACTGCAACAGTTTCACGTCCTCTTTGTCTCTTTCCACACCTACCACAGGCTTGTTTGTTCCTATCTAGAAGGAACTCCAGAAGTGTTTCTCACAGCGTGACTGCGAAGTGAACCCTTGGGGCTGGGGCTGGGGTAGGGTGAGGGGAGCTTTAGTTTCTGAGCCGATGAAGGCTGCAGCCCCTGGGCTCCCAACGTAGGCGAGACCTCCGGAGGGGCCTGGGAATGGGCACCCCCTCTCTAGTGCTTTACAGACTACAGGTCAGTGCCCGGGAGTGGGCAGTGAAACCAATCTGAGGAGCCACAACCAGAATCTGCTTCTTGAATGAAATAGAATCGAATAGGACAGAGCTCATCCTGTGCAGCAGGCGTGAGTTTCATTCAGCTGTGTGTGTGCACGTGTGTGTGTGTGCAGGTGCACACGTGCTTGTGTGCCTGCATGTACCAGGCTGTCATAGAAAATGTAGTTTTAATTGTAGGTCCTGGTCGAAACTGTTTGGAAATGCTGTTTCAGTAACAGGCAGAAAGATACTGTGGAAATAGCATGGGCTTTTGCATAAGACTGAGGTTCAAATCCTGGCTCAGACACTTGCTAGCTGGGTGGCCTTGGGGAAGTTACTTGGCCTCTCTGACTTGCAGTTCCTCATCCGAAAAGTATGGATAAAGTGAGGTAATGTGTGCCTAACGCCTGGCACAATTGATGCAGACCCCTTTAGGAATCTGAAGAAAGACCTTCAGCCTAGACAAATGAACCTACACCCCGCTTCCCGTTTCTCCCTCCCCCAAGAGCACTCACACGGTGGAGCTGCGGTGACTCCTGATGGGCAGGCCCTGTTCGGCCCTCACCAGTCGCTGGTAGGAGATTCCTGTGGGCCAACAACCAAAAAAAAGAGTTCATGGGCTTATCTGTCCCTCAGCACTGTATCCTTATGCCCTGTGCGAGCCAGGCAGTGGACGGGCAGGTTGGACGTTTCCGTACAAGGCTCAGAGGAACCCTGGGGAAGAGAGCTGCTATTAGGACCCTCCAAGGGATGCACGGTTAGAGCCCGGGCTGGACGCCTGAGTTCTCTTCTGCCTCTTCTGTATGGCCTTGGGCAGGTCACTTATCCCTGGGCCTCAGTTTCCCCCCTAAGGGGCAGATAAGATCAGTGGCCTCTGAGGCCTTTAGCAGTCTATGATTTCCAGGCCCCATCCCAGTTGGATTGGCCACGTTTTGCTCTTCAGAGACTGGGAGGCAGAGCACAGTGGGAGGGGACCCTGGGCCCAGGAGGCTGCCCAGTTGTTCCTGGGTCCCTGTTGTCACTGCTCCCCTCTCTGGGTGCCTTCCCATAGTGGCTGTGCCAGGCGCCCCTCAGCCCATCTGCTCCAGCCACTGGGGAGTTTCCAATCTTCGCCTGCACCTCTGCGTCTCTGCCTGGCGCCCCACGCCCTCTCGGGGGCCTGTGGTCTTGCCTGGTGTCATGTCTGCTCTAAGGGATCTGCACCCCAGCCCCCCTCCCAGCCCGCATCCCCATCCTCTCTGGCCTCTCCCCCTCTCTGCCTCTTCTGATTTCAAAATGCGGAGAAGAGACAAATCAGACGTTTTCCCTTTTCTTTCTGCATCTTGACTCAGTTCTGTGGCTGGAAAGTGGCCCATTTAGAGTATGCCTTCAGCTCTACGTCAACCATAAGGTTAAGCAAGAACTCGCTCTCCTCATGGACCCGGGGCAACAGGACGGGGGCTGAGGATTCAGTGGAGCAGGCCACTTTCTTGTCAGAGCTCGGAAATAGTCCCAGGGAGTCCCAGGGAGTCCCGTCCAGAGCGGGGCCACTGTGGCCCGGGGTTGAGCTGGGAGCTGGAAGGACGGCCCCGCAGAAGTGCAAGCTCAGACCTGGGGCTTAGAGACAGCTACAAACAGAAGGGCGGCGATTTTTGCTCAGTATATGGCAGAATATTACCAAATTAAGCTATTCTAACTTGGAACCTAATTGCTTTGATTTTTAGCCTTTTGTGTGATTTTTTAATGTAATCGCTGCAGGTTTAGAAGTTAATGTTACATCTATTTTGCGAGAAAAATCCCTGCAACAGTGGCTATTTCTATCAGGACTTAGGACTCCACCTGGTGGCCACTCACATGCATTACAGAGAAAAGCTCCTGTCGCCCGCTCCTCCGGAAGAATAATACTGTAGTCATCGCAGTGGACACAAACAGACGCCCCCAATCTACCTGACCACACAACACACACATGCAAAATCCCCTGAGCTTATTTCTCGTTTCTTTTCCTACTTCGTGTTTTCTAATGGGTAACCCACGCCCTGCCGACCCCGTTTCTTCACCGCTGTTCTGCCTCTGTCCGCCCAGGACACGCAGTTGGTCACGCTCAGGAGCAGCAGGCTATGACGTCACTGTCCCTGCACATCAGGTTTCTTCCAAAACGCTCAGCCCTGGGCTTCCAACCCCACCGCCTGCCTCCTGAAACCCTCTCCTGAAGCTTACCAATGTTTTCTCAGTCCCCAAACCCAACAGCTCAACCCCACCATGATTCTCCTTGAACTTGTCTCTTGGAGTGTTTGATACCATTGACAACTTTCTCCTTGAAGCTCGCTCATCTCCTTTAGTCTCCGCACGAGGAACAGTCTCTAGCACCTGCACCTGTGTGTCCTGGGATACCTTACCTGTCCCATTTGGGACTGCGGTGAAGTTGGAGCTGGAAGCTGCTTCCTGTTAGCCATGTGGACTCCACATGACTGCTGCTTCATGTGTTTCTGCTGCTTTAATGGGGGGACATTTAGGAGGACATCTGTGCCTCTTGGCACACCCTCACCCAGAGGGAGCTATTTTCAGAGTTGGTTGGCAGGTGCTGATTATCCAAGACACCAGCAGCTTGCAGGTGGAGCACACAGTCATCAGATAAAACCGTCCACCCCGCCCTGAAGACACCATAAAGCCCCCTCCTCGGCCTCTCTTGGCAATGGACCCCACTGTTTAGTATGGGATGTGGGCTTTGGGGGTAACGGATTGACGGGCGGGCGCTGAGCTGGGAACGAATTAGAAAAGACTGTGCAGTGTGGAGGGGCTGTGAGCCTGTAAACTTTTGTCCAAACTGACTCCTTTGAACCAGGCTTAGTAATTGTCCTGTGGAGTCCCCATTTGCCGGTGTGTGCTGTGAGGCTGGAAACGTCTCCAGCACCCTGCAAGCCGGATGGGCCTTGGTTCTCATCATGTTACCTGGCGGTGCCAGGCCACTGCTGCTGAGCAGGGGGGTGGGGGGTGGTATCAGCCCCAGGACCACCCCT
The DNA here is from genome assembly GCF_000956105.1 of Propithecus coquereli. Taxonomy (NCBI): domain Eukaryota; kingdom Metazoa; phylum Chordata; class Mammalia; order Primates; family Indriidae; genus Propithecus; species Propithecus coquereli. Next base: position 776,943 of record NW_012150641.1, on the reverse strand, counting down.
ATCTCCACCCTACACTCCCTGCACAGGGAAGCCGCACCGGGGAACCTTGGCTCAATGGACCCCTCTCTCCCTTCGATCTTAGATCACATTCTTTCTTGGTCACCTTAACAGATGGGAACAACTTTCTGGGACTGGCTTCTTCGAGCAAGACTGGTGCCGGTGCTAAACGAAAATCTTGTTCCTGTGCCAGGTTGTAGCAAGTAGAAAATCAAGAGAAGCCACCGCACAGGGGCAGAGAACAAGTATTGGTGGGGTGGGGAGGACAACAAGCAGTCAGGGTGAAGGTCACACTCCCTGCCCGGGCAGTCAAGACCCTTCACAATCGAGCCTTGTGTGCCCGTCTAAGCTTCTGCGCTTTTAAAAAGCTGCAAATAGATTCCTGTTCTGCACAGAACAGCTGACTTGGTCCTATGAAGACCAAGGACGCATGAAGATGACTCCCTCTGCCGTCATCATGCGAGCACTGGCATTAAATTAACAGCACATTAACAGACGCGTCTGCGCTGAGGATGGTACTTGGGCAGGAGGAGGCAGGCAACAACCACATTTTGACTCAGTTTCCTCTTACAAGGCAAATGCCAAGAATCTACGGAGTCAACAGTGCTAGGGTGAAGCGGGGCCCAGGCCTGACTGTATCGCACTCCTCAGGTGAGACTGTGCTGGGTACGGCTCTGCAAGGTCTAGGAGCACCATCAACGCACGGTTGCCAGTTAGAGTCTGATCCGTATCACTCCCTGACGCGAACGCCAGCACGACACTCCCTGCAGCTTTCCTCCTGGGCGGCGCCCCCACGAGCTGCACCTTCCTGCTCCCCGCCTCCAGGCTCCTGCATTCTAGAGGGGCTGGAGGAACTGGGACTTGTGGCCCCGAGGCCTCAGCAGGCCCTGGGTGGAGGGTGAAGCACAGACTTCGGTGAGCAGCAGAGGAGGAGAGGATGTGACAAGGAAGGCTGGGAGTCTGGGAGCAGAGGTGGAGGCGAGAAGGGGTGAAGTGAGCAGGGCAAGAGGGAAATACTGAGGGGAAGGAGCAGTGACCCTGCAGGAATGCCTGTGAGTTGAGGTCTCCAGCTGTGCAGGGCCACCAGTGAGGTGTCACCGCCTTGGTGACAGTCACCCTAACAGGCCCAATCTGGGTTTTCCAGGCCACTCTTATAAGTAAGTCATATATGGCAGAGACTTCTAGGCATCTACCCAATATCCATCCCCCTTCTTCTTTACTAATGAGATCTTGGGCAATGTAGCCAGTTAATAAGTCGCATTTCTCAACCTCCCTTGCAGAAAGTATTGGGTGGACCCCTTTTTGCAGCCCCCTTCACTTCCTTCTGTTAACTGGAATGTAGACATGATGGCCAGAGCTCCAGCAGCCATGTTACACCATGAAGTGACTTTGAGGATGATGCCTCTTGCTAAGGATAGTAGAGCAGAAAGATAGGAAGACTAGTCTAGGATGTTCATGGGGCCACCATGCCAATGCTGGACTGTCTTCTTCCAGGTGTGTGTGTTGGGGGGGGTGTGAGAGAGAAAGAGAGAGAGAGAGGAAAATAAGCCCTTATGAGTTTAAGCCACTGTTATTTTGGGCTTTCTGTTATAGGCAGCCAGCTTAGTCCTAAGTAATCACACCCTGTGAATTCTGGAGCACCTGCCCTCCACTCTTTTCCCTAAATCTCTCCCACCTACTAGTCAATGACGTTTGACATTCCTTCACGGGGTATAACCCTTTCGTTCCATAATCAGAGACAAAAACTAGAAAATGCAAACGTCTGATCAATAATGTCCCATATTGCCACTGGACAATGTTCAGCATTCACCCACTACCAGTTGACAGGCAAAACTGACCTAACCCAGGTCTGTTTCTCATTGGACGGGAGGTCAAGGGCAGGAAGGCCCTGAAAATCTGAAAGGGAACGGGGCAGGAGCAATTCCTAAGGTGGAAAAGTGCTTATAAAAAGACAGCCAGTCATCTGTCAATGCCTCTTGGTAGAGACACAGCTTTACGGAAACGTGAAAGGATATGATATGGTTTTTGGAGTCACATAGACATGGGTTCAAGTGGCAGAGCACCTGTTAGCCATGTGACTGCGGGCAAGCTACTGAACTGTCGAGCCCTCAGTTTCAGCATCTGAAAAATGGGAATAATAGTAACCACGCAAAGAGGTGTTCTGAGTGGCGGATAGGACCACCCCTTGGCTGCGTTCAATACAGCACAAGCACACAGGAAATGCAACCTCACATCACTGCCAGCCTATCCTCACCACGAGCGATAATCACAGTCCTACTTCTGACAGGGAAGCACAGAAAACTTAAGTAACTTGCCCAAGGTCATCAGTTAATACGGGACAAAGTATAGGTCTTTTGTCATACCGAAGTCCACATTCCTTCTCTCACCCTTGACCTTATAGCCTGCACAAGAAACAATGGACTTAGTTTTGTCATGTATGAAATGGGAATAATATTACTTTTCCCTCTCACCCTGCAGGTGAGATGCAATCCTTCAGGTTCGTGTGCTTTAAAATTGCAGAGTGACTCACACATAAGATGACCACTGTTGTTTACAGATAAATTCTTTGCAGGCAAGTACTGTGGTCTTCACAGCCTTGCAGGCACAGAGTAAATATTCAATAAACATATGGGCTGAGCCCGAGAGGGCTGTGGTAGGCAGGACCCGGTGGCACCGATGTGAGGTTTCCTGCCACCTCCAGAGTGGAGGCAGTAGGCGACCCTATGGGGGTAGAGTCAGGAAGCCGGGGGAGGCCCCCAGCCTTGATAACAGGCCCACTTCCTCTGCCACCCAGCCACATCAAAGCAGGATGAACTGTTTCATTTGTCTCCATGGCAACTGGGTCCCTAAGACTCCAAGGGTGGAGGGCCCAGCTCTCTAGATCCCTTGTCATCTGCTCCCTGTGACCTTGCCAGGACCCCTCTAAGCTAATATCATCCCAATACCTACTGCCTCCAGCAATGTGAAATCAATGTAGGCCAGCAACAGAGCTCACAAACTGCTCTGAGAGGTAGACATAACTAGACACCCATTTTACAGATGAGGAAACTGAGGCTCATAAGTTAAATGCCCTGCTGAAGACCCCACAGCTAGTGAGTAGCAGACTCAGGATTTGTAACCACAGTGGTCTGGTCCCAAGTACTGGTAACCTCTAAGATATTCAGCCTCTATTCTAAGAGTTCAAGTTCCCGGCATCCATTCTAGCCCTCCCCTACTTTATTGATGGTGAGAGGGACTCAAGAATAAAGCAAACGAATGATCACATGGCTGTTAAAAATCATACTAAAGCAATTCCACATAAGGGGTCACGTAGGAGAAGGTAATTTTGTTTAACTTACTATTTGCTATGGATTAGGGCTCAAGTTCTGCGCAATTAGAGGTTAACTTGTAGATGTGAGATAAGTTGCAAGTGATTTTTGTGCGGTAGAAAAGATAACCCCAAAGATTATGGTTTTATTCCCCCATATGATATTAACTATTTTGTGTCTGATTTTGCAATCTTATTCTAGCTGTTATGAGAACCTTCTATCAGTTTCTCATATCCTCCTCAACACGGACTCTACTGTCTTGCCAGTTCCCTCAGTAATGAGCTGATAGATTTCCGACACAAGCTCATTAAATATTTGTATAAGTGTTGGGTTTTGTAACTGTTTGAAAATGATTCTCTGACACGAGAGAGAGTTAATAGTTTCCTATTTCAGTTCTGCTTTCCCTCCAAGAGGAGAAGTTTCCAGCACAGGCAGCTTGGCTTGGGTTTCCCTCTCTAGGCAACTGCCTTCTCCCTGGTCACCAGGGCATCTGAGGCCTCACGGGGTCCCGGGGACGATGTCGAGAAGGCCCTCAGTAGTGAGCGATGGTTCTAGGGTCTTCCCTGCTCTGAGGCCAAAGGGCCCCCATTCCACCTTCATCTCCAGAGCTGCTCTGCCTGGCTTGTGTGCGCCAGACTTAGCACCCCGTCATCCCAGGGCCTGGGCCTCACCGCCACCCCGCCGCTTCGCATCTGCTCGCTGGGCTGCCCGGCGCAGAGCTCCTGCCCAGCTGCACACAGAAACATCTCCGGGCATAGCGCGCACGCAGCTGAGGCTCTGCTTGAAATTGGGAAGCGGTCTCCCCACAAGTGATCCCCTCCCCCAACCCAGCATCTTCCTTACCCATTTCAAAATAAGAAAGAGTCATTTTTTAGATCTTTGGTATAAATGAAGTACCAAATCTTACTTGGTAAGAAGGCCCTGCCAAGGCATTGCATTTTAAATCCTTTCTTTCAAAATTGTAGAAGGGAATGAAAGCTTTGTCTCCTGATAGAAGAGCTCCAGTCACAGCAAGAAGCCCAGAAGAGATCTAGATCTGTTTGTTTTGGCGGGCAGCAGGAAGGAGGAAAGGAATGAAAGAATTTGACTTTAAACTGGTTTGTTCATTTAGGGTGCCTTGGCAAGTTAGGTTGGCACACTGTCTATTCATTGTGTGCCCAAGCACTTTTCTGAGTCCAGTATGTTCTCAGGGCCTTCCTGATTTTTTTTAACTCTCCACCCAGATTTCTACCATCATGTGAGGGCCACGTTACAGGGAGACTTTGGGGTTGGCCAACCCTAGCCTGTACCTGCTGTGCTCATTTGTAACAACAGAGAGCTGACTGACGGGGGCAGACAGGGCAGCTGATTGGTTGGGGAAGACAGTTATGAACCTTCCAAAGAAACTTATACACAAAGCTTCAGTCCTGGGCTTTATAGGGTCCATGAGTTGTTGGGGAACAGGATTTGGTACTTCTATCCCTTGTGTGTTTTATGTGTATGGCAGGAATTAAATGCTGCCGTCACTAAGCAGGGCCTGATGCATGCATACGTTTGAAATTTAAAAACAAAAATGAGATTTTAACACATATAGTATTTGGGGGCCTGCTTTTTTACTCAACAAGTTATTCAACATCTTTTGATCTCAGTAACTCCATTCCTACAATATCATTTTTAACAGTTGAATAGCATTCCACCAAGTGACTCTGCCACGCTATACTCCACCATGTTCAATACTTAGGCTTTTTGGCATTGGCTGATTATAAGAAAGAATGCATTCTTGCATTCACCTACACCTACACCCTTGTAGCTGAGTCTTTGCACATCCATAGTTATTTATCAGGATAAATTTCGAGGAGTGGAATTGCTGGGTGAAAGGGTATTCTTTCCGATGCTTTAGCAAACACAGCTCCTCTTTTCCTTAGCAACACTGGTGTTTTTGTTCTTTTTTTTTTTTTTAATCTTTGCCAGTTTAATAGGGGAAAAAGAGTCTCACTATTTAGTTTTGAGTTCCCTTTATTACTAGTGAGGGTGAATATTTTGGGGGGTCTTGCTCAGCCGTTCAGGGTTCTTTGTTGAGGTACCTGAATCACATCCTCATTCATATTTCCATGGGTGTGTTGGCCTATTGTTTAATTGATTCAAAAGCACTCTTCATGCGTTTGATATATTAATTTTTTGTTGCAAATATTTTTCTTAGTTTGTCATTTACCTTTCACTTTAGTGGGTTTGCCATATAAATGCTCTAAATTTTATGCTTTCAAATCTGTCAGTCTTTTTCTTTATAATCTTTGCCTTGGGGGACGTGTTTGGCCACTCTTCTCGCTCCAGGTTCATGTCACCCTATTTTTCTTCTACCACTTTTATCGTCTTGTTTTTCACACATAAACCTTTAATCTGTCTGAAAGTTATTTTTATGTTTGAGATACAACTTTTTTTTTTTTGAGACAGAGTCTCACTCTTTTGCCCGGGCTAGAGTGCGGTGGCGTCAGCCTAGCTCACAGCAACCTCAAACTCCTGGGCTCAAGCGATCCTCCTGCCTCAGCCTCCCGAGTAGCTGGGACTACAGGCATGCGCCACCATGTCCGGCTAATTTCTTCTATATATTTTTAGTTGTCCAATTAATTTCTTTCTATTTTTAGTAGAGACGGGGTCTTGCTCTTGCTCAGGCTGGTTTCGAACTCCTGAGCTCAAACAATCCGCCCGCCTCGGCCTCCCAGAGAGCTAGGATCACAGGCGTGAGCCACCGCGCCCGGCCTGAAATACAACTCTTAATTTTTTTTGAGATAGAATTCTAACTCAGTTTTTTTATGACCTGCCAATTATCTTGATGCCATTTATTAAATGACTAATTTTCTTCATCACTGGTTTGAGGATACCACTTTGTCATATAGTAAATGTTTGTATATGTAACTGTTTCTAGCTGTCATCTTTTGTTCCATTAATCTACCTATTCTTATACCAATGGTGTACTATTTTAATAACTATAGCTATATAGTTATTAAGAATACATAAATATATAATAAATGCATAAATAAATGCTACTGAAGAGCATTTACTCTTTCAAATAGACTTTATTTTGCTAATTTAAAAAATATATTGCTGATATTTTGATTGTGATTGCATTTATTTTTATAACACCTGGTATTATTATAATATTGATTTGATCCAGCAATGTCTCTCAATTATTTATTCTTCAGGAAAGTTTGTTTTCTCTATATAAGTTATTAAATTTTCTTTTATTTATTTTTTATTTTTAGTTGCTATCATAATTTTTTTCATTATGTTTTCTTACTGGCTAATGCTGGCTTATGAAAAAGCTCTTAAAGACCTGTTTTCTTGTTCTGACAATTCTTCATTGAGGCGATTCTCTCAGTCTAGACAGGTAAACAACTGTTTGAGCTCTAAACTATTAAAATGTTCTTTATTTTTGTCTTTTGCATAGGCAAAATACCTATAAGCAAAAAGAGGAAGATTATTGACTTTACAGGAAATGCCTCTAGTATTTCACCTTGGGCTGTTGCCGTATTAAAAACACTTCTATAGCAATGGTTTCCATATATTGAGGGGTTTTGAACATCAAGAATGGGTGTTGAATTTTATCAAATGTTCTGGAGGCATTTATTGAGATGCTTACGTAACTTTATTCCTTTGAGTATTGATGTGAAGCACCACCTCTCAGCAAATCATACTTGATTGTGTTTTCCCTTGCTCTGTCATAGTTTCCCTAGACCTCATTTTCATGTCTATAACAGCACCTGCAATTTGTAAAGAACTCCTACTTTTCAGACCCAAAATATAAAAACTGAGTACCGAGTCCTTGTCCACACTTATCTCGGGGGCCATCAACCCATCCATTCCCAGCCAGAACTGAATCAACCCACATATGCAATTACCTATTTGTTCCTGGGGCAAAGAGAACAAGAAAGGCCTCTTGTCAGTATTCTGGGGTTTCTCTGACCTAGGCAGCCTTGGAGACCCCTTGGCTAAGCAGATCAGAGGCACAGGCCAAGTGGCAAGGTCTCCTTGCCCTAAGCGCCCGCTCCAGCTTCCCTGAAGTTCCTCCATGAGTTCCCTTCAATGTGTTTACTGCTTTCAGCTTGTGGAGATTTTGCCATCAGATGCTTCCTGGTGCCATGAAGAGGAGATTCCAAGGTTTTGAACCAGGGCATGGGCAGAGATGAACCAAAAGATGCAAAGTGAGGAGGGTCACGGCCCAAGAACAGCTTCAGAATAGCCAGAAGCATCCAGATCACATGAGCCCTGCTCAGTGTGCCAGCTGCCTCCACTTACCTGGGGCCTTGAGTTCAGCATCGATGAAGGTGAGCAGTTCCTGGCAGATGCTGCAGTAAGGAACAGGCCAGGTCAGGAATCGGTGGTAGGTTCTGGCTGCCTTCAGAAGGAGATCTGAGTCTGGTGGGAAGTGTGGTGTCTAGGATGGAGGGAGCAACAAGCAGAGGAGTCCGGGTGAGAAAAAGCTCACTGATGCTCCAGAACAGCCTCTGCTCCCTTCCTGGAATATTCCAAAAAGGACGCACATTTCCCGGCAGCAGTGTGTCCCAGGACAAGGTCAGGAAGAACTGGAAGTTACCTGTAGGGAGCGAGTTACAGATGGGCAAGATGGTGCCCAGGGGTGTCTCTGCTGTAAGGGCCTTGTGTTACCCACCAGACCAAAGCTCACCCACCACTTGAGAGAGCCTCTCTGGAAAGCTGTCGCCTTAGGGGTTATCTTATTAATAAATGGTGCCATTGCTGCCATTTGTGTTGGAAAATGGTCTTCAATGCCTAAACCGCTCGACTTCAATATCCTCACTGGAGGCAAAGGTTGATTTTTTTGAGGGTAGATTGAGTCGATGCACACATTGGGTGCTGCCGGTCTGGTGAATACAGGGGTGATCACACTGGCTGAAACTGACCACTGGGGTAAAAAATGAGGTGGACATAGGATCTCTCTCATGGCTTATGAACAGATGGAGACAACGGTTCCTCCATGGGAGCCCAGAGATGCCGGGCACAATGGCAGCCAAGGAGTTAGTAGAGGCATGGCCGCTCTGAAGCCATCAGAAGGTTGAAACCCATCTCGCATGTCATTGCTTGACCGTTTCTCTGTCTGTGTTCATCCCCAGAGGTGTGAGGGCTGTGCCCCCGACAGAGGTTGTGCTTCCCCCTCCTCCCTCGCCTCCCGTCCTGGCCCACCCCGGACTTACACAGAGGACAGTAGAGTAGAATAGCAAGGCCAGGGGGGTGAGCAGGTCATAGGTGCCCTTCTCTTGGACCTGTGGAGAGGACAGGGGGAGGAGGAGGCTCATTCACGGGCACAGGGCTCCCTGAGGCAGAATATAGCAGCGCTTTCTCATTCTAGTCTATCTTTTCTTTCTTTTTCAAGTGAAAAGCAGTGTAACCACAAGACAAAAATTTTGAAAATAGAATGCAACACAAAAAACAATTCACCATTTCCCCTCCCAAACCCAACCACAGCTATTGTTTCAATGGACTTTTCCTTACACCATTTTTTCCCCATGTATTTTCTTCCACAAAGCTCTGCTCATAGTGTGTGTAGTTTTACTCTTAATGTCTTCTATGTATAGCATCGTCAGTGAATTTCAGTTTTACTACATGGTCTCTGAGACCACCTGTCTTTTCCCTCCTGGTTATACATTTACCTCTTATTTGTGTTGTGAATATTTTTTTCCAGTTGGTTGTTTGTCTTTTAATTTTATAGATATTTTTGATGTACAGAAATTATAAGTGTCAACTTTTCCTTTATGGATGTTCGCTTTTGCATACAAGCATCACTTCAATGTTCACACATATTTTCTTCTTTTCTTTGAAGCTTCATCTTCTGAAGTTTAAATCTTTAATCCAACTAGAATTTCATCTGCTGTGTGGTGTGAATCCTACCATACCGTACCATGCTGTATGGGAATCTTACTCTGTATTTTTCCAAATGTTTAGTCAATTTCCCCCTGCACCGTTTGATAAATCTTAGTGATGCAATTTTATTATATATTAAATTTGTTTACATCCTTAGATAATGTTCATCATTTTTTAGCTGCATAATATTCCTTCTGGTAGATCTCTGTAATTTATCAGTTTCATTGTGGACGTTTAAGATTATATTCTCGGTATTTCACACGAACACCATTGCACACATTCCTTCTATAATTTGGATTATTTATCTAGAGTAGGGCTCAAGAAGTATAATCAACAGATCAAAGATTATAAACATACTTACCATCTTTGAGACATATTGCCAAATCACCCTCCGAAAGGATTTTGCCATTTATAATATCTTGTATGTATGAAAGTACCAGTTTTACTACACTCTTCCTGCAATGGTTATTGCCTTTTTTTTTTTTCCATTAATTTGCTAGGCAAAATCTGTCTCATGGTTACAATTTACATTTATTGTATTATCACTGAGGCAACATTATTTTCATATTTGTTTGCAAGTTCTATTTATTCTTTTGTGAACTGTCTCTTTGATAGAGCCCACCACAGCTCATGTTCACATGTGCATGGCACATGATTTAGAATTCTTTGGTCCAAATGCTAAAGGTTTCTCAGCCCATTCTGGAACTCGTGGGGTGTGGAGACACAGAGAAAGCCCCTCTGTGTCTTCTGCGTTGGACGACCTCAGCAGGCTCAAATTTAGAATTCTTCTTTTTATACTTCATAGACGATGTGTCCGCCACACCTACCTGCGGCTCAGACCTTTCTGCGAAACCTTCCCTATTGCTACATGGTGGTTGACCCTCATATGTGGGTTTATTTATACATTCGGCATGCCAGAGGTAGTTTAATTTTTCTGAGTTGGTTTGCTTAGGATGAGGGTGTACAAGCACCGGGTAGATGGCGGTGCCAGAATTGTAACCTTGGGTGTCTTGATGAACCAAAAGTTTCTTCTTATGGGGACAGCTAACTGAGGGACAAAGTGACATGTTTTCCAACTTAGTCACGTATTTAAAATAATTTTTTAAAAAACGCTTAAAAGATAATTCTCTATAAAAGAGCCCAAATCTTCTTTTGGTTCTCACGGCTGTTCTGGAACCCAAGCCCAGTGCAGCACTAAACACACTCCTCTTCTTTGTCATAAAAGCCCATTTATTGAACTGTCAGAGGAGGCTTCAGTTTACCCTTCCAATCAGTTTTCTCTTTCGTGTCTTTGTTTTCATGCATCTTTTTGAGGAAAGGAATTCAGCAAAGTGTCGTCTTCCTTTCCAGTCAATACCCTGACTGACAAGCAAAGTCTGTCCTAAGAAGCAGCTTAAAGTCAGGACCCCGGCTCAGGCACCGCGTGTTCTCACTGACAGGAACACAGCCGGTCCTAGAAACAGTGCACAGGCACTGCTGAAACACAAAACTCGCGGGTTCCCAGGGCCTTTGCCGAGCCCCTCTGGGAGTCCAGACACCCCAGGGCTGATGTCCGCTGGCACCTACTTCTCGACTCTGTGAGGCCAACCCCAGCTCTGCCCTTCACCTCCTGACTTGCCCTCACCTCTCGGGTTTTCTGCAGGATCTGCTCAAGGAGGATGAGGAAGTGGCCCGGGTCCCTGCTGACCAGCTCCTGCAGGCTCCAGCAGTTCAGACACAGCCCGGCTGGAAAAGGAGAGAGGTGAATGGTCAGTTCTGGTCTTTTCTGGCCACCCTCAGGCAGAGGCTGTAGAGAAGGGGGTGGGGTCTACCCTGGAGCTTCCATTGTGAGATTGCACTGGAATATTCTTTTCCAAAGTAAGAGAGTCTAGGAGAAAACGCTGGACTAACACTCAACCCTACCATGCCCCATCAAGACATGACGGCAAGTTTCCTATCCTGCATATACAAGAAACACAGGGCTTGGAGACTCGGCCTGGGATCCCCTTTAGAGAGGCCAGTGAACTAACTCGCCATGACTCTGCTGCCTGTGCCTCTGGAGAGCACTGGTTCTCCCAAACGTCCCCTGGCCTGGTTTCCTACGGGGGTGCTGGTACCTACGAGAGGCAGGGCAGTTAGGACACAGGCAGAAACTGATGGAAGAATAGAGTTGCCACAGCGAGCTCCACCCCGAGACACAGGACTGAGTCTGGGACAGCTGTGGGGCTTCCCAGGACTGCCTGGCAATGGAGTCCAGGAAGAGGAAGCTAAACTATTTCTATTTTAAAAGCTACAATGAGCATTTTGTCACTCCGTAACTTCCCCAGACTTTCTTATTTTTTCAGTCTGTTTCACCACAGTCAGCAAGGGTAAACCCCTAAAAATTAAAGGGGCGGTCACGGCAGGGAGGGTGTGCGTGTATGTGCACGTGCGTGTGTGTGCGGAGTGGGGAGTGACAGCAGCAGGGGTGGAAGTGGGTTGGCCTTGAACTTCATGGAGCCCCAGCTCCGGGCCCCCTCACACGCATGGGCTCCTTCCAAAGCCCTGGAGGCCCCTAACGGTGTGTCCATGTGGTCATAAGTTTGGGTAAAATATGCAAAAGTCAGATATTTTTGTATTCCTTTACTTAATGATGCCCCCTCTCCCAACTCTACAAGCTTGGGCTCCATCAGGACCTGGGTAGGAGGCAAGAAGGAAAACTACCATTTATGGACAACCTGCTACGTGCCATACTATACGGTGCTGGCCTTTGCATACGTTACCTCCATTGAGGCTCCACGCTCCCTTCAGGAAGGTGGCTCCTGTTATTATTATGCCCATTTTATAGACAAGGCAAGTGGGGTCACGGGAGGGTAAGTGGCTTGCACGAGGTTGTACAACCGATGGGAGCTAGTTTTAATCCACATCTGACTAAATCCAAAGGCCAGGGAAAGCCTCTCCGAGGAGGTGACATTTGACCTGCAAGCTGGACAAGAAGGAGCCAGCCGTCTGCAGTTCCCAGGGAAGAGTCCCAGGCAGCAGGTGCAAAGGTGCTAGAGGACAGAGGAAGCAGGTACGTCCAAGGAGCAGTAGGCATCTATCTCAGGGAGCTGTTAGGAAAGCAAGTGAGATACGGGCGTGAGATCTTTGCAAGCATAAGGAATCATCACAACTCGGCACCAGCCTCCAGAGATGCAACCGCCCAGGCCTGTGTTTCTCGGTCCTGGGGAGTGGGGAACAGCTAGGCCTCCTGCTCCCTGCAGCTCTGCTGAGATTCTCTCCTGTTCTACAGGGAAGAGGAGGGTGGGGCTGTGGAAGGACCTAGAAACTAGCAAACGAGAATTCTGGGGGGAGCCACCCACAAATTCCCAGCTGCTCTTCGGGAGTCAGCAGCTGTGGTATTTCTAAGCAGGGTCAATGTTCTCTTCAAGAAGCAAGATGCAGCACTGGGTAAGATGAGGACAATATCATGGGAGAAAGTGCTACACACTGAGGACTGGCTCTATGTCAGGCACTGTGCCGGGCACCTCCCAGGTGAGGTCCAAGGACTTGCTCAGGACAGGATTTGAACTAGAATCTTCCAGCTTCCGAGCCTGGTCCAGCGCCCACCATGGCCCCAGAGGTTTCCCTGGGCCCTCAGGACACCTGCCCAGCTTCCTCAGACCCACCTGACCAGGAGGCGGAGCGGCGGCCGAGGCTGAGTCCGTGCAGGCAGCGCTCCAGGGCGTGCTGGATGCGGTCCTCCGTGCATGTCGTGGCCCCAGGCTGCATCCTGAGTCATTGCCTGCGTGGGGGACAGATGCCAGTCAGCCTGTCGCGCTCCTTTCCCATCGAGTGCCAGGCTGGGCGGCACCTGGTCCGGCAGGGCAGCCGCAAAGACAACAGGCACACACAGCCCAGCGCGACGAGCCGCTACAGCTGCGGAGCTGTGCGTGTGGCACCAGGGGCTTACAGCTGCCCCAGTGCAGGAACGGCCTCGGGGGTGGGAGCGTCTGAGCAGCAGGATGCGAGGAAGGTCAGAGGTCAGTGATGGGAGCAGGGAGGCAGGCAGGAGCCTGCCTGCCCCTCTGGGCAGAGGGGAGTGTTGCCAAGTGCCCAGGGAGTGGCCAGACCCCAGTGGGCTGGACAGGAGGGTCCCGAGGGGAAAATCACAATCACCTGGGACACTTTTTCTGAATTTCTAGGTCTGTGTCCCCCAAACCCCCAGGGATGGGGCAGGGAGCCTGTTCCTGAGGGGAAGGTCGCAGGATGTGCTGAGGGGGGCTGTCCTCACATGTCTCCCCACCCCCGCCTTGTCACAGCCACTGTTTGGGTGCCCAGGTCACAGGCACCTGTTTCTTTTCTGCCCTAACCTCCACTTTCACCATTTTCCTTCCCTTTCTCTGAGGGGTGGCAATGCTCCCAGTACCAAAGACATGGCCTGGCCCCCTCCCGCGTCCTACTGAGGAGAGACCAGGGGCTGCTTAGCTCAGCTGGAAGCCCACTGAGGAGGGGACCTAATGAGGGGTTTTAGCACAGAGATGGGGACTGAGAGCTTCCAGCAGGACCAGCCTAGGTCCTCAGTTACGTGCGAGGGTTCCCAGGTCCCTCGGGAAGCCGTGAGAGGCAGTGTGGCACAGTGACTAAGCCTGGCTCTGGCGTCCAACAGTCTTGGACTCAAATCTAGACTCTGATATTTGCTAGCCATGTGACTTTGGGCAAATTCTTTAGCTTTTCCGAACCTCGGTTTATTTATCTGTAAAATGGGGACAATGGCGATGCTAATCTCACAGGGCTGTCAGGAAGATTAAATGCCATACGGAGGCACCGGGACACCTTCCAGTGCACAACAGCTACCGTGCTGTGCTATGTCTTTGACATATTGCTCCTGGCCTGGGGACTCTCACTGCATTCACCCCCTCGGAGCAGACCCTTTCACTGGCCAGTCAGGCCACTTCGTGGGGAAGCCAAGGAAGCAGCGGCCCAGCTCTGTGGATCTGGAGACAACCGGGAAACCAGAAGAGGAAGTACAGGCTCAGAGCTGCGCCATGCAAACGACATGCAAAGAGATACGATCCTAACCCGGGTCCAGCAGCATTCAGCTCACGGAGGCGCCACGTAGGCAAATCCTCCTGCTTTCCCAGCCTGGGAGGAACCACTCACCGTGGGTTTACTGACCACCTACTATGTGCCAGGAACTAGGGAGACAGCAGTGAACCAAGCAGGCATGCTCCCTGGGGGGAGACATAGACATTGAACGATTTAATAGGCAAAGAAAGAGGTGATCTTGGAAGGCGGAACATGCTATGAAGAAAGGATGGTGCTGGGGGGGGGACAATGGGGACCCCTCCACTCTAGGGGGTTGGGAGTCAGGGAGGCCTCTCTGAAAAAGGGACATTTAAGTGGGATGAGGAAGCCAGGAGGAGTGAGGGAGGAAAGAGTTCCAGAGAGAGGAGGCAGCACGTGCCAGGGTCTGGGTGCAGGAATTAGCTTGCCAGAGACCTAGACCCTAGAGCCCGGGGCCAGGGTGCTGGGCTGGCCTAGGACACAGACTAACCCTCCAGGTCCCATGCCCTCTGGCTGTTAAAGTGGCCAGCTGAGTTCAGAAAATCTTTCACTTGTGATTCGGGACAAAGAATCTTCGGTGTTTCCATTAGTGGCCCTTGGATACCCAAAGACATCCTTAGGCCCTTCCGTGGAACTTTCCCAACTGACTTTGGGTCTTTTGTTTGCTAACTCCTCCACAGGCAGCCCAGGTGGTGAGTCCATGGACCTTGGGCCAGAATGGGCAGATTTCTGGTTTTGAGGCCCCTCCCCCACCTCGGGCTGTGCCTGTGCCTGGCATGGACGAGTGCCAGGAGACCCACACCCGTGACAAGGCCTCACCCTCTGCCTTCAGTGGCAGCCCTGACACAAGACCCTCTCCAGCTTGGCCCTGTTCGGGCTCAGGGCTCGCAGCGCCTGCTGGGGGAGCTAGAACAGCAGGCACCTTCAAACGGATGCGTGTGGCGCATGAATGGCTGGTCCAGATGTCACCATGCACCCTTTGTCCTCACAGGCTGATTTCTCCCCATTTAACCCTGGGGTGGGTTCTTCGAGGGAGCTCGGCGGTCTCCTGGCAAGCCCTTCATTTTACAGAGGGGGAAGCTGAGACCCAGAGAGGGTAAGGGGCTTATTCAAGGCAGCCGGGGGGTGGGGACAGAGCTGGGAGAAGTAACAGCAGTATAAACAGACAAGGGTACTAAGCAGGACTTTTTGTGTATTCCCAGATTGTGGCTGAGGCCCAGCTCCAGGGACGAAAGGGCTAAATGCGCTGCACTCTCAAGTTCCAGGAGCCACAGTGAGCTGTCAGGGATGGGCCTGCGACCACCCTGGTGGGCTTCCTGGCAGGTGTCAGACCAGAACTGGCACAGCGACCCACTCACCCCCATCATTGTCAGCTTGGGAAGAGACAAGGGGTCTTTGGCCATTCTGGAAGGCTCTTCTTTCTCTCCCCGAAGCCGAGGGCAGAGGGGCTTTCAAAGAACCCCTTATACAGACTTGGGTGCCTGTCAGTGAGGGTGCCCCCACTGTGCTCCTCAGTCCCCTGTCCGCTCAGCCAGCAAACTTGCTCACCCGCTCCTGTGCTCCCTGTGAGCCACGGCAGGGCTGAATGAAGGGGTGGGAGGGCCAGCTTGCAGGCCCACTGCTGGGCAAGTCAAAGACGTGCTCCCTGTCAGGGTGGCAGGTGGATACCAGGAACAAAAGCTAGGCTTGAGCCATTTTGGTGATACTTCCCCAGAGGACCACCAGCAGGGTGAGGGAAACTTATCAGTAAGAGGTTGAAGGCTGGACCACCTTTTCGGGAAGCTGGAGGGGGCGGGATGAAGAGATGGGAAATTTGTGGCACAGAGAGGTTAAACAACTTGCTCAAAGTCACACAGCTAGGAGGTGGCAAAACCAGGATAAGAACGCAGTCGACAGCTGTACCACCCTGAGCGCGCCTGATCTCGTCTGATCTCAGAAGCTAAGCAGGGTCTGGCCTGGTTAGTACTTGGATGGGAGAACGCAGGGAGCCCAGGTTTTTAACCACTATCGTACACTGCCCCTCAGCATAGTCAGGGGCAGTTACCGGAAGACAAATAAAACCAATACATGTTTCTTCCCCAACCAGTGAAGACTCAATTAACAAGATTCTGCCACAAGAGGTCTAGACTCTCAGTTGCTGAGGATCCTGAGCCCACCGTGTCCGTCCACACCAGCTGCCCAGCACAGACCTGCGTCCCCCAGAGAGAGAGGACCAGGGCTCACAGGAGTGTGCGCCGGAGAGCGGACACCGAGCCGCACTCTCTGGGGCTGAGCTGCTGACGGCCATGGTGGCTCACGGGGCCCAGCGTCTCTGCCCTGCAGTGGAGGCTGAACTGAGCGAACTGGGTTTTAGGACATCCCTCCACCCAGCCCCTGCTGCGATGGCCAAGCCGGTTATGCACAAGGTGGGAATGAGTCACCCTGCCTTGCGTCCCACACTGTAACGGATGCACCGCAGATGCAAATGACGTCCTCAGCCCTATCCTGAAAGGGGTCAGAACACAGCGTCCTGGGGCTGCTCCTCCACGGAAAGGCAGGATACCCTCGGGGCACCGAGCAGAGCTCTGGTGTGCCAGCCTCACTGGCATTCCGAGGCCATCTAGAGCTTGCCCCAAGTTCTTCTTAGAGGCAGGACTCACCTGAGGCACTGGGCCCGGGGAGCCGGAGGGAGGGGGCAGATGCAGCCCAGCCAGGGACCCTGAGCTGTGCTGCCCTGGGGTTACCCAGCACGCGGCGGCGCGCCTCGCCCCTTGGCATGCTCATTTCCGTCTGGTGAGTCAGTCGCCAGCCGTTTCTTGTGACTTGTCAGCAGAACCCCACGGCTTTGGGGCAGAGGTGCGTGGGGAAGACAGTGACACCCCGTCTCCCTGGGACGATGCCTTTTTTCAAAAGCTCAGCAAGCAAGGCAGCCCCTCCCCATCTCATTAAGAGGAGCTCCCATTGTGAAATTGCAGCTGCTGCCAGGAATGCCCCCCAGCCCCCTACTGGTGGTGGGGTAGTGTTGAAACAGCCAACGGGGCCGGCCCCCACCCCCAAGTTCCTCTTCTGAGCCAGTGAAGAGGACTCGTCTTAGTCCTTACCGGGACCCTGCACAGGCCAGAGAGGCCTGGAGTTGCGGTGGGTGTGGGGGACCCCAGAGGGCACAGACGGAGGCACATGCTGCTGTGACCCCATGGTGCAGGCGGGGTCATCCTCCCTAAGGCTCGGGACTGGTCGGAGGGCTGGGCTCTGCCTGGGCCTGGCTTCCTGAGGCAGCCCCCCATGGGGCAGGGAGGAAGGCTGCTTTTCTTGGGGAGCTTCTCAAACAGTTTGAAGGGCAGAAGGAGAGGGCATCGCATGAGGAAGGAGGCATGGGCCTCCAGGCTCTGGCTGGCACCCCGCACTGCTTTCCTGTCGGACAAGCAGGAAATCTTCCAGGCCCGTGCTTTGAAGCCCTGGTCCCACCGGTGGGAATAAGAGAAGCACCAAGGCACGTGGTCCTGGGCTGACCCTACAGGCTTCCATTCTGGGTCACTCCTTCCTCTCCCCTCTCCTGTCCTCCGAGGCTCCAACCTCCCCTCTCTGCCCCAATCCCGTCCTCCTGACTGCATAGGACACAAGCTCCAGTGACCTAAGTAGAGAAATTCTCACTCCAATACAGGAGGGCTGCACCAGAAACTCAAGAGGTTGGTCACCACGGGAGGTGGGGGTGGGAAAAGGGCGGATTGGATCAAGCAATGAAATGGCAGGAGCGACCCTTCTCTGATGACACCTGTATGCGCAGCTTTGACTCTGGGAACCTCGGCAGTATTTTCCATACCCCAGATTAAATAAATAATTCAGATCAACTGGGATATGGGGGCAGGGGCCAAAAGTGGGATACAAAACAAGAGCACATTGACCCAACTATTATAAATGATTAACATAACCACAACGAAGGGGTGAGGGAATGGAAGAACTAACCTAGGTAACTTTGGAAAGTGGCATTTTGACTGGATACTGTAGGGCTAAAGACAAGAAGAACTATATACAAATACTGTTTTCTAGTTATTAAAGCCATTTCTCATAGGGATATGGGTTGAACATTCTGAAAGCTCTTTATGTGTATACTAGGACGCAATGAATGAGTAAATGTATCACAGACGATGAGAGCCAGTTTCTCCTTGTTGAAGAAAGCAGGAAGGGGGGTAGGCTGGGATGAATCTCATGGTGTTGGACTAGAATTGGAGGAATCAGTATGAACTCATGGTTTCTAATGTACATACAGATAGATACACACAGAAATTTTAAAGAGATGTGTGTGTGTACTTGGATTAATATACATACAGGTATAGTTCTAGCTCCGTCTGCAGAGGGAGACAATTATGTCCCCATAGCAACAATCACACTCTAGTGCCCGGATCTTGGTTTCTAAATATCATTTTCCAATAAAATGAGCCAGAGCTACTTAGAGAAATGGCTCGTTCTAGGATTGGGGTAGGAAATAGACGAGATAAACCCAGCACATCTTGCAGTGCCAGAAAATAAGTCAACACTTAGAAAAGGACGGGAAATATTGGAAGGACACCAGAGCTAACCTGAAGGAGTTTCCAATGGCCACAGCCGGGGCAATTTGAGCAACAAAATAAAGCAAGCGCTGGATTATAATTCATAGAGTAAAATAAATACCCATGAGCCTACAGATAATTATAGATGATTGAATGTTATAGAAAATTGAATCAAAACATAAATGGAGGAAAAAGGATGAAAGAATTCCAATTAATAAATGTGGGAGGGGCCGGGCACAGTGGCTCACGCCTGTAATCCTAGCTCTCTGGGAGGCTGAGGCGGGCGGATTGTTTGAGCTCAGGAGTTCGAAACCAGCCTGAGCAAGAGCGAGACCCCGTCTCTACTAAAAATAGAAAGAAATTAATCGGACAACTAAAAATATATAGAAAAAATTAGCCGGGCATGGTGGCGCATGTCTGTAGTCCCAGCTACTCGGGAGGCTGAGGCAGGAGGATCGCTTGAGCCCAGGAGTTTGAGGTTGCTGTGAGCAAGGATGATGCCACGGCACTCTAGCCTGGGCAACACAGTGAGACCCTGTCTCAAAAATAAATAAATAAATAAATAAATGTGGGAGGAATCAGAGAAAAACAAAATCACCACTAGGCAGGTACCACAGTAATAACTGTTGCAGACAAGATCCACCAGTGGATGCTAAAATCTGTTGGTGAAAATCTGAGGAGAAACAGGATATGTGTATAGAGAGTATTTCCCCCCGAATATTTACTACTTACAAAGAGGAAAATAATTTCACAGTGCAGGAACTCAACAGTTTCTCCACCTTCACCACATGGTCAAGGCTGACAACACCAGCAATGGATACATCAGCATCACGTGTCCTTGGATATGGTGCACTAGGAAGGGAGGGACACACATCGCTCCTGTGGGGGTCTTGCTAAAAATGCATAACTGCAACCTAATCATGAGAAACCATCATTCAAAACCCAATGGAGCTGGGCTTGGGGGCTCACACCTGTAATCCTAGCGCTTTGGGAGGCTGAGGTGGGAGGATTGCTTGAGGCCAGGAGTTTGAGAGACCTGCCTGGGCAACACAGCAAGACCTTGTCTCTACAAAAAATAGAGACCATGCTCAACCATGGGTTGAGCATGGTTGCATGTGCCTGTAGTCCCAGCTACTCGGGAGGCTGAGGCAGGAGGATCACCTGAGCCCAGGAGTCTGAGGTTGCAGTGAGCTATGATCATGCCATTGCCCTCGTCACACCTGGGCAACAAAACAAGACCCTGTCTCAAAAAAAAAAATTTGAAAAAAACCAACTGAGGGACAGTCTATAAAGTAAATGGCCAGTACTCACCAAAGTATCAAGGTCATAAAAGATAAGGAAAGACTGAGGAACTATCACAGATTGGAGGAGACGAAGGAGAAACAAAAGTTAAACACAATGTGGGATCCTGGACCAGATTCTATAACAGAACAGAAAGGGGACGTTAGGAGGGAAAATGCTACAATTTAAATGAGGTCCTTAGTTTAGTTAATAGTATTGTGCCAGGGATCATTTCCTGGTTTTGATAACTGCACCATGTTTATGTGAGCTGTTAATTAGGGGAAGCTGAGTGAAGGGCAGATGTGGCTCTAAGACCGTTCATGTACTCACACAGCCTCATACACCCTTTCTGTACTTCCAGGCAGTCATCCCGTGCCTCACTGCCTCACGTGAACTTCATTAAAGTTGCTGGTTCTTATACAGACACTGAGGACAAGTGCAGGGCTGGCTGCCCCCAGATCCCCTAAACTAAATTCCTAAACTGGAGCTGAGAATCTGAGCTTTGGAGAGATCGAGGGCTCTCTCTGACAATGTTTAAACCACGTTTTCATTTTAATGTCAGTCTAGAGAAAGCTCAAGTTAACATATTCTGGAACATCTAGACGACTGCCTCATGACCAAATGTTACTAGGAGAAGTCTCTGCCCGGTCTGCATTTGTGTCCATCACATGTTGATGTCACCTAAAAGGACAGAGCACACCAGATGTGTGCTTGGGGTCTGTGAGAGTTCAAGGTTGAGCACAATGAGTTACTATATGAAACATATTGAGAATAATTCCTGGTACATACAATAAGCATTCAACAAATGCTCCCTGTTAGCTATCAGGGTGCTTTCTTCACACGTACATTTCTGCTGCCTGACTACAGATGCCTTGGGACCAAGAAACAAAACACTCCTTGGAGGATTCTGGTGCACAGTGTGCCTTGGAAAGTAACGTGATCTATTTTACATGCACATGTACGCGCACATGCACACACTTGACTCTAAGACTAGGAAGGCACCTTAGGGACCATCTAGTGCAACTCTCCCATTCTACAGATAGGAAAATGGAGGCTCTGAGCAGAGAAGGAACTTACCCAGGTTCGACAGTGGTAAATCTAGAAGTAGACTCTGAACTTGGAAGCCCAGGATAGTCATGGCATCCTCTTGCCTAGATGAGGATCACACTCTGCTGCCCAGCAGCGAGTGATCTCAGCTCCTCTCCTCAGGGCTATTTTTGAATCACTTTTCAAATTTCTGGTAGAGTTACTGGCCTATTCAGGTATTCAACTTCACACATCAACTTTCCAGATTTAGATTTTCTGCCAATATCATTCATTTTAGTCTAGATTTCAAAATTTATTAGCGAGGATAAGGAATTTCTACATAATTTTTACAATTACTTCTGAATCTGTAATTTTAGCTCCTCTCTTAAGGTAACATTATGTCTTTTTTAAACATACAGATCCAGATTTGTATTAAATATTTTTAGGCTACATCACAGTTCTTTAAATAATTAGTTTTGATGTGTACTTTAAATGTAAGAACTATGATAACAGCAGTAATTTTGGACAGTGGTTTGATTTACTTCATTACTCACTGTTTTGTTTGGTTTTGTACCCTGTCATCTCTATGCATGAGTTCTTTATTTTGATTCATTTCTTGATTAGTTGGAGTATTTTGAGTAATTTCAGGACGGGCGTGTGGGTGAGGTACTTTCTGAGACTTCATATGTCATATGTCTCAGAAAGTCATATTCAATCCTGCTCATGAATTATAGCTTTGTCAATTATAAAATTAGGACAATTCATAACTTTTCGCCCTCAAAATGTTTATAGAAACCCAAGATAATCAACTGAAAAATGGGTATAGCGAAGAATAGAATTAGGTAAAGTGATTGAGTACCAAATTAATATAGAGATTAATATTATTCAACTAAACAAATAAAAAATATGTTGGGGAAAAAAAGACCCTACTCATAATAGCAACAAAATAATAACATTTTTAAAAACTTAAAAAATATGCAATATTTTTATAAAGAAAATTTTGAAGGACACAAAAGAAGGCAAAAGTAAATGAGAATGGATATCCTGTAGTTAGAAAGATTCAAATATTATAAAGAGTTAATTCAAAAGGGATCAAAGACCTAAATGTAAAGAACGAAAACTCTTACAAGAAAAATAAGCGAAAAGCTTCATCACACTGGATTTGTCAAAGATTTCTCCGATATGATACCAAAAGCCCAGGAAACAAAAGAAAAAACAGATAAACTGGACTACATCGAAATTTAAAACTCTGTGCATCAAAGGATACAATTGACAGAGTGAAAAGGCAAGCTATGGAATGGAGGAAAATCATTGCAACTCATATATCTGATTAATGGTTAATATTCAGAATATATAAAGAACTCCTACAACTCAACAACAACATAAAACAAACAACCTGATTTGCCAATTCTCCGTAAGTTTCAGCCTGGAGAATAGCAAGGAGGAAGGAAGGAAGAGAGGAGGAAGGGGGCAATTATTGAGTGGTCAATTATGTCAAGTACTACATGGCACTTTCATTTGACTATTAATTTAATAATCACAATCCGACATAATCATAATCATTCATATTTCCTGTAGCTCAGGAAGAGTAAGCCATTTACTCACCCAAGTTCCTGTGATCATAGTTCCTGTGGCCTGAGCTCAAAGCCTATCTGAAATTGGCCTGACTCCCAAAGCCCACGTTCTTTCCTACATCGTGTTCATAGGAAATCATTCCCACTGCTTTCTAGACACTCTGAGTGTGCCGTTTCGCCTCCGTGGTATAATTTGAGGCTTCCAGGGAAAACGTCTTGCACAAAAATTGCCTGAATTTCCACTGTTAGTGATTCATTCTCCATGGGTAAGGGCTGCTCACTTCCTCTGTCCTGACTTATTTTTCAAGATGTAAGATTCCTGGAGGGTCATTTAGCCTCCAGGAATGAGCCTATTACAGCAGAGACAGTGCTTAGTGGGCAGCATAAGTACTGCAGGGCCAGAAGACGGAGGAAACATGAAAAGGTAGGTAGCGCTGGCTGGGGGTATGGGGAGGGCAGAGGATGAAACAGAAGTGTGCAAAAAGGGAGAACCACCAAGGAAGCAGAGACAAGCCTTTGCCCACTTCCCAACTTTGCTCAGGCCCTTCCTTACCAAGGAAAGGGCACGGGAATGCTCAGGAAGACCACAGTTGTGGTTAAGGCCAAGAAGCAATGGGGGAGGGGAAGGAGAAAGACGCTAACATGAGCACAGCACATGAGTCTGGGCCAGACGCTGTGCTTAGGGCTTGAAGCGCACAATCCCGTTTATTCTGAACAATGCTGTAACACTCTGAACACACAAAGATGAGGACGTACAGCTCCTGCTGGCTAAAAGACTTTCCCAAGGACACACGACCAGCAAGTGGCAGAGGGAGAATTTAAACCCATGTCTGTCTGACTCTCCTCTACCCAGGTAGAGTACTGAAAACAGGATGCATGACGTTGCCTTCCTGTATAATAACAGCAGATAATGCTAATTGAGAGTTCATGATGTGCCAGGCACTGTTCTAGGTGCTTTCTATGAATTAATTCATTAAATCCATGTGAGGTAGCCACTCTTTATTCCCCATTTTACAGATGAGCAGACTGAGGCACAGAGCATTCTCTCAGCTGGTAAGTGAGGTTTGTCCTGGGCAAGTTAGTGTCTCTGTGCATGTAAAGGAAGCTTTAATGGAGCCAGAGGTGGACAAACTGAAGTCACTTCCAAGATGGGAACCAGAAGACGCTATAACAGTTTGCTAAGTGTGAACTCCAGTCAGCAACCCAATTCTTTGGGCCCCTGGGGTAAACCACGGGCACGTGGCACTGGAGACTGTTTAATCCGGCCATTTTCAAATTTAGAGCCTATCTTGTTTGTTACCAAATGCTCGCGGGAGAATAAAGTGGCAAATGAATGCAAATGTAAAAACTCAAGAGAGGCCGATTGCACATTTATTGGCAACTTTTTGGTTTTTCTGGATGTGCAAGAAGATTGTGGTGTGACGAATAGCATTCACGACAGGGTCCTCACTTTCAACAGATAGAATCACTTCCAGTTTGTAAAACAGACATGAATATTTCCTAGTTTAGGGCAGAGCAGATTTTGCTCCTTCCAGAGCACTGTGACTTCCAGATGCTTCGCCACCAGGGTAAGTTTGGGCTGGGCTGGTCTAATCCATTATCTCTCCCCTTGCACAGGTCTTCTCCCTCCCAAAGCGACAAACTGGTCACCACCCCGTCTTCTCCATTAATCCGACAGCAAGTAATTGCTCTCTGCATCAGCTTACCTGTGTTCTCTAGTCTCTTCTTTTTACTCTTTAAACTCTTGCCCAGTTATACAAGACAAACCTCTCGCCTTCTCCCTCTCCATCCCATTCATGAATATGGTTGCTTAGTGCAAGCGAAACCTCCCTTACAAGAAAACAAATTGTCAGGGCTTGTGGACAGAACTGAAATCAGACACTCCTCACGATACTTGGCCAGGTGTGGTTTTTACAACTTTATATGAAACAAACACTGATTTCAAGAGTCCTCATTCAGCATAGTCTAGAACTTTCCAGAGCTCTAAGGGACCATTTTCTATGACCTTAGGACATCAGGCGCTGATGCAGTCTCTCCCAACTTCCCACCAAATATTTTATATATATGCATTTACACACACACACACACACACACACACACACACACATGCATACAATCTGAGCTGAAAACCAACACTGACAGGCCAGCATCAGGGATTGACATTATGACTAAATCAGATGGAAACGGATTAAGGAAATCCAGGCTTGGGCTCCGCCTAAAAGCGCTATCGCAGCTGGGTGGAGCTGGAGCTGCCTCACGGCCGGCCGATTAAAGTTTGGCCCCCATGTGGGTGTGCACTTTTTTTTTTTTTTTTTGCATACTTGAACCTCTTTCCTCTTTTCCTTTAATGAAGATTGGTGGGTCACATTCACTGAGATGGAAATATCTGGGGAGAGGACAATTCGGGAGGGGAGAACAAGAGCCCTGCCGGGTCCAAGTTATAGCCCCTTCCGACCCCAGTGGGAGGTCTGGGCTGCAGCTCTCTATTTGGGAGCTCGCGGAGTGCAGCGGTCACTGGGGCTGTGAGCTGTGTAAAGACGAAAGAGTGGGGAGCCCAGGGCTCAGCCCCAGGGCATCCGATGTCAGGAGGTGGCACGGGAAGAATCACCAAAAGGACACCGAGAAGATGCAGCTCATGGACGGCGGGGGAGTACGACAGCACGGAACCCGAAGCAAGCGTGCCTCAGGAGGGAGTGTGGATGGCTCCTACAGCGCCACCGTGTGAAGCCAGCAAGGTGGCCTCTAGATCTGGTGACACGGACGGTTGGGGTGACCACGGAGAAATAAGTGTAGGGTGAGAAGATCCGATGGAACAGGCCAAGGCGAGAAAGGGAGGTGACAGAGAGGCAGCTCCTTTGGGAAGTTTTGCTTAGAAGAGTTGGGTTTTATGAGATGCCCCAAGATCCTTCTGTTAAGTTCCTTTTTTTTAATAATATTATTTTATTTATAAGAATCTTACAACAATATACTTCCATATCACCCTACTATCCTTGTTTCTATACATTTTACTTTCACACATATCATATACACAACAATATATTGTTATAATTTTGCCTTTAACTGTCAATTCTCTTTTAATGCACTTTAACTTTTTGTTTTTCTTTACCTAGCACAAGTTCATTTATGGTCATTGTGACCGAAGAACACCAAGATGCTTCCAATTTTAAAAAAATCTATATCTACATCTAAAGAGAAACTGTCCCATAGGGTTACATGTCAAAGTATTAACAGCAATTGTCTCTGAGAGGCAAAATTTAACATAATTTATATTTAACATAATTTATATTTTTTTCTATGGACACTTTTTATAATAATACATATGTTATGCCTTATTTTTTATCATGCAAACAATAGGTGTCAGGTATATAAAAATTAGAAAATGGTTCTGGGAAAGCGGAGTAGATGCACTTTTCCCTATTCCTATAGAAGTACGACTGCAAGCCCTGGACACTGTATATAAAAGTAATATAACAGACTCTGAAAGGCAGAGAGAAGGCAGACAGGAACAACACAGTTGCAAGTTCCCCAGGATCTCTTTTTGCCCCATATTCAAGACTTGGAGCTGAAGGGTCAGTGACCTGAAAATAAAACAATGAGTGCAGATAAAAAAAAATTCCCCCACCAAAAGCCTCCTCTCTCTAGCCAAAGGATGAGGAAAAAGGAGCTTAGCAAGACATAACTTTTAGATAACTGCTCTATTCCAGCCAAACTCCACAGAGAAAACTGTGGTGCCACTTCCGCCAGCAAAGAACGAGTGGGAAACCTAGATTTCCATGCTGGCCAGGCTATAATAATGTTCCCCAACCCCCCCGTCATGGGCAGTGTCTGAGAAAGCCAAGTAGAGAGTCTTCCATCCCTGCTGGTGGTAATAAGCCCCCTCCCACCCCCGGTGTCAGTGGACACCACTGGGGAGCCTGGACTTCCACCTCTACCCGCCCACGGGATGGTGTCAGAGGAAGCCTAGAGGGGAGTCAGGACTTTCACTACTGCCCAGAGTAACAAGGCCGTCCCCCCGCACCCTGCTGTGGTGACACTGGAACAGTAAGGACACACTCCTACTCCTTCTAGCCTGACAGGTATCAGCGGAGGCCTAACAGGAACTGGACTCCCACTTCACCCATTAAAACGAGAAGGCCCTCCCCAGTGTCAGTGGAGGCTGAGTGTGGAGTCTGGACTTCCCCCCCACTGGCAGTACTGAGGCAATGCCCCCCACCCTTGTGGGAGAAGTGTTAGAGAAAACCAGCTAACATGTAAGGTTTAAATACACTCCAGAGCCTCCTAACTCTTACAACACCCCAAATATCCAAATTCAATCAGAAATAACTTGCCACATCAAGAACAAGGAAGATCTCAAACTCAAGGGAAAAAAAAACTATCAATAGATGCCAACACCAAGAGGACAGATTTTTTAAATTATTTAACAAATATTTTAAAGCAGCCATCAGTAAAAATGCTTCCATGAGCAATAATAATGTCTCTTAACACAAATGGAAAATGAGAAAGTCTCAGCAACAAAATAGAAGATATAAGTACTAACTGGAAATTTTAGAACTGAGAAATAAAATAGCTGATATAAAAAAAACTCAATGAATGGGTTCAACAGCAGAATGGAGGGGACAGAGGAAAGAATCAATGAACTTGAATATAGAACAATAACAATATCTGATCTGAACAATAGAGAGAAAAGGAAGAAAAATGAACAGTCTCAGGGACCTATAGGACTAAAACAAAAGGTCTAACATTCACGTCATCGGAGTCCCAGCGCGAGAGGAGAAAGAAGGCAGGGCTGAAAAAGTACTCAAAGAAATAATGGTTGAAAACTTGGCAAATTGGGCAAAATATATAAAACTACAGTTTCAAGAAGATGTGCGAACCATAACCAGGATAAAGCCAAGAAATACACACCAAGACTCATAGTCAAACTTCTGAAAACTAAAGACAAAGAAAAAATGTTGAAAGCACAAGAGAGAAACAACGCTTTACCTTAGAGGAAATATAATTTGAATGACAGAGTATTTCTTGTTAGAAATCTGAAGGCGAGAAGGAAGTTTAACAACATTTTTCAAGTGCTGAAGGAAAAGAACTGTCAGGCCAGAATCCAATAATCCAATAGTCAGCAAAACATATCCTTCAGGAATGAGGGGGAAATCAAGACACTCTCAGATGAAGGAAAACTAAGAGAATCTGTTGCCGGCATCCCCACTCTAAAAAAATGGCTAAAGGAAACTCTCTAAACAGAAAAAAAGATGATAGAAAAAAATCCTGGAACATTGGGAAGAAAGAATAAGGTAGGCAAAAAATCTAGGTAAATACAATCGACCTTCCTTCTCTTGAGTTTTGTAAATTGTTTGGTGGTTGAACCAACCATTTCCTGTCTACAAGAAACTCATTTCAGATATAATGATATAGGCAAGTTGAAAGTAAAAGGATGGGAAAATATATATCATGCAAACATTAATTGAAAGAAAGCATCAATGGCTATATTAATATCAGATAAAGTGGAGTTCAGAGCAAATAAAATTACCAGAAACAGAGAGGGACTTTATATAATGACAAAAGGGTACATTCATTAAAAAGACATGGCAGTACAAAGAGAGCTGCAAAATACGTGAAGCAAAAACTGAGAGAATGGAAAATAAAAATAGACAAATTCATAGTTATAGCTGGAAACGTCAACATTTCTCTTTTAACAATTGCTAGAACAAAACTATAAAGAACTATAAAGAAAATCAACAGTACCATCAAACAACAAGATCTAATCAATATATAACACTCCACCCAATAACCACAGAATACACATTCTTTTTAAGTACTCATGGAACACATTACAAGACAGACTATGCATTGTGCCTTAAAAATGACCACAATTTCAATTATTTTAAAATAACTGAAATCATAAAGAGTGCATCCTAGGACCACAGTGGAATCAAACTAGAAATCAATAACAGAAAGATAACAGAAAAGTCTCCTAACACTTGAAAACTAAACACACTTCTTAATAATCCATGGGTCAGAAAGAAAGTCTCAAGGGAAATCCAAAAATTCACTGAAGGAATTAAAATAAATACACAATGTATCAAAATTTGTGGGACACAGCTAAAGCAGTTCTGAAAGAGAAATTTATAGCACCCGATACATACATTAAAACTACCATATGGCCCAGAAATGGTAATCCCAAGCATGTATCTCAGAGAAATAAAAACTTATGTTCTTACAAAACCTGTATATAAATGTTTACAGCAGCTTTATTTGTAATAGCCCCAAACTGGAAACAACCCAGATATCTTTCAATGGGCGAAGGTTCAACAAACTGTGGCACATCTAGACCATGGAATACTACTCAGCAACAAAAAGGAATCAACTGGCCAGGTGTGGAAGCTCATGCCTATAATCCCAGCACTTTGAGAGACCAAGGCAGGAGGATCACTTGAGCCCAGGAGTTCTATTATTCCATTTATGTAACATTTTTGAAATGGCAAAATTATAGAAATGGAGAGCATATTGGTAGTTGCTAGGGATTAAGGAGGTGGTGGGGGCAGGAGGGAAGTGGGTGTGGCTATAAAAGGGCAACATGAGGGATCCTTGTGGTGATGGAAATAGTCTGTATCTTGACTCTATCAATGTCAATATCCTGGTTGTGATATTGTGCAATAGTTTTGCAAGATGCTATCATTGGAGTCAACAGGGTAAAAGGTACATGGGATCTCTATTATTTCAAATAACTACATACAAATCTACAGTTATCTCAAAATTTAAAAGTCTCATTAAAAAACAAAAATTAAAAACCTTGAGCAGATAAGTTTAAAATGTTAAAAGATAAGCTTTAAAACCACCCAGAAAAACCACTGGCAATATTCTCACCCTTATCCTTCTAAAAGTTTTACTTTTTTAAAATCACACTGATCACACATAATTATAACTATCTCATAAAAGAAGTGATATTCAAGAGTCTACCCAAATTAAGGGGTACTTTCCCCACCAGATCTGAAGGAATAATTGGCACTGGACTTGGCCTCCTTCCACAAACAACTATAAGACTAGCCAAAGCAGCTGAAGCAGCTGTTGGACAACAGGCAGCACAGGACTGTGATCTCTGAGCAAAGGAAACACACAAGGCGAGCTTTTCAGTCTCCCTGGCTTTCTGCTGGAAGGCTCCTCCCAGAGTGTGGAGCACAGAGGTAGAACCCAAGCAGAGCACAGAGGTCTTTCTGAGTTGAGGAGACAGAAACTGGAATTTGGAGATCCTGGGATGGCTGGAATTTGTGGGGCAAGAAACTGGAAAAGAGGGAAATGTGAAAAATGAAAGCTCAAGAAGTTTGCATAGGGGTTTTCTTGAGACTTTGGCTGAATACTAAACTGTGCATGTGCAGGGCAAGACCTTGTGAAGCCT
Source organism: Propithecus coquereli (assembly GCF_000956105.1). Taxonomy (NCBI): domain Eukaryota; kingdom Metazoa; phylum Chordata; class Mammalia; order Primates; family Indriidae; genus Propithecus; species Propithecus coquereli. Next base: position 746,984 of record NW_012150641.1, on the reverse strand, counting down.
GGAAGAAGCAGCTACTGGAGAGCCTTGAGTTGAATAGAGGTTCTAGAAGTTACACAGTGCTGGGAACAGCACTGGATACCTCAGGCATTCAGTTGAGGCCCCAGACAGGCAATGCTTGAGGGCAACTCTAGCTCTTGAGTAAGGGCACTCAGACTCATACTAAGCTTCAAGAAATACTTAAAAGGATTCTATTTATCCACCTATATTTTAACTGCCTGCCAGAGTAAAATTCAACATTCTTTAAAGGAAAACAACAAAATCCAGACTCTCAACAACATGGCATCCACAATGCCCCAAATATAAGAAAAAAAAAATTACTAGACAGTTGAAGAAAAATGCAACTCATTATGAGGGAAATAATTCAAAAGAAATAAACCCAAAGATAGAAGATGTGTTGGAATTAGGGGACAAAGACTTTAAAACATCTATTATGAATATTTTCAAAGATTTCAAGGAAAAAATGCACACAAGTTAACAGATGGAGAAATCTCAGTAGAAAATTGGAAACTACTAAAAAAAGAACCAAATGAAAATCTAGAACTGGGAAACACGGTGTCTGTAAAGAAAAATTCATTGGATGGACTGAACAAAAGATTGGACACTGCAAAAACAAAATAGGTAAACTTAAAGATAAAGCAATAAAATCCATTCAAACTAAAAGCATAGAAAATACAAAAGATTTTTAAAACACGAACAGAGCCTCAGTGATCTCTGTGCATAATCAAAAGGTCTAATAGATATGTACCTGGTGTCTCAAAAAGAAAGAAGAAAGAAAATGGGACAGAAAATATTTAAAGAAATAATAAGCCAAGTGTGGTGGCTCACACCCACATTCCCAGTACTTTGGGAGGTTGAGGCGGACGATCGCTTGAGCCCAGGAGTTCAAGACCAGCCTGGGCAACAAAAAAATTAACCAAGCATGGTGGCATGTGCCTATAGTCCCAGCTACTCAGGAGGCTGAGGTGGGAGGATCGCTTGAGCCCAGCCTGGGTGACAGAGCCAGACTCTGTCTCTAATTCTACATCCAGTGAAAATATTCTTCTAAATGAAGGTTATGGAACTTAATGGTGTAATCGAAATGTTTTATATATTGTTAGAACCGTGGGGGTACATGAATGAAAACATTTGTCAAAATTGTACAGCTAAATTTTTTTACATTTTAATGTTCATAAATTTTTCATGAAAAGAACTATAAAATAATCAAAGAGGGTGGGAAGTTACAGGTAAAACAATATTTTTAAATAATGAAGGTAAATTAAAGACATTTTAAGACAAAAAGAAGCTGAGAAAATTGTCACCAGCAGATGTGCATTACTAAAAATGTTAAAGAAAGTTGTTTTATCAAACATTTAAGAAAGAAATAGTATCAAACTCTTTCATAAAATGGAGGAGGAAGAAACACTTCCCAATTCATTTGTGAAACCCTGATATCAATACCAGACAAGAACACTACCAAAAAAAGAATATTCCAGATAAATATCTCTCATTTTACATCTCAAGATGCAAAAATCCTTAATAAAATAATGTCAAAGAAAATCTAACAATGTATAAATATTTCTAAAATAAGAAAAATATATAAAAAGCTCAAATGGGATTTACCTCAGGAATGCAAAGTTGCTTTAACTTTCAAAAATTAGTGTAATTCATCACATTAATAAAATAGAGGAGAAAATCGCATGACCTCTTAATAGATGCATAAAAAGTGTTTGAAAAAATTCAACATCCATTTATAAAAATTCTCAGTAAACTAGAAATAGAAGGGAAATTTCCTCAAACTGATAAAGGACATTTATTTTAAAAAATCTATAGTTAACATCATGCTTAAAAATGAAAACTGAAAACTTTTTTCCTATTATTGGGAACAAAGCACAGACGTCTGCTCTCACCACTTCCATTCAGCATCGTAGTGGAGGTCATAACCATTGCCATGAGGCAAGGAAAAAATATACAAATTACAGAGGAAGAAGTAATGCTGTCTTTATTCTCAGATGACATGATTGTGTAAATAGAAAATCCTAAAGGAATCTATTAAAAACTACCATAAGAGAATTTATCTAGGACATGATTGTGTAAATAGAAAATCCTAAAGGAATCTATTAAAAACTACCATAAGAGAATTTATCTAGGTTATAGGATACAAAGTCAATATAAAAAATTCATTGTATTTCTATATATTAATAATTACCAAATTAGAAAGTGAAAAAAATTTTAAATACCATTCAGAATAGCATCAAAAAACTGAAATTCTTAAGGATAAATTTAACAAAAAATATGCAAAACCTCTACCTTTAAAACTACAAAACATTGCTAATACAAATCAAAGAATAAATGGGGAAATATACCATGTTCATGGGTCAGAAGACTCAATATTGATATTATGTCAATTTTCCCCCAAGTTGATCTACAGATTCAGTGCAATCCCAATCAATATCTCACCAGCGTTAAAAACATATAAATGTCCTAGCACTTTGGGAGGCTGAGGTGGAGGATTGCTTAAGTCTAGGAGTTTTGGATCAGCCTGACCAAGAGCAAGACCTTGTCTCTACAAAATATAGAAAAATTAGCCGGGCATGGTGGGGCATGCCTACACTCCCAACCACTCAGGAGACAGGAGGAGCCCAGGAGTTTGAGTTTGCAATGAGCTATGATCACACCACTGCACTCTTGCCCAGGTGACAAAGGGAGACCCTGTCTCAAAAAATGAAATAAAATAAAATGGACAAACATTCTAAAATGTGTATGGAAATGCCAAAGACTCAAAAAGCACTAAAACAGTTTGGAAAAAGAAAGACAAAGTTGGAAGATCCATGCTATCTGACTTCAAGATTTGCTCTAAAGCTACAGTAATCAGTACGATTTGGTACCAACAATGTAAAGACAAAGATATAGATCGATATATCAACACAAGGTTTTGGAAACAGACCACCGCTTACGTGGTTCATTGATTTTCAACAAAGGCACCAATGCAATTCAGTCAAAAAAGCAGTCTTTTATGAAATGGCACTGGAACAACTGGATATCCATGTGGAAAATAATAAAGTTTACTTAACCCTTGTATCACACTATATGCAAATATCAATTTGACATTGATTATAGTTCTGTATGTAAAAAGCTAAAACTATAAAGCTTCTGGAACAAACACAGGAGATAGCTTCATGATCTTGCAGTAGGTGAAGATTTCTTAGGACACAAGAAGGATGAAAGAAAGAATTGATAAATTGGACTTCATCAAAATTTAAAACTTCTGCTCTTTGAAAGATACCATAAAGAAAATGAAAAAGCAAGCTACAGACTATGTCACAATACATATATATCTGACAAATGATTTATATTACAGAATCGAACAGACACAAAAGACAGACACAGCAGGTCCTCAAATAACGTCATTTCTTATAACATTGATAAGAAAAAAAATCAATTCCCAGGTGGCGCCACTGTTCTCCCCATGTGTGCATGGGTTTTCTCCAGGTCCGCCAATTTCCACCCGCATCCCAGAGCCGTGCGTGTTAGGTGAACTGGTGTGTCTACATGTCCCCGTCTGAGTGAGTGCAGGCGTGTGTACGAGTGCGCCCTGCAGTGGGACAGCTCCCTCTCCAGGGTGGGCTCCCACCTTGTACCTTCAGCTGCTGCGACACCAGCTCTGGCCACCAGCGACCCCGAACTGGAATAAGCGGGCAAATAATGATCTTACTTGTTTTTATTAATCTTTCTTAAATATATATATAGTTCACATTTGTTTCAATGTTTAGTATTAGAAATGTTTGGGGCCTTTATTTAGAAGTTGGATGATGTTTTTGTGACCAGAAATATGCCGTAGGAGCTTAACTCTTGTTTGTATCAATTAGCCTATGGGAAAAGTGGTTTCATTTTACATTGTTTTGCTTAAAGTTGCAGTTTCCACCTGTTGATGATGTTAAGTGAGGACTTACTGTACTTCACCAGTGGCCAAGAAACACATGAACATATAATCATCACGCGTCATCAGGAAAGTGCAGATCTAACACCACAAGGAGATGACCCTCCACTAAAATAGCTAAAATTAAAAGGATTGACTATACAAGTTGGTAAGGATGTGGAGTAGCCATATAGTAGTGGTGGAATCATAAAATGGTACAACTTTGAAGATCAGTTTGGCAGTTTCACAAAGTTAAACAATTACTTACACTTTTGAACCAATAATTCCACTTCCTTACCCAAAATAAATGAAACTGTATGTTGACAAAAAACCTATGCAATGTTGTTCATAGCATTAATATTCATAATAGTCTCAAACTGGAAGCCACCTGACCCATCCATAGGAGAATGGATAGAAGTATTTGGTATATTCACACAAGGGGTTACTACTTAGCGATACAAGGAATATAAAAGAACGAACTACTATTACACATAACGGCATGGATGGAAACCAAAAACATGTTGTGTGAGTGAAGCTGGACAATAAAAGATAGCTACTTTATGGTTCCATTTATAAGAAGTTCTAGAACAGGCAAAAAACCTAATCCGTGGTGAAATAAATCAAAATGGTTGTTCCCTCTGGAAGGGACAGAGAGAGCTGATCAGGAATGGGAATGAGGGAATTTTCTGGGATGATGGGAATATTCTTTTGTTTGTTCGTCTGTTTTTGAGACAGGGTCCCATTATGTCCCCCAGGTTGGAGCTCAGTGGTGCTATCACAGCTCGCTGCAACCCCGAATTCCTGGGCTCAAGCGATCCTCCCGCCCAGCCTCCAGAGCAGCTGGGACTACAGGTGCACGTCACCATGCCGGGCTAATTTTTAAATGTTTTCTAGAGATGGGGGTGTCACTATGTTGCCCAGGCTGGTCTTGAACTCCTGGCCTCAAGCAATCCTCCCGCCTTGGCCTCCCAAAGTGTTAGGATTACAGGTATGAGCCACTGCACCAGGCCAAAAATATTCTATATCTTGACAGGAGTACGAGTTACATAGGTGTACGATATGTATTTTTTATAACTCATCAAACTGTATGATCAAACTGTACACTTCACTGACTATAAATCATACCTCAATAAAAATATTTCGTAAAGAGTCTTTGCAATATATGTAAGCGTGTAGAATAAATCTTGAAAGTTTTTCTTAGCCTGACCATCTTCCTGTACTCTTTTCCCTTCTCAAACACACACACACATTCTCTCCCCCAGGTTGGTCTGTTACCCTTCCAGGCCTTTTTAATGCATGTGCATACACACATATGCACTGGGACACAAGCGGGTTTTTTTTTTTTTTTTTTACATAAATAGCATATACATTGTTTTATGCAGAGTTGTCTGATTATGTATCATTCCCTCCTAGCCCCTTAAATCTTTCCAGTGGTTTTTCATTGCCTTGGGACAAAGCTTAACCCCCAACCCCAACACAGAGGTCTGGGCCCTTCCTCCCCGGCCCGTCTCATCTTTTGCCTTCCCTCTCCATAATAATCTTCCTGTACGTGCTCCCTCTGCCTGAAACATTTCCCCTCCTTTCCTTGCTTCTGGTCTGGATCCTAACATGCCTTCTTCCGTCTTCCATTTACAGGTCACTCCTTCAGGGCAGGCCTTCTGACCACCAGGTAGGGCAGGGTGCCCACGCCCAGCCTCTCCGCTCCCAGAGCCTCTCTGCTTCCCCTATGCCTGTGTTGTAACTGCCTGCTTCCTCTACTGGGCTTTCGGCTCTGTTGACAGTGGCCCGTCTGCCATGCTAAACATTCTAACTAACCACTCCAGTGCCCGGCATAGGGCCTGGGCAGATTTTCCCTGGACGGTTATGTAAGTGTGGAAACCAAAGTCCCACCCAAATGTGTGCCCGAGATGTTATGGCCGTATGAGCAACAGGGGGTATTACTCAGGCCTCCAGGGGAAATCACATCTATTGTAACGTCCCAGTGAGTCAGTCTTCAGAGGTGTTGAACAAGTTGTTTTCGGCCACCCACAGTATGGGCTGGTTGCCTGTGAGACCTGCTTCCTTCTGTATTTCCTCTGCCAAAGGCCAAAGGAAGATTCGGGTCAGAACCTAAGCTTCCTGGGAGGCGATCTCAAGACAATTCATGGTGCTATTTCTTTCTTTCTTTCTGTACATCATGCCCTCCTCTCACTCCGTCCCCCTGCTATGAAGGCAACCACTTGGGGAAGGTTTATGGCAGGAAAGTGAACAACTCTGAGTTCCTGGACAGCTCCTGGCAAGATGGGGCTCAGAACTGGATTTCAGATGATGTAAAAAGATAAATGGGTATTTCTTTTTTTCCCCCTTTATGGTTTTAGTTCTTAAAACAGTTTAAGTTTACAGAAATACTAAACAGAAAGTATAGAGAGTTCCCATATACTCCCTGTCCTCCCCCTCCCGCCCACAGTTTCCCCTATTATTAATATCTTCCACTAGTGTGGTGCATTTGTTAAAAATAATAAACCAATATTGATACAACAGTATTAACTAAAGTCCACAGTTTACAATAGGGTTCCCTCTTTGTGTTCGACAGTTCTACGGGTTTTGCCAAATATATAATGTCATGTGTACACTGTTGCAGTATCATACAGAATATCTTCACTGCCCTAAAAATCCCCTAAACTCCATCTATTCATTCTTCTTCCTCCAGCCTCTGGCAGCCACTGTACTTTTTTACTGTCTCCATAGTTTTTTGCCTTTCCCATAATGTTATACAGCTGGAATTATACAGTACTTAGCCTTTTCAGACTGGCTTCTTTCATTTAGCAATATGTATTTAAGGTTCTTTCTTGTCTTTTCATGTTTTAATAGCTTATTTCTTTTCCTCAATGAATAATATTCCCTTGTAGGATGTAAATAGTAAATCTTGAAGTCAGTAGTATCAGTCCTCAGACTTTGTTCTTCAATATTGTGCTGTCTATTCTAAGTCTTTTCCTTTCCATATACATGTTAGAATAAGTTTGTCAATATTCACAAAGTAACATGGGGTTTCGGTTGGGATTGCATAGAATCTATAGATCAAGTTGGGAAGAACTGACATCTTAACAATATTGAGTCTTCCTATCCATGAACATGGAATGCCTCTCCATTTATTTAGATTTTCTTAGATTTCATTCATCAGTTTTGTGGTTTTCTCATATAAATCTTGTTAGATTTATACATATGTATTTCATTTTTTGATGTTAATGTAATGGTATCGTATTTTTAATTTCAAATTCCAATTGTTCTTTGCTGGTATGTGGGAAAGGAATTGGCTTTTGTATATTAAACTTGTATTCTGCCATAATTATATATTAGTTCCAGGAATTTTGTTGTTGTTGCTGTTGATTCTTTGGGAATTTATACATAGACAATCATGTCATCTATAAACAAAAGCAGTTTTATGTCTTTCTTCAGAATCTGTATACCTTTTATCTCCTTTTCTTGTCTTTTTGCATTAGCTAGGACTTTCAGTATGATGTTAAATATGTGTAGTGAGAGAAGACATCCTTGCCTTGCTCTAGATCTTAATGGGAAAGCATCTAGTTTCTCATAATACTTATGTATGATGTTAGCTACAGGTTTTTTGTGTATGCTCTTTATCAAGTTGAGGAAGCTCCTCTTTATTCTTGGTTTGCTGGGAATTTTTAATCATAAATGGGTATTGGATTTTTTCGAAATTTTTTTCTGCATCTACTAATATGATAATATGGCTTTTCTTCTTTAGCCAGTTGACGTATTGGACTGTATTAACTGACTTTCTGATATTGAATCAGCCTTGCATACCTGGAATAAGTCCTTCTTGGTTGTGATCTATAATTCTTATATACATTGTTGGATTCAATTTGCTAATATTTTGTTGTGGATTTTTACATCTATGTGCATGAGAGATAATGATCTGTAGTTATTCTTTCTCGTGATGTCTTTGTATGATTTTGATATTAGAGTAATGCTGGCCCCATAGCATGAGTTAGAAAGCATTCTCTCTTCTATTTTGTGGAATAGATTGTAGAGAATTGGTATCATTTTTTCTTTAAATGTTTGGTAGAATTCACTAGTGAAACCCTCTGTGTCTGATACTTTCTGCTTCGGAAGGTTACTAATTATTGATTCAATTTCTTTAATAGATACAGGCCTATTCAGATGATCTATGCTCCTTGTGTACGCTTTAACAGATTAAAGAATTGGTCCATTTCATCTAAGTTATCAAATTCACGGGCATAGAATTGTTCATAATATTCCTTTATTATCTTTTTAATGTCCATTGGATTGGTAGTCATTTTTACTTTTTTTTTTTTTTTTTTTTTTGAGACAGAGTCTCACTGTGTTGCCCGGGCTAGAGTGCCGTGGCGTCTTCCTAGCTCACAGCAACCTCAAACTCCTGGGCTCAAGTGATCCTTCTGCCTCAGCCTCCCAAGTAGCTAAGACTACAGGCATGCGCCACCATGCCCGGCTAATTTTTTCTATATATTTTTAGTCGTCCGATTAATTTCTTTCTATTTTTAGTAGAGACGGGGTCTCGCTCTTGCTCAGTCTGGTTTCGAACTCCTGAGCTCAAACAATCCGCCTGCCTCGGCCTCCCAGAGTGCTAGGATTACAGGCGTGAGCCACCGCGCCTGGCCCATTTTTACTTTTTAATTGAGATATAATTCATATAACATAAAACTCAATATTTTAAAGTGTACACCTCAGTGGTTTTTAGTATACTCACTATGTGTGTAACCATCACCACTAATTCCAGAGCCTTTCCATCACTCCAAAAAGAAACTCCATACCTACGAGCAGTCACTCTTCATTCTCCCTCCCCCTATCCTTTGGCAACCGCTAAATCTACTTTCTGTCTCTACGGGTTTGCTTATTTTGGGCATTTCATATAAATGAAGTCACACAATATGTGGTCTTTGGCATCGGGCTTTGTTCACTTGGCATGTGTTTTCTAGGTTCATCCATGTTGTAGCATGTAACAGTAGTTATTCCTTTTTATGAATGAGTAATATCCCATTGTGGGGACATATCAAGTATTTCTTAAATACTTGAATTTATGGACCAAGGTTCATATTGGATACATAGGGGCAAGCTGCTCCCAGCCCAGAGCAAAAGAAAAAGATGAGAGACATTATACAGGGGCGACCTAAGTTTACCCTCCTACACGAGGGACAGTAAGAAATGAACCTAGCCTGGAGTTTCATCTGTAATAAAAAAGAACCCTGCTTGAGTTTCATGAGATTAAATAACCTGCTGTGACTGCCACCAGCTACTACCCACGATGGAGCTCCGGCTGCACGCCAGGCGCTGGACTAGGCAGGCACCTGCACAGGGAACAATCCTTCACGGTGCAAGCTCCTCATCTCCATTTGTACACATGAGGAAACTACAGCTCTGGAGATACAGTCACAGGGTCTGCAGAAGTGAGAGCGAGGGTGCTAACTCAGGTCTGCCTAACACCCAGCCCCTCAGCTGTCAGGTAACATCCAGAATTCTTTACCTAACTGCTCCAGTAGCAGGAATTCCTAATCTTTTTGGTGCCACGGGCCCATGTGGCAGTCTGGAGAAGTCTACAGACTCTGCTCTTCAGAATAATGTTTCAAATGCACAAAATAAAATACACGAGATTGCAAAGGAAATGCATTACATTGAAATATAATTGTCAAAGTATTTTTAAATAATCAGACTGATAAAATGGCAATATGTGTCCTCGTTAACACACATGAAATAACAAAACCCAGCAGTGAATCTAATCACTAGTATCACTTTGAAGTAGTAAAGGGCATAAATGACATTTGAGGTATCTGCAACCACTGTAAAGTGATCCGAAAACATCTGGATTTCTGTTGGTGACAAAGTCATAGGTGCTACCAATATGACTGTGGTTTGTTGCCTGTGTTCATAATGGAAGAAAACGCTAAACTTCAGTTAGAGTCGAGTGGCAATAATGATGCCACGTGTTCCTCATCCAAGTTCACGGACCCCTGGGTGAGAATCTCTGTTCCCTGGAAGCTGCGTGACCCAGAGGAATGGGAAAGTGGCCAGGAGAGGAGGGGGCCCCACCTCTCCCACGGCCTGCTCTCGCCTTCTGATGGTCACATATTCAGAAGTCATGGCATGAGAAGGGGTCGCATCCTGACCACTCTCCTTGCCTAGTCCAGAATTCATCAAATCTACTTCTTTTCTGGGAATCTCCCTAAACACAGTGTGTCTGCACAGTTTTCACGTCGGTGCCCAACTCAGCTTAGTCTTATGTACCCTATCTCTCTCTGGACAGTTTAATTCTTTTTTTAAAAAAAACACAACAGCTCCAGAGAGGTGTGGGGAGTTTCTAACCTCTCATATCAGACTTCTTATATGACTTCAGCAGGGCAGCCCCTAAACCCGGTTCCCCTGCGAGAGGGGCCCCGCTCAAGGTGTGGTGCTGAGGCTCCCGCAATGAATGAAAACCCAGGGCAGGGGCCGGCAGGAAGAGGAGCGCCCCCCGGAATGAGCAGCTGGGCAGAGCCTCCCGTGCTGGGAGCCACGGCCCTTCTCACCGCACAGGGGCCGCCTGGGGAGTGGAGAACAATGAGTTAAGCCACGTAACCTCTCCAGACTTCAGTTTCTTCATCCACAAAACGGGCCTGTCCAGAATGGCACGTTATGGGGGACGGGATGTTGCAGTGAGAAGGCTCGAGTAGGGTCCCCAAACCAACGACCAGACATCCTCAGAGCTCACCCTTGACGAGAGGAGACCCAGGAAAAGTCGCAGTGGGATGCCAGCAAGCAGCAGCACTTTCCAGCACTTCCCTAAAGATCCGATTCACAAAACGACCACAGTTCCCACCTCCTGCCTGCTGCGTTTCTGAGACACAGCCAGGGAGGGGCTGGTTTGGGACAGAGCCAGAGCTGGGACCCAGATCATCTTGGCTCCTTCCTGTTCCTCCTCTTTATTCAAGGCCTCCAGTCTGGGGCCCTTGTCTTCCTCTTTCAGCCTCAGTATCCCTGTGGGTACTGTGACAGCTGAGGGACCCTCCAGCTCCAGTGTGACCCATCCTGGCCACTCCTCCCTTGTCTGTCAGCAGCAGGACAGTGGGAGCCATCCCAGCCACCCCAGCTGCGACAGATCACTTTGCCGCCTGCCTAACTGCCATGACTGAGGTGTGTGTGGGGTGCATGGGGTTGGGGGGGCGGAGGGAGCAGGTGCAGGGAAGCAGCCTCCGCAGAAACACGTGCCCAGAGTGACATACGTCACCACGTTTCCATGGTTCCCTGGATCTGGCCCCGTCCCTACAGCTGGGGCAGAGGGAGAAGGTGGCAGAAGACAAGAGGGAGAGAGAAAAAAGAGGCTGCACAGAGAGGGGACGGATGACCAGGGGAGGCTTGAAGGGCAGGGTGGGACAGAAATACCCTTAAACACCCTGACACTGAGACACGTGAGAGGAGTTCAAAAACAAAATAGTCAAAATGTACACCAACAGCCCCAATGTTTCCTGTTTTTCTAACAAATCACCGAAGATTTCCAAGAAAAGCAAGCGGTGCTGTGCTCGGCCCTGGGCACAGCCGCAGAATTTGCACATCTGGCCTGTGCTTCGAGAGCAGCCCGAGCAGCGGCAGGGCACAGGATGTGGCAGCGGGGGCCGCAGCGTCTGCAGAGCGGAGGATCCCCAGAGGAACGTGCCAGGAGCCCTCCAGGGGCCCACCTGCCACAGTCACCCCCGCTACCTGCAGCCTGTGGTTATTAGCCTGCTCATCTGCCAGCCAGTTCATCCTGTGGCCTCCCTAAATCCTTCCTGCTGCATTAATGCAGGCATCAGTATGCAGCCAGTGAGACAGGGGAAAACAGAAAGATCCCCCTGTACTCAAAGGACCCTTGGGAGGATTTACGTACATGGGCTTCCCCACCGCTGTCTGAATTCTCTGAGAATTTCCAGTCAGAAGGGTGTGGGGGCTCCGGGGAAGCCCAGGGGTCTGGTTTCCTTGGGACAGGGGCTGACCGCTGAGGTGGAGGCGAGGTCACCCTGCCAGCTCCTCACAGGGGGCCCCCATCCCCCACCCCATCCGCAGCCTCTCGCCCTTGCCTTGCAAAGGATCCCACAGGGTCCTGGGATCCTCCAGAAGCCCCTCAAGCGAGTGGACATGGTGGCTCGTCCCTGTAATCCCAGCTACACAGGAGGATCGCTTGAAGCCAGGGGTTCAAGGCCAGCCTGGGCAACATAGTGAGACCCTGGCTATAAAAAAATTTCAAAAAAAACAAAGAAAATTAGCCAGGGAGGTGGTGCACGCCTGTAGTCCTAGCTACTGAGGCGGCTGAGGCAGGAAGATCGTTTGAGCCCGGGAGTTTGAGGCTAAAATGACAGTCCCTGGAGGGATGGGCACACTCTAGAGCTGGGACCAAAATCAGTCTCCTGACTCCAGGACCTGTACCCAGTCTCACCCTGGCCACCTCCTTATCTCCTTAGGAAACCACACCCTGCCCCCGCATGCCTGACCCCATCCAGACACACAAAGCTGCCCCTGGAGATCCCCTCTCTGCTCCTGCCCCGGCCTCTTCTATGCTCCACCCACACCCGGAGGCTTCTTACAGCTCCTCCCCTCACTCCTGCCGCCTCCCCCAGACCTGAGAAAAGATGCTACCTTCCCTGCCTGGGGCAGCCTCACCGGCACAGGGACAGGGTGTGGGGAGTCTCTGATGGAAGACAGAGGGAAGCTCCGCCCCTTCCATCTCCCATCAGCCTATTCCCATCTGGCTGCTGGCCCTGCTAGGCAGATCTGGTCCCCCCCACCCCCACCACGCACACAAATACACACACAGAGGCTCTGCGGAACCAATTGAAAGTAAGGTGCAGGTTGCAGACATCTGACACATCACTCCTAAACATCACACTGAATCATATTAAACATACGCAGATATTAACAATTTCATAGGGTTCGATCTAACACTTTAGCACGTGTCTCTTAAGAACAAGGACGTTCTCCAGGCTGACCATACTGAGATCACACCTAGCAAACTAACAGCAGCCCTGTAATATCTCCTGCTACACCCCCAGGAATATACTCTTGCTGAGCATCCGCTCTGTGCCTGAGTCCCCACCAGCCCCACGCCCGGGGCCTCCTCCGTAAAAGAGACAGGCTGGATTACTCTGTGAATAAAGCCCCTTTGGGCAACTAACGTACCACGATTTTATTCTGGAATTAAGAGGTGGAGCTTTCCCTTCCCTTGGTAATGGGGAGTTGGGAACATGTTCTTTGGTGATATGGGAACATGGGCCCCCTCCTGAGCCCATCCCTTCTCCCCAGACCTGCCTCCAGGATTCAAAGGCAGGGCAGGAACGTGGGTGATCCTAAGAGAAGTACCAGGACACGAAGCTGGAGAGCTCCTCCTCAAGTACAGTCCCCAAGACCCTCTTGTCTTGCCCAGGAGCCTTGTCCTAGCAGCACCAGGGAATTACATCCAGGGACCTACACCTCGGCACTGAGACGTATGATTAAAGGGTCTGTACTTCTTCCCTTATGCATTATTAGTTCCACGAGTTCCTGCTCTGAGGTTAACAGATGAATGTCCTGCAAGTTCAGGGCAAATGAATAAGCTTGAGAAAGTCAGGGTGTGGATGAGGCTCTTCCTCCCCAGGGACCCTGGGGGCACTGTGGTGCCAGGGGGTCCAGGCAGCCCCGCGGAGGGCCAGCCGAGTGAGCCTGCAAACCTTTCTCACTGCCTCGGCTCTGGTGAGCTTCTAGCCAAAGCTTCAGCCCATCTGGAAGTAAGAACCTGGGTCCTCCCCAGCTGTGGGAACACTTACCCCCAGGCAGGCCCCGGCTCCCCACTCACTCAGGAGGTGCAGCTAGGACCCAGGAGATGTGCCGGGAAACTAGCCACTGGGGTGGGACACTTGAGTGGACCCCAGCTCTTCCCTAACAAACCAACAGGTCTTCCCCTGACCCCAGACACACACGCTCACACCCCTCAGGGAGTGAGAAGCTGGTCCCAGAGCTGTTTTCTCTCCACCCGGCTCCCCAGCTACTCCTTGTTCATAAGGGAGGCTTCACTGCCGACCCAGACAGAGCCTGTGACAACAGCTTTGGCAGCGGTGGGAAGAGGAAGGCCAGTCATCCCAACAACCATGAGAAAATGAGAAACGGAAGGTACATTATAAGCTTGTATTTCCCAAACATGGTCACAACAGTATCTCCCATCTCAGATCCTCTTTACGACACTGCCCTGCCACCTCTCCATCAAGAGGTGGAATCTGGCCGGGCGCGGTGGCTCACGCCTGTAATCCTAGCACTCTGGGAGGCTGAGGTGGGAGGATGGTTTGAGCTCAGGAGTTCGAAACCAGCCTGAGCAAGAACGAGACCCCGTCTCTACTAAAAAAATAGAAAGAAATTAGCTGGACCACTAAAAATATAGCCAGAAAAAATTAGCCGGGCGTGGTGGCGCATGCCTGTAGTCCCAGCTACTCGGGAGGCTGAGGCAGGAGGATCGCTTGAGCCTAGGAGTTTGAGGTTGCTGTGAGCTAGGCTGATGCCACAGCACTCTAGCCCGGGCAACAGAGTGAGGCTCCGTCTCAAAAAAAAAAAAAAGAAGTGGAATCTAATTCCCCTCCCCTTAAACCTAGGTGGGCTTGTGACTGCTTCAATCAATAGATTACAATGGAAGTGACTCTGTGTGGCTTCCGAGAAACTAGGTCGTTAAAGACGGTGCATCTATTAATACTACCTCATTTGCTAGAAGATTTGCCCTTGGAGCTCTGAGCCATTGTGTTAAGAAATCTGACTGTCTGTCCATCTGGAGGTTTCCATGGTGTGAGAAAGCCTAAGCCACATGGAGAGGCCACTTGTGGGCACTCTGGCTTACAGTTCCTGTCCCCAGCTGTTCATGTCTTCCCAGCTAAGGCTCCCGGCATCACTGAACACAGAGAAGCCATCCTCATTGTGCCCAGCCCAAGTTCCTGACCCACGGAATCCGTGTGCATAATAAAATGGTTGCAGTCTTATGCCACTACATTTTGGGGTAGTTTGTTTAGTTTGTTACACAACAACAGTATCTGGAACATACACATCTGCTGTAGGCCCCACACCCTGACAGGGACCAAGCCACATGCCCAGAAGCCACCGGATCATGTGTTCAGAAAAGCCCCATCGGAAAAGCTAGAAAAGCAAGAAAGAAAACTCCTCCACCAGGCATCTAATACGGTCACAGTAATTCAAGGATCGAAGGGCCTTAGAGGCTGTCCAACCTAAGTTTGTTTACACAAATAAAAACCTTTCTTGTCAAGCGAATAGGACCACAAGATCCTTTGCAGGATGCCGTGGTAGCTGCAAAGACGACTAACACACTGTCCCCTTCATTTCAAACACCGAGCTTCACAGATGCCAGCGTGGATGCCGCCACGTTCTGAGGACTAGGATGGTCCCAGAGGCGCACCAGGCCCACCCTGCCTCAGGACCTTTGCACTGGCTGTTCCCTTGCCTGGTCTGCTCTCCTCCCAGATGTCTGCTTGGCTCACTCCTTCATGTCTTTCCAGCCTTATGCTCTCAGCGGGGGCTCCCGGCAAGCCCCACCTCTGGCACATCTGCTCTACTTTTTCCCACATCTGTCACCAGTGGTGACAGATAAAAGAGAAGGACGGCACACCTGGCCTGGCTGAGACGGGGCTGCTGCTTTTCTCACATGGGTCAGAAACTGGCCCGAGCCGAGGTCTAGGGCTGGCTGGGAGCTTCGCCTGGGAGGCTCATTAGGTTAAAACAGGCCCTTAGATGAATCCTTGCTCCTCTGGTCATCTCATCTCTTGGAAGGTTGAGGAAGCGATGAGGAAAACTACTATTCTATCTTCTGTCTTTAATTCTGACTGAGAACAATGAAAGGTTCCCAAAATAGGGGTGAGAGGAAAACGGGGAGAAAATGACCACACGAGCTCAGAGTTTGTAGTCATCATGGAAGATAATGCTATATACAGAGTCAGACCCAAGTCACAGACTATGAAAACACACTTCTAAGAGGCTGAGGATCAGAGAGGATGGCTTAACAGGGAAGGAAAGCTCTGAGAATTAAATCTGCAGGCACAGTCCTGCAGTATCACAAGGGAGAAGGGAGGGCAGGATGGCGCCGGGCAGTGTGACTTCCGGGGGCCATATGCAAAGATGGATGCAAGGCCTGCAAGTGAGAATGATGTACAAGAGTGAGAGCAGGGATGTCATGCAAGCAAGGTGTGAGAAAAACACTGCAGATATCGCAAAGGGTGGGTACAGTTGTCTTCGGATCCCAAGCCAGGAGAGATCAGGCTAACTGCTCAGGACAGTGACAGATGCCTGAGAGGAAACAGGACTCCGCTGTTATTTTGCCTTCATCTTTTTTCTCAAGAATGGCTACCCCACTGGAAAGTAGGGATGAAAGCCTGTTTATTTAGTCAACAGAACACATGTATTGAGGGTCTATTATTTGAGGGACTTCACTAGGCATGGGGAGTCCAGAGATGTCACAGAGCCCATGATCAGGGGCAAGGCAGACCCATGAGTGGTCACCACACAAGGTGGTGGGAGCAACAAAAAAATATGGAAAAGATGGACAACCCAACAGAAAAATGGGCCAAAGACTTGAACAGACACTTCACAGAGGAGGATGTCCAAATGGCCACTACACATATGCAAAGGTGCTCGATTTCATCAGTCATAAGAGAAATGCAAATTAAAACTACAAGGTGATAGCACCACACACCAACTAGAATGGCCAGAATGGAAAAAATGGAAAACACTAAGCATCTGTGAGGATGTGAAGCAATGTGAACACTCACAACTGCTGGTGGGAATGTAAGTGTGTGCGACCACTTTCCAAGTGGAAAACCCCTTAGCAGTCCCTACTGACGCTCAACCTGTGCCTGCCCCGTGACCCGGCAAGTCCATGCCTAGATATATACCCAAAGCAGCTGCACCAAAAAGTTCAGAGAGGCACCATCCAAAATAACCTCCCATCTAGAAACTACCCAGTGGGCTAGATGTCCCACTGGAGATTAATATGGGCCAGATGCAATAGGAACTTGGATAAATGCCACATCAATTGGCAAAGCTTCTCCAAAACTCTTCAGAAAATGGAAGGAGGAGCTGCCCTGGGTGAGATTCAGGCATGGTGGTGGAAAAATAGACAGAGGTAAGAGGCAGGGGATAGCATGGCTCCTTTAGCCCTACTGCAGGACAAGGCATGCCACGGCGCACACGGGGAGATGAAGCTGCGTGGGCTGGCGTGGGGACCTGGGAACGGCCTTACATGCCAAGCTAAGTGCTTAAGGGCTTACTCAAGGGCCATGTGGAGCCATTTCTAACTTCTGAGCTGGCAAATGTCACACTGGCCTCGGGATTTAAAAGATAAAACCAGCCATGGGCGAGAAGTAGACTGGGGGAGAAGGGTCCGATACAGGAGGGACCGAAGTCAAACAGGGAGCCTTGCCGCTTAAAATGAGCTCAGGACTGCAGAGGAGGACAAAGGCATCTCAGAGTCATAAAGAAACTTGAGGTCGTGAAAGGGAACTGCTACTGATTATCTTTGAAGAATCAGAGAAAATGAAAGATGTGTAAGAGAAAGAGACACTAGCAAGGGCTGTCCTCATCTGGAGACAAGAAAAAAGTAGAATCCTGGACACTTTCTCTACACAGTTGTGGACACTAAGGAAAGGACCCAGGAAGCACCAACAGCTAAAAGGGATACGGACTCGCTGACTAAGCAGGTAATACAAGAGAATGCCACAAAACAGCGCATCTGAATTTTAGCAAGTCTCGCTACAGTCTCCTGACAATGTAGAAAATGTGAGCTGATCGATAACACAGACGGACGGACGGACGGCTTCATCACTGGCTTAATGACTTCAGCCAAAGGGGGTTGAGTAGCTTCATCTGCAGGAACAACTCCCCTAAAATGCCAGAAAACTCTGCTTTTGGTCCTTTATAGCATGCCATTTTAAAAAGTGTGGTAAAATATATACAATATAAAATTTACCATTTTAACCATTTTTAAGTGTACAGTTCAGTGGCGTTACGTACATTCACATTGTTGTGTAGCCATCCCCACCATTTATCTACAGAACTTTTTCATCTTCCCAAACTAAAACTCTGTACTCAATAAACATTAACTCCCCACATCTCTCCCCTCAACCTCTGGTAACCTCTATCTATTTTCTGTCTCTATGAGTTTGACGACTCTAGGTAGCTCATATACGTGAAATCATAGTATTATTTGTCCTTTTGGGTCTGGCTTATTTCACTTAGCATAATGTCCTCAGGTTTATGTTGTAGCATGTGTCGAAATCTCATTCCTTTCTAAGGATGAGGATGAATAATAATCCATTGTGTGTGTGTGTATGTATATATATATACACACACACATATACTTTTTTTTACCCATTCATCCGTTGATGGACATTTGGGCTAATTCCACCTTTTGGTACAGCATGCTAGTTTTTATTAATGGTTTTCAATAGGACTTAGAAGCCACACTCACTCCACAACAGAAGGGATAAAGAACATTTATGTGACAGTGAAGATTCACAAAGATCTCAAACTAGTACAGTTCAGATGTGGATGAGACTCATAATTGTCCTTCCATATCCACTCTCCTTTCTTCTACAGTAATATAACTCTTAGAAATTTTAGATCGCATTCCCCAGATACTCTTGTAACTAAGTGTGGCCACATTCTGGCTATTGGAATATGAATAGACATTGATAAGTGTGATTTCCAAATGCTTTATAAAGGAAGAGACACGCCTCCCCTTCCCCTTTCCTCCTCTTGCTAGCTGGAATGCAGATGTGATGGCAATTACTAGAGCAACCAGCCTGGAGCATGAGATGAAAGCTACATGTTAAGGAAGGCAGAGCAACAATTTAGAAGGAACCTTGGCTCCCAGCCTATTAAGCTATTGTGTAAAGTCTGGATTATTTATGCTCAGACTGTTATATGAGAGAGAAATAAACCTCTATCTTGTTTAAGCCACTATTATTTTGGGTCTCTCCAATTCAACAGAGAAACCTCTAAATAGACCAACTAATATTTTAGTCAATGCTGATTTTTCTAATAAGCAAAATTATGTTTTCATTCATTTGTTACAGTGTCATTTAGATACAGCTGGTGGATTTTCCCCAAATTTGTAGACTATGTTTTATGGTCAGACTTAGATAAAGTCCATGTGATGTACCCAAAATTCCCTTGTAAGGGACACCTCATAAAAGGTGAAGTCATCGTCTAGAGAAGCAGCACAGATTTCCTGTATGGTGTGCCCACCTCTGTGTACCCTACTTTAGGAGGAGCAGCAGCAGGGATCGAGTTATTTAAAGGCCAGACATTCTTTGGAGCAAACTGGGTTGGCCCAGCTAATATTGAAGCAATTCAAGCTGAAATGTTTTAGTAAACAAATTAGAGATAACTTCTTACTAGCCAATAAGAAGTTACCATGAGAATATATTATGGGCATTACAAAACTTTCCTCCTTAGAAGAGATCAAACAGATTAGTGAAAAATAATGTCCCCACCTCCATCTACCAAGCAGATATTAGGAATAACACAGCCAATGAGAAATACTCTCCCATCTTTGAAAATGTGGGATGGGTTATGGGTTGGAGTCCCAGGGGAGATGGGACTCTCTTAAGGGACTGGGCTCTGGACCCAAGGTGGGATTGTGGCTGTGACCACATGACAACCGTGGGCCCAGCTCAATCCCTTCAACATTCCCTGGACAGAAGCCTCGATAGGAACCCAGTAGAGTTGAGCCATGGCCCCAAAAGGGGCAATCTCAGCCAGCTACGTCCATCTCAGAGGAGAGCGCTGGACCGTGGTAGCATGGTATGTTGGGCCAAAAGTGGGAGAACAAGGGAATGGGAAGTTGGTGACACCTCCTTCTTCATCCATTGCATCCAATGCACAGTCCGGCATTGAGGGCTTGCTTCTCAATGTTCGTCTAGCTGACTCAGGTACCTTCTAGGACAACCTCCTGACCCAACTCCCAAGTATCTCACACGCCTTGGTCCTGAGCTCCTGAGCCTCACTAGCTCAGAAACGTGTTTTCCTGCCACCTACACAAGGCCAGTCCTCATTCAACTCCACTCTTCATCTCCCTCATCCACCCCACCCTTAGGCTGGCTGCTGCCTCTCTCAAGTAGGAGGTTTATTATTAGGTTCTTTAAAGGGCCACACCCTTATTTTCCTCCCTTCGCACTTTATAGCAAACCTCCTTACACAAACCACTGTCAGCACATCATGCCCCACGAGCCAGTATGTCGCCTTTGCATCTGGGCCCTGCAGCTGGGCACGCTGCATCCTTTCTCTCATGGGTTCAGGAAAACAACTTCAGGTCCTCAGAAGCCAGACGGTGAGGGCAGGCCCCATCTTTGGATCACCCACTCTTGGATCACCCAATCACTAAAGAGGGAACATGGAGCATATTCCTGTCCCCAGGGCCAGGAGAGCCTCAGGCACCTTCCCAGACCTTTCCAGATGCTTGTACTGGGCCCAAGAGACCAGGGGCTCTGGACACAAGCTTGTGTTCCTGTGGGTGTTATACCAGTGGTTCCAGGCTGGCAGTGGGTGCCCCAGGACTGCCACAGCCCTTTGAGGAGTCAGAGAGGTGGGTATCAGCCCTCTTGGCCCATTTCTCAGGTGTGCATGGAGAGGACTGTCACTCTCCTTTGTGGATGAACTCTGAACCAAGTGTTCTCTCTCCTGGGGAGTCATTTCTGCTGCTCCCTCCTTTCCCCACAAAGCCCTCTTTCCTTTCCCAGGCATAACTCCCCTTCGAAAAAAAGGAAAAAGGCAAAAAAAACAAAAAGAACCTTGTCCTTGCTTACTCTGATCCATGCTCCCGGCTTGGGAGTGAGAAAAGGAAGTCTTTTTGCTCTAAAGAGTTCCACGTTAGACCAGTAGGGAGGGTCACACGCAAAAATCCTTTGTATTTTTGCCACTTGTAAAGAACAATATGCAAATCAATAAAAATTGTTAGTAATACTTTACTTGCTCCCAATTTTTAAACCTGAGTCGTACATCTCCCTTGTCCTCCTGCAGGGTCGAGTAGGCCAGGCACCCCCTGGGAATGTTTGCAGAATCCCCGGAAATTTCCCAAGTGTTTCTTTGCCTCACTCCCCCTGAAAACACAGCTCCTGATTGCCCCACAGCCTGCCCGGTAGGCGGGACAGGAAGCCCCTCTGCCTTGTCAACACCATGTCGAAAACAGACACTTCCCCAGGATCCTGTGCAGAAGCTGTCACCAGACTGGGAGTGGCTTGCTGGGGGGAGGTTCCCCAGGGCTTCCCCTGCCCTCAAACTTAGAGAACTACTCATCGTAAATCTAACTAAAGCAGAGGGTGGTAAGAGGATTCCCAAGGAGAGGGGTCTCAGCATCCGGGGTTTGCCAGGAGCTCACAGGGTCTGAAGCAGCCCAGAGGAGGACATCTGTCCTGTCCTGAACTGGAAGGCAAAGCCACAGGTGTCCGAAGCCCCTTCAGATGCCCACAGAAGGCCAGCGAGATGCCTGGAGGGTACAGTCCCTGAGGGAAGTATGATTGAACCCCATAAAGATCTCAGATGTGGGGCAGCCCATCCTTCCAGGTCATCGGCCATCCAAGGCTCCTCTGGGCTGGCAGCTCTGCCAGGTAATCACTCACTCGCAAACACTGGCTGAACACCACCAGGGCTGGCCCCCACTAAGCGCTGGGGAGTCAGCGTTCAACAAAATGGTTGGGAAGGTTTCCTCATCAGGAAGGGGATGAGAGAGGTGAGAATACATGTTAGGCCTTGGGGGAAATGAGTCAGGCAATCTGGCTGGAGGAGAGCATGAGAATTCGTGGAGAAAAAGTCAGACTCAACTTTGACAGCTAACCAGAAAACTCAGGATGCTGGACTTTCCCTGTGCAGTGGGTGCCAGCAAAGGCTTCCGAACATCATGATAAAGAAGAGTCTCCCGATGAAGCGAGGAAGAGCCTGTGGCCCGAAAGGCCCACCAGCAGGCATATGGTGAGGAAAGCTGAATTGGGTGGCTGGGAGAACAATGGGGAAGTGAGAGAAGCAAGGCCCATGGGGAAGGAAGCACCGTCAAAACCAGCTGGAGAGTGGAGAACAAGGAGGATGGAGGGAGGACACGGAGACGACCCCAAGGGTCTAAGAGTCAGAAATGGGAAGTCTGGAGAGGACGCCTGCTTTGTGGATGCAGAGGCGGGCTCTGGACATTTGCTTAAGTTGAAACATCCAAGTGAAAATAACCAGCATGTCCTTGGAGACAAGGCTTTGAGTGACAGAGCCAAGCAGATCCAAGGAAGGCAAGAAGAGCCAAAAGAGGAATGGCTAGAGGTGTGAGTGGGCAGAGAAAAGGCTCCAGGTGTGTGCATTAGGCATCAAACACTATGGAAACTTCAAAAAGAGATGCAGGTTGGGAAGAGACCATTGGAACTTGCCATTACAAAGCCACCTGTGACGTTAGAGGAAGCCGTCCAACAGGAGCATGGACTGGAGGGAGGGCGGCAGTCACCGTAGTCTGAAGAGGGACTCAGAGTCACTGAAAGCCCTGCCATCAGGCAGCTGCTCAAGGGAAGAAGCAGGTCCTGTCTCTGCTCAGCCCACCACAGCAGCTCCTACAAGACGACTCTCAGAGAGCAGGCTTTGAAAACTTGCAGGTGGTCAGAATCATAGGGTCCATTTGGTCCAGGAGGAAACAGGCTCAGAGAGACTGTCTGAGGAGGCAACTAGGGACCAGCACTAGAGAGCACGTCTTCTATGCCATCCTGCAGGCCTGCAGTCCCCAACCCCCAGGCCACAGACCAGTACCGGTTCGTAGCCTGTTAGCAACCAGGCCGCACAGCAGGAGGTGAGCAGCAGGCGGGAAGGAGAAGCTTCATCTGTATTTACAGCCGCTCCCCATCACTCGCATCACTGCATAAGCTCCACCTCCTGTCAGATCAACTGTGGCATTACATTCTCATAGGAGTGTGAACCCTTCTGTAAACTGCGCATCCAAGGGAGCTAGGCTGCACGCTCCTTATGAGAATCTAATGCCTGATGATCTGAGGTGGAGCTGAGGCGGTGATGCTAGCGCTGGGGAGTGGCTACAAATAGAGATTATCATTAGCAGAGAGGTTTGACTGCACAATAAATGTAATGTGCTTGAATCATCCCAAAACCATCCCCCTGCCCCCCAGTCCATGGAAAAATTGTCTTCCATGAAACCAGTGCCAAAAAAGTTGGGGACTGCTGCTGTAGGCTGCACATCACACCACAGCCCCCTGTGTTCTCTGAAGCACAAACAGGCCAAGGAGAGCTCTGAGATTTTCATTTTCTCAAAATGAAACTCCCAAGATGTCAGTACAGAAGTGAATGCAAAATGCAAAGGCCTATGATATGTTGGCTCGAAAACCCTAAAAATAAGAGGCCACTAACCAGCTCAACCTGGAGGTTAGGGAGTTTGGCCCTGGGAGCCAATCTGGGACACCCACAGAGGAAGGCGATTCTGGAGTGGGGCTCAAATAGTTTATTTCACCAGGTGTCAGAAGGAGCCAAGAACAAGACACTCCAAGCAAAGCCCATGCTCCCAGCATAGGATGTCAGCAAGTATCCCCGAGTCCAGTGTGGGAATGGGGTGTCTCACCATGGATGCCTGTGGTTTTCTAATGGCCAAGGTGCTCCTGCTCTGGGCAAATGGGCTGTGAAGCAGGACTGCGGGATTTCAAGGGAACTGCCCAGCTTTGGGATTTGTTTATTCAAGGCCACTGAACTTCTTAAATTCAAATTATGTTCTTGGAACAACCAATGTTTATACAACCAGTCAGACATGCCCACTATGATTTAGAGAACTAGAGACTTTTAGACATAGAGCTATCTCGGTCTACATTCTCACAGCTACCGTTTCTGTAATATCTGACATGTGTTTTCCTTGAATGCTTCTCTCGACGGGGAACTCACTACCACAGGGCCACCCATCCCATTGTTGATCTGCTCTGAATTTCTCTAAGATCTTCCTTATAGTGAGCTGCTGTCTATTTCCTTACAATTTCCCCTCATTGATCCCTTTTCCATCCTGGAGAATGACCCCCATGGAGCAGGTCATCACCTTTTCCGCAGGACACTGCTCTTCAAATATCTGAGGACAGATACTACTTCTTCCCTGTCTTCTCTTCTTAGAGAAAAACACCTCTACTTCTTTAATCATTTCATATTATGTCATCACCATCTTGGTCGCCTTTCTCTGGGTGTAAAGTGGTGGCTCAGCATCCCAGCTAAATGTAGCACCTGGCATCGAACTGCCTTCTAGACAGATCTGCCCAGCTCAGTGTGGAAATGAGCCTTCCTGCAAGTTGAAGGGCAGAGACAGTGAGGTCTCACAGGCCCTAGCCGCTGGCTGTTGGAAGCCGAGAATCAAAGATGATGCTCAGGCGTCAGTGTGGGAACACTGAGGTTTATAGGTGCGTACCTGGGAGGACTGAGGAAGAGAGAAGAGAAGAAAGCTTGGGAGGCAGGAAGCCAAGAACCCAGCAGCAGAGGATTCAAGACCAGGGCTGTTCTTCCAACTTCCAACAAACAGATCAGTCTCTGGCTCTATAAGCTATCCCAGGGCACAGAGGAAAATGAAATGCTTCCAAAATCATTTTGCAAAGCCAGTATACCAAAAACTGACAAGAGCAGCAAAGAAAAGGAAAATAGAGGCCAAACTGACTTGTGAATATAGATGCAAAAGTCCTAAAGAAGATCACAGCAAACCAAATCCAGCACCGCATTAAAAGAATAAGCCACCTTGACCAAATTGTGTTTATTCCAGAAATGCGCAGAGGGCTCAATCTGAGGAAGTTAATGATATAATGTGTCACATAAATCTATCACAAGGTGAAAGAACACAAGAATTTCCTAGTAGATGCTTTAAAAAAGTATTTGACAAACTTAACGTCCATTCTTGCTTTTAAAAATCCCTAGAAATGAGGAATTGAAGAAAACCTCCTTCACATGTGGCACTCTACGTCAAGGCATTGGTTCGAAAGAACAGTGATAACACTAAAGAAACGAAGCCCAAAGCTCGCGCCATTCCCTGGGAACTCGGGAGGCTGCAGACTTCTGTGCTAAGGAGACAGCAACAGCTGCCTCTCTGACCCCTGGACTGTCGCTATTCACGCAAGTGGCCACAAACGCAACATGTTCTCTGTCTCTCAGTCCTAGCCTTAAATCTAGTTCCCTGGTTGGGGGGCAGAGCAGAAGGGCTTCTTGTCGGGGCTCCGCCAGCAAACATAATGCTCTTCAGTCATCCTGGAAATGGGGTCGGTTCAAAGCCTGGTGGGAAATCCAGAAAGTGTGCACGTGGTGGTAGCTCAGTGTGCACCAGGGAGCTCGGCCCCCAGCCCACCTCTGGGGAGTTCTCACCAGTGAGCCACTGGTGGCATTCTCTACACAGTCTTCATGATCCATCGTCACCCCCAGCTTGCCTCTGACAGTAGCGTCCTCCGTGGGGAGCTGTGCTGGGGGTTACCCAAAGAAATCAGCACAGGGAAAGTTGCACTTTCCAGAACAGGGATTATTAGCTTGGGTTCCTTGGTGGACTGCAGAGGCCTAAGAAGACCCTGGAATTTTATGCAAAATTTGAGAGAGAGAGAAAGCGTGAGCGAGAGCATGCACTCATTTGCATGCACACGTGTGCTTATGGGGATGGGGGTGGGGGGAGATGATTCATCACTTTCATCACTTTTTCAAAGGGGCCCACTATCTAGACAGACTTCGAGACCCTCCTCGAAGAGCTGGAAATGTAGATGTGATCTATCTAATGCAGAAAACACAAGGAAGGAGGAGGTTGGCTGCCTCGGCCAGGCTGGGAGGAAGTGGCTGTGTGGGGATTTGCCTGACAAGAGCTAAACCACCAAGCCACGCAGGGACAAATGCTCAGACCAAAAACCCAGTGATACGTCTGCATAGACTTCATGGTGCTGGGAGATGGCTTTGGGTGGAGAAGGATGTGGGAACTGAACAGATGACTTCTTAGATGAGACAGAAATCCGGATCTGGGTTTCTGAACCCTACCAGAACAGCAGCCCCTAAGACAGACAGAACAAAGGCCCCGCAGTCAACGCAGTGGAGTTTTCTGTGGATGGAACTCCCTTAGCTGTTGATGGAGACGTGCACGTGCAGAGGGGCATGCTCCCTGGCAACGGGCAGTGGAAAGGAAAAGGGACCCCCACAATAGTGTTTATGTCCTTAATGCCCATAAATTGGACCTTGGCATATGGGAGAGGCAGAGGAGTATGGGAATGCATCCCTGGTCTATGCCAGACACGGAGCTGGGCACTTGTCACTTGTCAAGCAGTGATGTTCTCCTGCTCACAGGAGAGGAAGCCCACATACCCCACAGAGTTACTGCAGAGAATGCCTGAGAAAATGCACCCAACGAGACTTTAGCAAGTGTTCACCAAATGATAGATATCATCATCATCATCATTGTTTTCTTTTATTTCATCTCTCTCAAGTCTCACTCAAGTATGACTTCAGGGAAGGCCTTCCTTAGTTCTCAAACTGTATTAGGCTCCCTTCCCAAAATCTCCCTGTGTCCCGTAATTCTCACAATTGCAATTAAACAATGTGTGTGTTGCGTGTCCTGCCCACTAGGCTCTGAGTTCCATGAGTGCGCGAACACGGTCTGTCTTGCTTCGCATCCTCGGAGCCGAGCACGTGGAGAAGGTGTGCTCCATCCAAAAGCGTTGAGCGAAGGAGCTGAATATTAGAGGTTGGGGAGGCTGCAGAAGGCTTCGAGTGCCGCACTTTCATCTTACAGACGGGGAAACCGCACCCAGACAGGCACACGGAGACCGAGCCAAGTTCACGTGGCCAGGCGCGGAGGAGCCAGGCGGAAACAAGGCCCCCTGGCTCCATGTACGGCAGGATCCTAGAAAGCACCTTCAGCCCTCACACCTCAGCCCTGCCCCCACAGGGAAACCACACAAGCTTATTTGCCTAAGTCGACAACAGCAACAAGATGAGACTCTGGAGGACACCGAAATGAAAAGCAGGCCACTCCCTTCTGCCCCAGTCCCAGCCCCCCACCCCAGCCTGCGTTCATCCCTGTTGCTAGGTGTGAACTTCTTGCCTATGAGATCCCAGTGAGTTTCCTGGCGATAGCTTGATGCCTTACGCTGAGCATTAGGTGACTGCAGTGAGCAGGCCATCGCTAGGCCACGTCACTGGTCAGACCCTTTAGGCCAGGGCGGCCGGGGCTATGGCAGGAGCACGCAGAAAGCATGATGAGGACAGAAGGAGGGCTCAGTGCTGTAGGGTGAGGAGGGGAGTGGGGATGGATTCAGAACACAAGGCTTGAGGCAGACACTGAAGGAGGAATGGGCAGCTCACCAGGCAGGAAGAGGGGAAGGGCAATCGGGGACCAGGAACAGCACATGTTAAGGCACAGAAGTCTGACCGAGCTCCAAGAGAGACAGCAGGAGGGGTGGACCTGGGCTGGGTGGTGGGAGGCCTTGCTAGCCGTGGCTAGAGGGCAATGCAGCTCTGCAGGGTTCTCAGCTGGAAAGTAACGTGCTCAGCTATCTCATGGGACCTCACCCTGGCAGCAGGAGAGAAGCTGGAGGCCAGAGGCAGGAGTCTCCCACTGAAGCCAGACTCTGAGGCCCAAAGTCTAGCACCCCAGGTGGCAGACTTAGAAGACTCAAGAAGGACCCAGTATCTGTTTTGTGCCACAAAAATCATCCACTTCTTCCCATTCATCGGCCACCACCCAGCTATGACTGGCTTATCCAGAAGTCACATAACTGATAACCTCAAATATCCAGAACCAGCTGCTAGTCGAGAAGCAAGCAAGCAAATAAACAAAAACACCTGGATGGCCCCAAAGTCATGCACCACA
Source organism: Propithecus coquereli (assembly GCF_000956105.1). Taxonomy (NCBI): domain Eukaryota; kingdom Metazoa; phylum Chordata; class Mammalia; order Primates; family Indriidae; genus Propithecus; species Propithecus coquereli. The sequence goes on along the minus strand of NW_012150641.1, from coordinate 719,253 downwards.
CGGCATGCACTTGGGACCCACAGGAACACACAGGCTACCACTCAGGCTTGGTCACCTCTGATCAAAAACACATGCCAGAGTCAGCCCAGCTCTGGCACTTGCTAGTCATGAGGGCTTGGCCCTCAATTTCCTTATCTGTATAATGGGTGCAATTAGCTGTAGCCACCTCAGAGTGCGGCTGTGAAGATTCAAGGATATGATGTACTTAGCACCATGGCCAATACCATGAAATCATGGCCAAAGGGGAAAGGGGCAGAAAGAAGTATGAAGAACAAGGGACCACAAATGTGTGCTGAGCAGACAGTCCCAGGGTACAAAAGAGAACAGCAGGCTAGAACCATTTGATAAAGTTTTCAGGAAATTATTAAATCATACCCAATGTGCTCTATTTATAAAGGTAAACAACACATTTTTCAAAGATTTCCTTTAAAACTAGATATAGTGAAAAGTTTTGGTGCTTAGAAAGTAGAGCTACTGGAAAAATTAATGTATGCAAATTATGAGAATGACATAATTCTATGTGTACCTAAAGCAGACCCAAATCTGTATAACATATATTGTATTTAATAGAATCTAAGGTGCCATCAACTGCAAGAGGCAACATTGTTTTGTGTGCCACTAAGGAAGAAATATTGCTGCCTATTAAAATCATAAGATGCCATAGACACTAAGAGTCACCTTGATTTCAGAGTTGCTAAAATGTGAAAATATATACATCTTCAAATTGATGAAATATCCTAATACGTAATATGTGTTTGCTAAGGGAGTGTACCATCTTCCCTTTGGGCAGAAGTCAGATGTAGTCTTTCCTTTGTCCCCCAATCAATGCCAGAGACCCAAAAATCAAACCAAATGCCATTTCCTTGACCTGTTGATAATCACTCTATCTTGCCCCTCTAGAAGTTTCCTCTCTTAAAAATACTGATTCAGGCTTTCAGCCCACCAGCTGAGGCCAAATAGGTCTTCTGGTTCACAGGGCTCCCACAGGGCCAGCCAGCTCAGCCCCTTGGGGTGAGCGCCTTGGAATGAAGGCCAAGGCAGCACAGCTTGAGTGCTCTGTGGAAACCAAGCTGGGGCTTCCAAACTCTAGGCTGCCCAGGCACAAAGGCTCCTGGCTTCCTCTCCACTGCCACTCCTCAGCCAGCAGGCCTCTGACCAATGACTGACCTGGGAGTGGGGGGCAGCCTGCACCCCCTGCCTTCTCATCCTCATGCCACCATCACCCCCAAAGACCCTTGTTGCCCAGTACCCCTGTTAGCTTCCACCCTACTATTCTTGAAAGAAACAAAAAGCAGTACATGGGAGGGAGGAAAGGGAAATGGAAGGCAGAGGTGTTCTGCTTCCACTGCAGCTTGGGAGGGAAGATAATGAACCATTCCTCCCTTAAGCTGGAGATAAGAGGAGGGCGGTTCTTAAAACCCCAATGATGCCCAGCACACAAAGACCCCGAGCCTTCCTGCCCCACAGTCCTGGCTATTTGGGCTTCAAAAAGCAGGGGAGGGTGCCCTGAAGCAGGAAGAGAGAGCTTGACCATACAAAACTGTCTCCTTTGTCTTCCATGACCCCCTAGGTGAAGACCCACACCACCAAGGCCACACTGAGGAAGCACAGAAGCCCTCTTTCTACAAACATGCATGGAGCCCCTCCCATGTGCAGCTGCTCTCATCACACTTGCCTCATTTAATTTTCCACATAGCCCTCCGGGTCACTATGAGAGCCCATTTTACAGATTAGGAGACTGAGGCTGGGAGAGGAGCAGTAAAGATGCTGAAGGGCCTGGCTGGAACTCAGGTCTGTTTTCCACATAACACATGGTTCCCTAGCAATGGTTCAGCATCATCACTCAAGAAGCTCATTAAAATTTTTGCAAAATACAGATTCCAGCCCCCACCCCTGGAAAGCTGTGTTGTAGCGCTGGGGCCTGGAGAACACTCCAGGAGAGCTCTGGGAACCAGCGCCTTACAGGTGGTCCTGAGGGCAGGAGGAAGGCAAGCTGGGTGAGAAGACACAGCAATCCAGAAAGGACCCTCCAGGCAGACTTGACTTACTTTTAGCCCTCATTTTGCCTAAACCCCCCTCTCCTTTCTGCTCCGGGGCTGGTTAACTCACCTTATACCACATCCTGCTGCTTTCATCTCGCCTTCCTTTTCCCTCTGAACAATCTCCTTCCTCCTACTGACCTGAACTTCTTGTGTATTTACCCTGGGCCTAGGACGGGGCAGCATGCAAGCACGCACGCGCGTCCACACACACGCACACACAGAGTCACGCGGGGACACGCGGCGTGTAAACAGGGATCCTCCGACAGCACAAAGCGAACAGTTCTCTACAACAGCAGCCACTCTCTGGAGGCCCAGCACCCTAACTAGAGGGGCATGCCGAGGCTCGGCGAAGGTGGGCATTTCCACGACTCCCAGGTTCTGATGGCAAAGGACTCCTGAAGACCACGCTCACCGAGAGAGCTCCCAGCCGGAGGGGGCAGCGTCCCTGACCCCACAACACAGGGCGGCCTGTGACGGAGGCAGGAGGCTGGCTGCGGACACACTCAGTTGCATAGAGGCGTCCAGCAGTGGCTACCAAGATAATGAAGCACGGTCCCCGGGACGCCCCTTCCGTCTCCGGGAGTATCTGTCACGGGGGTTTGCAGACCCAGTGCCCCCGCGGTGGGCCCTATGCAGGAAGACAGCAGGACCTGTCCAGCCTGCCTGCTGCAGCGGCTGCTCTCAGAGCCCACCGCTCCCCGACGGCCCCAGCCCGCTCCGGCTCTGCCTGGAGCTCCCACACGTGCCCTCTGCACCCGTCCCTGCTGCCCAGCCACACACCTGCACTCCCCGCCGGGCGCCGAGCCCCTCTTTAGCAGCGACTCCCTGCAATCCGAGTGGCCGTCGGGACCATCGCGCTCCAGCTGCAGCCGCGCACAAGACCGGGTATCTAACGAGGCTCCGCTCCTCGGGCGGGCAGCGGGCAGCGGGCGGGGCGGGGCCTCGGGGGCGGGGCTTGCTCGGGGCGGGGCCTGGGGGGGGCTGTCCGTCTAGCCGGCCTCTCCCGCCACCTGGTGGCCGGGCCGTGTCAGCCAGGTGCGGACTGGCCCAGGCATCCTAGGGGTCAAGCTCAGGAGCCCGCCAAGCATCTGAGATGCATCCCCTTTTCCCCACCTCCCAACCCCCCACCCAGGCTCTGAGCGCTCCTGCCCTCGGAAGGAACAGACCCTGATCGATGCATGGCTGTGGCCAGGGGGACGCCAGCGTCGAGCACCAGCGACCCCACAGGAGTAAGGTGAGGCTCTGCCAAGGGGGTGGAAGCGGGGCTTTGGCTCCTCCGGAGAGGTGGGCGGTGCAGGGAGAGAGGCTTGGGGTGGGGGCTTCGGGGAAAGAGGAGAAAGAGGAAGCTCCGACGAGCTGCTTCCTTCTCTCTCTGCGACCCAGCGCCCCACTTCCTCCTCCTACTTCTATTTTCTTTGGGTGCTCTTAACCCTTAAAATGCCTGCACCCCTGCTGTGCGGATGGGCACCTCGACCCCCACCCTTCTGCAGAACCTTCCTAGAAATACCAATCCCGACTTTCAGCACTGCTCTTCCAGCCTTTGGTCTGATTTCCCCCCTTCCCTCACCAGCGCCAGGGTCGCCATCACTTCAGGGACTATGTCACTTCAGCCTGGTCCAAGCCCCTGGGGTGGGGTGGGGTCCTGTCTCCAGGGTCAAGCCCTCTGCTTGCCTGGCCCTTTCTCCCCGCAGACAACATAGCAGACGTCACTATACCATGAGTTGGAAGGATTCCCCAGGGAATCCCACAAGTCACTGCACTTCCCTGTGCCTCAGTTTCCCCATTTACAAAATGGGGATAAGAAGGTTGGCTACTTGCTCAGTTAGTACTTTAGTTTAGGGTTAACAAAGGGCAAAGCTGAAATTTCCACTTCCACTATGAATGGGACTCTGTGTCACAACATCTATCTGTTGGAGGCGTGCAGACTCAACCACAGGGTCATACGTTACTGTTGGTCAAAAGCCGCAGCCCTACCTGAGGCTTTGAGAGATGTGAACATCAATGGCTTTTCTTTTCCTGACTCTCTAAATACCAAGAAAATGCAACTTCCCCAAATGGATAGAAACAGAAAGTACCCTTGGGCAAACACGGAGGACTGGTTGCAGCCATCGTTAGAGATGGGAAGGAACTCGGACCCATCAAGTAAGTGCCTTTCCTACTCCTCGCCCACCACCTGCCCCCACCACCACCCCTTCACAGAGAAGGTCCAGCTTGATGAGGGTGGGCAAGGACTCCAGTCTTCTGTCCTCCAGTCGTCTGTCCTCCCAGTCCCTACTTTTGCCACCACAGAAATACAGGCATTTGGAGAAGAGAAGAGGGAAGGTGGAGACAGCCCAGAGGTGGCCAGGGTAGGGAGGAAGGGGTAGAACTGCTCTGGAATCAGGAATCAAGTAGTAAGAAAGACACGGTACATGCCATATCAAAACACGTTTTAAAATTTTTTTAATTATAATTTTAATAATATATTTATGAGGAAGGTTGTTCAGATTCTTTTTTTGAGACAGAGTCTCACACTGTTGTCCTGAGTAGCGTGCAGTGGCGTCATTATATTAATATCTCACTGCAACCTCCAACCCCTGGGCTCAAGAGACCCTCCTACCTTAGCCTCCCGAGTAGCTGGGACCACAGGCGCACTTCACAATGCCCAGCTGATTTTTTCCTTTTTGGTAGAGATGGGATCTCACTCTTGCTCAGGCTGGTCTCAGACTCCTGAGCTCAAGGGATCCTCCCACCTCAGCCTCCCAGAGTGCTAGGATTACAGGTGTGAGCCACCACACCCGGCCTAGGAGAGCACTTTGAAAGGCAAAGAACCTGCCAGAGAAGTTATGCGATGCTTGACTTCTTCCATATCCTTGGTGTTCCTAAAACTGAAGATGGAGGAAAGCTCCAACAGAGTTGCTTATTAGAGCTCACTCCCAGGGAGCTGAGCATCCCACAAAGCCAGCTTGTTCCCATTCCGCATCCCCTCAGCGGTGGGCATTCTCTTCTCCACCAGCAGCTGTGACCCAGATGTTGAGCTTGTATGTTATTCCCCCTCCGACACTGGGTTCTGTCTCCCTGCGCCTAGAGGGTGGGCCACTGATCATCTGATCAGCACCTGACACCTACCCATCCTCTTTTATTTCCCACCTCCCCAGAGTGGCTTGGAAAGACTCTGGAAGGTGCATCTGTCACTTGTCAGGCACTTAATTGTGTGCCGCTTTGTACAGCTCTTTTGCTGCTTTGTTTTTAAAATATATGCCTATTTGTAATTGCTCTACTTCCTTTCACTGCCTAATGTTTTCAAAGAGGAGTCTACCCCTGTCCCCACTTCCTCATCTTACATTTATTCAATTCTCTGAAAAAAAGTCACCAGGGAAATCCCAAATGCCAACTCCAATGGTTTCATTTTCTTACCTCACTGCAGCATTTGACGCCACCCCCTCTTGAAAATTCCCCCCTTGGCTTCTCCTCCTCCACCTCTGACCACTGGTTCTGTTTGCTTTTTCTGGCTTCACTTTCTTCCTCATCCCTTAAACACTGCAATGCTTGAGGTTTTAAATAAGGCTGCTCCCTGGGCAATCTCATCCATTCCCGTCACACTGATCCCTCCCAAATCTAGAGCCCAGACTTGAGCTCCAGGTCTCCAGTTCCAAGTGCTTTCTGCACTTCTATACCTGGACCATCAATCCAAAGACACCTTAATCACCCCATGCCCTAAAATGCACTCCTCATCTTTCTCCCAAACTCCTTCTCTCACCTATCTCAGTTGACATCTTTACTATCCATAGCATTTCAACACCAGAAACCATGCTATACAAGTAACTTATATCCAGAATATGTAAAGAATTCCTACAACTCAAAAGTAACAAAGACAAACAATGCAATTTTTAAGTGGGCAAAAGACTTGGACACTTCACAAAAGACTTGGACACTTCCATTTATATGAAGTTCAAGAACCAGCACACTGGTCTATGGTGATTAGGAGTCAGAATGGTGGGTATCATGGGCTAGAGGAGCAGTTTAACTGGGAGTTATATGAATAGCTACTACACACATAAAAAACTGCTCAAATATTTAATCATTGGAGAATTGCAAATTAAAGTTGTGAGTTACCTCTTTACAGCCATTAGAATAGCTAAAATTAAGACTGAAAACACAAGGATATAGAGCAACTGGAACACTGCATGTATTGCTTGCAGGAGTGTACAATGGCACAACAACTTTGGAAAACTGGCAGAGTCTAATAAAGTTAAATATACATCAACCTATGACCCAGCAATTCTACTCTTAGGTATATATCCAAGATAAATTAAATGTGTATGTCCATGCAAACATATATATGAATGATTATAACTGCTTTATTCATAATAGCCCAAACTAGAAACACCCCAAATATCATTATTAGTATAATGCATTAAAAATATTATAGGATATTCATACAATGGAATGCTACTCTGCAATGCAAAGGAATAAAGTTCCGATGCATGTATCAGCATGGATGAATCTCACAAACATCATGTTGAGCAAAAGCAGCCAGACACAAGAGAAAATATACTTCGTGATTCCATTTATGTGAAGTTCAAGAATCAGCAAACTAGTCTGTGGTGACTAGGAGTCAGAATGGTGGGTATCTTGAGGGAGGGGAGCAGTTTAACTGGAAACAGGGCATGGGTGAACTTTTCCAGGGTGGTAGGTATGTTTGTCTGGATGGTGGTTAGGTGGTGTGTACATATGAAAAAGTATGTTCGCTTAAAAGTTGCATGTCCTGCTCTTTGTAAAGTATATCTCAGTACATAAAACATGGGAAAAGAAAAGTCCACAATGGACGTTCATATCCCTGTCCCCGTCTTCACTCTGACCCCTCTGCCTAGACTAGAATGTCTCTCTGCACTTAGTCACTGACTACTCATAGTGTATCCTGGTGATCAGCAGAACCCCCTCAATTGCCACCCCTGGATAAACACAGACTCCCTCTGGTACAGATGAGCAAACAGAGAAAAACCCATGATAGGAAAACACAAAAAGATTCAGACTTTCAAAAGAAAGGGACGTGATCAGATGAAATTAGTATTCTTTGAAACTAAATTTCCACAAATGGAAGGAGAAAAACATTTGTTAAATATTTCTCATTCATGTTTTCAACGATATTGTGGAGGATATTGCATCTATAAGTGTAGTGAATTGAATCATTAAGAAATTATGAACTGGCCACAGGCAGTGGCTCAGGCTTTTAATCCCAGCACTTTGGGAAGCTGAGGAGGGAGGATCATTTGAGCCCAGGAGTTACAGTGAGCTATGATTGTGCCACTGCACTCTAGCCTGGGTGACGGAGAGAGACCTTGTCTCTAAAAAAAAAACAAACAAATGAACAAAAAAGACAGAAAAGAAAACCATATTTTGACTACATTATATAGGGCTAAAGACAAAAAGAACTGTGTTTGTCTTGCTGCTTAAGGGGTCTGCCCTCCGTTTAGTAAGTGTATTTCTCACAGAGCAATGGGTTAGCAATTCTGAAACTCTTTTATGTATATACGAAGATCGAACAAATAAGTAAATATAGTGTAAATAATGAAAGCCAGATTTTTCAGTGTTGATGAAAGAAGTTACAAATATGAAAAAGCAGAAGGCTAGAATGAATTTTGTGGTATTAGACTAGAATTCGAGATACCCGTATGTACTCGAGATTTTTAAGAGGTAGATAGAGACACAGATAGATATATAGATAAGTAGATATATATGTATGTATATTTCCTAGCTCTGTCTGCTGAAGGAGCCTAGACGTAATGGTATCCCACTAGCAATGAACACACCTAGCCTCTAGATCTTGGTTTCTAAATATCATTCTCCAATAAAAGGAACCAGGGCTTCTTGGAGAAATGGCTGATTGAAGGGCCAAAATGGGAAAAACAAGATGAATCTAGAACATCTTATGGTACTAGAAAGTAATGAAGTGCTCGAAAAATGATTGTGGCTTGTCAAAAGAACACAGGAACCAACTTGAGGGGGCTCCCAATGGCCAAATCCAAAACAAGTTTAGTAACACAGTAGACAATGATAGTTATGGATTATAGCCTATAGAATAAAATAAATATCCTGACATAAAAATTGAATATATAAATAAATAGGGGAGAAGAGACAGCCAACCTTTCCTTACAGTACAGTAGAATTCCAATGAATAAATGTAGAAGGAATGATGGAAGCAGAAAATCACCATTCGGTAATCATCACAGTGATAAGTTGTGCAAGCTAGAATTATCAATGCATGTCAAATGTAGTGGGCAAAAGTATTATGATACTTTTTTATTTTCTTTCTATTTTTTTTTTTTTGAGACGGAGTCTCCATCTGTTGCCCGGGCTAGAGTGCCATGACGTCAGCCTAGCTCACAGCAACCTCAAACCCCTGGGCTCAAGCGATCCTTTCTGCCTCAGCCTCCCGAGCAGCTGGGACTACAGGCATGCGCCACCATGCCTGGCTAATTTTTTCTATGTTTTTAATTGTCCAACTAATTTCTTTCTTTTTTTTTTTTTTTTTTTTAAGTAGAGACAGGGTCTGGCTCTTGCTGAGGCTGGTCTCGAACTCCTGAGCTCAAATGATCTGCCCTCCTCAGCCTCCCAGAGTGCTAGGATTACAGGTGTGAGCCACCGTGCCCGGCCAAAAGTATTATGATAAATGGTGCTATGATCTGAATGTTTATGCCCCTCCCCCCCCCCGCCCTGGTCAAATTCATCTGTTGAAACCTAACTTCCAAGGTGATGGTATTAGAAAGTAGGGCATTTGGGGTGGTGATTAGGTCATGAGGGTGGAGCCCTCATGATTGGGATTAGTGCCCACATGAAAAGAGGCCCAAGGTAACTGCTCCTCGTCTTGGGAGGCACCATATGCGTTCACAGCTACAAGATGCTGTCTGTGAGGAACAGGTCCTCCCTCCCCAGACATCAAATCTTCCAGCACCTTGATCCTGGACTTCCCAGACTCCAGAACTGTGAGAAGTAAATGTTTGTTGTTTAGAGGCTACCAGTGTGTGGTATTGTTGTTAGAGCAGCCCAATCAGACGAAGGCAAATGGGATATTTGCTTAAAGTGGCTCCCCACAAAATACTTACTAGTTACAAAGGGAAAATGGAAACTTTACGGTGGAGAAACCAGACAGACACTCCCTTAACCAAGTGAACAAAGTTAACATTATCTTAATGATATATAGCAACAACATTCCTCTCGTGATCTGATGCACGGAGAAAGGCACATCGTTTCTGTGGCATTCTTGCCAAAAATATCATACATCGATCAATCCTGAGAAACCATCAGACTAACCCAAACAGAGGGACATTCTACAAAAGCTTCCACAGTGTCAAGGTTGGGAAACAAAGGCTGAGGGTCTGTCACAGATGGTCACATAATACTTAAATGCAAGGAGGGATTCTGGATTGGATCCTGGGCCAGAAAAAGGACAGATAGTGGGACTATTGGCAAAATTTGAATTAAGTCTGTAGATTGGTTAATAGTATTGCATCAGTATTAATTTCCTGATTTCAATAACCATGCTTTGTTATATATGGTGCTAATATTTGGGGAAGCTATGTAAAAGGTTTATGGTGACTCTATGTTTGCAAGTTTTTTGTAAATCCAAAATTATTTCAAAAGATAAACTTAAAAAAGCAAAAATTAAAAGTTGCCAACCTTACAAACTTTTGGAAAACTTCCCATTTCATTTTAACCCAATACTAATACTTAAAAAGAAAACTGTGAGACACATTCTTCTCTGTGACACAGATGTAAAATCTGAAATAAAATAAGTGCAAATTGTAACCAGCCTTTACTTAAAATAGTAATATGCCATGACAAAGTAGGGTGTGTTCAGAGAATGCCAACATCCTGGATAGGCCCAAAGGGATGCGGACATACTCGAGGCCTCAACTGGACTGGTCACTCACAAGTGTCCACTGTGTGCCTTGATCTCGCTTAAAGTCAGGGGCCTGCAAGGAGAGGTGATGCATGGGCCCTGGGGTGCAAGATGGGGAGTGGCCTCCCATGGAAGTTCCAGAATATCAACATGGAAGAGGCTTAGGGTCAGGTTGGCATCTGAACCTTATGGGGAGCTTGCGGGAGAAGCAAAAATACATTTTTTTATTGGAGCTGAGCCACTGAGTCAGAGGGTGAGGAGGAACACACCATGGCTCTGGCCCCTGGTAGACTTGAGCAAAAGCATTGCTTTGAAATCGCAAAGCCTTGCACCCTAGGGAGCACAGGGAGACTGACCCTGGCAAAGTCACCACTGTGAGACCGCCCTGGGGACCCTGAGGAATAATTGGGGAGGCTTTGAAGGACGCTGGAGGATCTGGAGCAGGGATCAGAAACTCAAATATCCCCAAGGGCCAGACAGGTCAAACTCAGGGGCAGAACTGGTGAGATGGAGTTCACTTAACATGTTATGACATTTCATAATGCATTGTTTATACTCCGTCCTCCTGAAATCAACCCTGTTGAAATTTCACTCCTTTTTTTCCTGGTGCAATAAGGTTTTCTTTCCCCATGCAGCTTTTCCATAGTCTTATGAATTTCACTTCTGGTGACATCTTACATCTCATTTTCTCAACAGACACACTTTGCATATTAAACATATAGGAATATTCTTCACTTCCACCAAGAAATATGCTTGCCCCATTTCTCTTGAAGCACATGGCCCTCTTGGCCTCTTTTATTTTTTCCACATTTACTAGATATGATTGCAAGAAATATTTCCCTTTCACCTGATTTCGTCATAAGAAAAACGATTGCACAAATACAAAAACTGGCAACTGATCTTTGACCCTGACATCTAGTAAACAATAGGGTATGGTGACAATAGTTATGGTGACAATAGGGTATGGAGAGGATGCTAATGAGGTAAATGGGGAAACCTGTAAGGTCCCCCCTGTCACTTCAGGGCCCAGCTCCAGCCCACTGTGGCCATGTGGAAATGCAGGGTCAGCATGGCCAGATCTTATGATTTTTAAAGATAAATCAGAAATTGGAATTCTAATCTGAAATCTCTGGATTTTTAAATGCTGGCAACTAATTCAAAACAGTATTCTAAAATCCCTTGCAGGCCAAACTAGACATGACCTACTGGCTTTCAGTTTGTGACATCTGTTCTATATTATACAGGTGGGAGCATGCACCAGTGAAACCTGAGTTATTTCTGTTAATGTGAGCTAATTTGTTCCCACTGGCTGGGAGACACTTCATTTATATAAAGAGGGATCAATGGAAAAGTTTATTAATGTTGTTCATCACATGAATAGGACACAGGAGAAGAACTGTCTAATTATCCTGATAAGATGCTCCCTGATGAAAACTCTTTGTGACTAGGAATAAAAGGAAACTTTGTCAACATGATAAGTGATATCTATCTCAATCCAACAGACAATGTGATACCTAATGATGACTTGGAATGAGGGACAGATATAGTTCTTAATAACAAAGGCATTCCTATGAAAATGAAGAGCAAAACAAGGGTGCTCATGACTGAATAGTTTCAACACTATTCTGAAATTCAAAGCAAAACAATAAGAGAAGAAAATAAGAGGTATAAATTTGAGAAGAAAAAGTCAAGTTTATCATTATTTGCAAATGATATGATTGTCTACCTGAGAAATCCTAGCTAATGCACTGAGAAATGTTTAGAACTAATAAGAGAGTTCAGTAAAGTAGCTGGACACAAAAATAAATATATGAAATTTAATAATTTTCCATAGCCTAACAATGATCAAATAGAAAATATAACAGAAAATAGAGCTCATTCACCCCAACAACAAAAATGGCTAGGAATAGGAAACTCAGGGGACACAGAATAGCCAAAACAATCTTAAAAAGAAGAACAAAGTTGGAGGACTTACACTTCCTGATTTTAAGACTCACCACAAAGATACAGTAATCATGATGATGTGGTCCTGCCATAAGAACAGACATATACAGCAGTGGAATAAATCATTGAGAATCCAGAAATAAACCCTCACATTTACAGTCAAATAATTTTTGACAAGGGTGCCAAGACAATTCAAAGTGGGGGAAAAAATGTCTTTTCAACAAATCGTGCTGAGACAACTGGACATCCATATGCAAAATTGTGAAACTGTCCCTAGCATATACCATATACAAAAGTTAACTCAGAATGGATCAAAGACCTAAATGTAAGTGCTAAAACTATAAAACTCAGAAGAAAACGTAGGTGTAAATCTTTGGGACCTTGGATTAGGCAATGGTTTCTTAGATAAGACATCAAAAGCACAAGTAAAAAAGAAGAAAAATAAAGTGGGCATCATCAAAAGTAAAAACTTTTGTGCTTCAAGGACACTATCAAGAAACTGACAAGATAACCCACAGAATGGGAGAAAATTTCTGCTAGTCAAATGTAAGGTAAGGAATTTGAATCTAAAATAGACCAAGAACTACTACAACTCAATAAAAAAAGACAAATACCAAATTTAAAAATAGGCAAAGGATCTGAATAGACATTCTCCAAAAAACGTATACATATGGCCAAGGAGCATGTGAAGAAATGTTCAAAATCACCAGAGAAATGCAAATCAAAACCACAATGAAATACCAAAGCTGGAAAATGGTACGGCAGCTTTGGAAAACAGTCGGGCAGTTCCTCAAAAGGTTAAACATACGGTTACCATATGACCCAGCAAGTCTACTCCTACGTACATATACAGGAGAAATGAAAACATACGTCCACACAAAAACTTGTATATGAATGTTCATAGCAGCATTATTCATAAAAGCCAAAAGAAGGAAACAACACAACTATCCATCAACAGATGAATGAATAAATGAAATGTAGTATTAATATATTCACACAGTGGAATATTATTTGCCCGTAAAGAGAAATGAAGTACTGATACAGAGTACAATGTGGATGAACCTTGAAAACATCATGCTACGGGAAAGAAGCTGATTACAAAGGACCATATATTGTATCATTCCATTAATGTGAAATGCTCAGAATCGGCAACTTCACAGGGACAAAGTAGACAGGTGGTTGCCTAGGGCAGGGGTACTTGGGGGAAAATGGGGAGTGAATGCTAATGGGTATAGGATTTCTTTTGGGGGAGATAAAAATGTTCAGACACTGACTATGGTGATGGTTGCACAACTCTGAATATACTAAAAACCATTGAATTTTGTACTTTAAATGGGTGAATTATATCTCAATAACATTATTATTAAAAATTTATACATTTTATTATGGGATACAAAAGAAGCCTTGCATAAATGGAAAGACATTTCATATTTCTGGATTGGAAAATGATGTTATAGAAGATATCCATTTTTCCCCATTTGAGTTTATAAATGTAATATAGTATCAATCAAAGGCTAAATGAGGCTTTTGGGAATGGGGCAAGGAAGGAGATTGAGAAAATGATTTTATATTTCATCATGGAAAATGTTTAAGAATAGCCAAGGAACTTTTTCAAAGGTTTAGTAATGAGGGAGGAGTTGCCATCTGAGCTACGAAGATGTTCTATAAAAGCCACAGAGTTAAAGCTCCGTAGTACTGATATAGAAAGTGTAGCAGATCGTTGGGACTTAATTGATCTATCAGAACCAAACACAAGTATCTGAATAAATTTGATGTATGTTAAAGAAGCTAGGATCAATTATTCAATAAATGGACTAACCACCCATTGGGGGAAGCATAAGTATGGTTTCTACCTCAAATCTTACACTACAAAAATTCTTGACCAATTAAAGATCCGTATGTAAAAATTAAATTAAAATGACAAGTCTAGAAGAAAAAAAGGAAGTGTATATGTTATGTTGAAATTGTAGTTAGCCTTTTAAAGCATGACACCAAAATCAGATATTATGAAGGAAAAGATCGATTTGTATATATAAAAGTAAAAACACTTCTGTATGAGAAAAATCACCATAAACATTAAATTAAAAGGCAACGGCTTGCCAGGGCAAAATGTTTGCAATAAATAACAAAGAATACCATTTTTAATATAAAATATATTTTTACATTAAAAATACATACCCAGAATAAAAGTGGTCTGAACAGATAAGTAGACAATTCACCAAACATATGCAAAAAAAGCCAATAAGTGTAAGAAAAATGTTTAACTTTGTAAGGAAAAATGCACATTAAAACAATGAGATGTAGACTTTCACCCGACAATTCGGTAAAGATAAAAGAAATTAAATTACGCGGAGTTTTCAAGCATTTTGAAGGCTCGAAATTCTCAAATTGTTACTTGGAAGTGTAAACTTGGTATCATGTGTGGAAACATATTAGAATACATGTACTTTTTAACACAGTAATTGCCCTGCTAGGAATTTAACTGAAGAAAAAAATAAATATGTCTTGTATGCAGAAGAATTTTAATCACTAGTTTGCTTATTACTATAAGCAGTGAAATTATAAGCAACATTATTATTTAAAAATAGGTAATCAGTTTCAAAATATGGCTAAGGTATACAATAGTAAAATATTATGGGCGACTAAACAATAATATTATAGAAGAATGTTTAATGACATGGAAAGTTTCCATGAAATAGTAAGTTTAAAATGTAGTTTTAAGACAGTATGTAACTTTTTTTTTTTTTTGGAGACAGTCTCATGCTGTCACTCTGGGTAGAGTGCCGTGGTGTCATCGTAGCTCACTGCAACCTCAAACTCCTGGGCTCAAGCGATGCTCTTGCCTTAGCCTCCTGAGTAGCTAGAACTATAGGCGCGTGCCACCATGCCTGACCAATTTTTTCTATTTTTAGTAGAGACGGGATCTCACTCTTGTTCAGGCTGGTCTTGAACTCCTGAGCTCAAGCAATCCTCCTGAGTTGGCCTCCCAGAGTGCTAGGATTACAGGGGTGAGCCACCAAGACCAGCCATAAGACAGTATATAACTTTTTGACCTAAAAATTACATTTCTGGTAATCAATCTTAGAGAAATTCTTATACAAGCATATGAGGTGTGTATATGCGTGTGTGTATGTGTATACATACACAGACTTCTAGTTAAAATAGTAGGCAGTATTGATAAAGGTAATATTTCCTCCCATTCCAAAATATTGGATAAAATGAAACAGTAAACAATTTAAATATAAAGCCAAACTGAAAGCCAAGAAAGTGAAATTCCCCCAGTGAACAAACATACAAAGAACATGCTAATACACACACACGCACAAACACACACACAACAAAAAACAGCAAGAAAAAAGAAAAAAGAAACATAGAAAGAGTGAGACAATTAGAAATCAAGCCAAAATCATAGAAACAAGCCAAAATGTATCAATAATCATAATGAATGTAAGTGAAATAAAGTGATCCATTAACAGTCAGATTGTTATATTGGATAAAACATACAAAACTGAATTACTTTGGTTTCTAAGAGGTGTACCTGAGGCATGAAGACACAAAAAGGCTGAAAGTAAAAGGATGGAAAAAGAAATACCAAGCAAATACTAACTAAAATGAAGGTGATTAGTTGTGTCAATGTCAGATTAAAATAGACCAGTATTATTAGATGTAGAGATATTATATAATGTACAGGTTTAACTCACCAACAGATAAAACAAATCTAAACTTGCACAAAACGATTTTAAAAATCTAAAAAATATATAAAGCAATGCTTAATAGAACTATGTGGAGAAACTGAGAAATTCACCAACACTGTGGGAGATTTTGACAAGTCTCTCTGAATTATTAACATGTCAAAAGATAAAACGTGTATTGCTTCTCAGCCATTTGGCTAAGATCAAGTGTAAAAGAAAATTGTGGTAAAATTATAGACTTGATCAAAAACAATTAAACTGGATTTGATGATCATATATAGAACCCTGCACTCAATATCTGAAAAAAAAATCATATTCTTCTCAAGCACACATGGAACAATTACTGAAACAAGTCATGTGTAAGACCACAAAGCAAGTCTTAACAAATTTCAAAGAATTGATGTCACACAGAGCACATTCTCTGACCACAGTGCCATAACAAAAAGATTTCAAATTATCATATTACTGGACACTTCTAAATAGCCCCTGCGTAAAAGAAAAAAAGGATCACAATGGAAAACATTTTTTAAATACCTAGAATTGAAGCCAGACACAGTGGCTTCAGCTACACCAGAGGCTGAGGCAGGAGGATCACTTGAGCCCAGGAGTTGGAGGCTGCAGTGAGCTATGGTCATGCCTGTGAATAGCCACTGCGTTCCAGCCTGGGCAACATAGCGAGATCCAGCCTCTAATTAGTTAATTAATTAATTCTTCAAATTGAGGGATAATGAAAATATTACATATCACAACCGTGGGTTGTCCTAAAACGTATACATATTAATAAAAGAAAACTTTGTAGCCTCTTAAATGCTAATCTGAGAAAAGAAAACAGAAAATTAATATACTAAATGTCTAATATAAAATGTTAGAAAAGGACAACAGAATAAGTACCTACCTCCCAAAAATAAAGATAATAAAAACAAGAGCCAAAAATAATAAAATAATAAATATTCAACAGAGAGAACTAATAAAGCCAAAAGATGGTTATTTACAAACACAAACACATATCTGGCAAGATAGGTAAGAAATAGCATGAGTAAATAATATTAGGGATGAAAAAGAAGACAGAACTATAGATGCAGTGGAAATTATGAAAATAATAATTTAATACTGTGAACAACTTTATGCTAATACATTTTAAAACTTAATTGAAATGGGTATTTTTTTCTTAGAAAAAAATAAGAAAACCAACTTAAGAGGAAATAGAATGCCTATATAAGTTATTAAAAAATTAAAGAAATTGAATTTAAGATTTTTTTCACAAAGAAAATCCCAGGCCTAGGCCATTTTACATGTGAGCTCTAGCAAACTTCCAAGAAACAGATCATTCTAATCATGTATAAATTCTTTCGGACAATTGAAGAAGAAGGAATTGGTCCCAACTCATTTTATAAAGGCACCATAACCTCAATGTCCGAACTAGATAAAGATAGGGGAAGAGAGGAAGATTATAGGCCAGTCTTATTTGTGAACCTAGATGCAAAGATATTAGTAAACCAAAAATGATTACACATTATGACCACTTGGGTTTATCCCAGGAATGCAAGGGTAATTTGACAGTAGAAAATTCTATGGTGTCATTCATCACATTAACAGTGTAAAGTGGGAAAGAAAACATCGTGTAATTATCTGATTAAATGCTGCAAAAGTATTTGATAAAATTATCAGTTTATGGGGGAAAAAAAGCTCTTAGAAAGCTAGGAATAGAACTTCCTTAAACTTAAATAGAGTATCTACCATACCTATAATAAAATAATTTTAACAAGGAAATATTGGAAGCATCCTCTTTAAAATCAGGCACAAGCTACAACATAGACGAACTTTGAAAACTTTATTCAAAGTGAAATACAGCAGTTGCATATTGTGTGGTTCCGTTTGTATGACATGTTTGGAATAGACAAATCCATAATGTGACGAAGACGCTGATTGTGGCGATGGTTGCACAGCTCTGAATATAATAAAAAGCATTGAACTGTACACTTTAAATGAGTGAATTATCTGGGATGTGAATTTTATTTCAATAAAGCTGTTTTTGAAAAAGCAGGTGAAGAGCCGTGAGGTGTTTCCAAGAGCAATGAATTTGGAATACAAACATATGGATTCAAAAAAAGAATCAGTTACAGGACAAGAGTATGCAATGTTACCACTTCTATTCCCTGTCATATTAGAGATCCCAGCCAGAATGTTAAGATAACAACAACGATACAACTTAAAGGCATTGTAAAAGAAGACAAAAATGGTCATTATTCATAGATTACATACTTGTCTACTCACAAAACTAAAAAGAAGACACAGAGAAATTGTCAGAAATAAGAACAGAAGTTAAAAAGGTGTCTGGCTACAGGATCATTGTACAAAAATAGATTCTGTTGCTATATACTAGCAACTAACAAAAGACATATTCTTAAAAATTACAACAACATAAGCTATAAGAATAAATATAAAACATACACAAGACAATATATAGAATATCATAAAACTTCACAGTAAAACATTTAAGACCTAAATAATTGGCAAGATATTCCATTTTAATGGATTAAAAGTATTATAAAATATTAACTCTCTCCAAACTGATCTAATCCTAGAGAAGCACTTCCAAAGTGGCAGAGTGAAGACCTCCAAAAAGTTGTTCCTCCTAAAAGCAATGAGAACACTGGCAAAAAAAAAAAAGTCAAAACCAGCCTTTTTTTTCAGAATTCCGGAAAGTAACCAAAGGCTGTGACAATCTGGGGAGCGTTTATTCAAGAAAAACACTGACCGTTTTTCAGTCAGAACGGCAAGTTTCTTGTGAGAACGGCAAGTTTTGCGGCATTTTAAATTCCCCGTTCCCACCTCCCTCTCGCCAGCGCTGAGGTTGATTTGAAATCCTCAGAATCGTGGTAGCCGTGGAAAACAGCAGATTTGCAGCCACTAGAGGAGGCAGATGTGTCTGGGGCACCCCAAAAAGCCCCATCCCCAGAGAACTGTCACTATTTGACTGGGCTGGCAGCTGCCTGGAGGAGCCCCATTCACAGATCTTGTGTTTATTTGAACCGACTCATTTATTTGTCTTAAATGTTTCTCAGTGAAGTTTTATGATATTTTGTATATTGTCTTGCACATATTTGATACTTACTCTTATAACTTACGTTGCTGTTGTAATTTTTTAAAATATATCTTTTGTTAGTTGCTGGTTGGTGCTCTGTGAGGAAAGCCGTACTCCCAGGGCATTTGTTGAAAACAATCAATAGCAATTGTTTAACAACCCAGCTGCCTGCCCAGAGGTACCCACTGGGGCAGATAAGAAGCTGGCAAGAAATTTCAAAGGAAAATCTGGGGAATGAGCTGTCCACAGGGGACTTTGGAAAGCTCTGACATCGTCCTGTAGACCTAGAAGGCCATGCACATGTCCAGGGCTGTGTGCATGCCCCAAGAAAGACATGACCAGGCCCTAATCTTTAACCCATGGCTGACCTTGAGGCTTTGCTCCAGCAGAAGTGAAAGTTAAGACAGAGTTGTAAACTACTAGGGCATGAGGGTGTTTCTGAACACACACACAAACAGTAGCAGCAGCAACAACAACAACAGCAAACAGTAACAGCAACAAACGCTGGGAAGGGAGTGTGAATCTAATTTCCAGATCTAAAATGTCCTGTTTTCAATTACAGATTATGAAACACTCAAAGAAACAGTATGTCTCATACACATAGGAAATAGAACAGTAAATAGAAATTGTCCCTGAGGAAGCCCAGATATTGGACTTACTAGAAAAAGACTAAATCTGGGCTAGGTGCAGTGGCTTATACCTGTAATCCCAGCACTTTGGGAAGCTTGAGGGAGAGGATCACTTAAGGTCAGGAGTTCAAGACCAACCTGGGCAACATAGTAAGACCCTATATCTACAAAAAATAAGAAAATTAGTGGGGTATGGTGACACATGCCTATAGTCCCAGCTACGCTGGAGGCTGAGGCAGGAGGATCCCTTGAGCCCAGGAGTTCAAGGCTGCAGTGAGCTATGATTGCTCCACTGCACTCCAGCTTGGACGACAGAACAAGACCCTGTCTGTTAAAAAAAAAAAGGCTTTAAATCTGCCTTTATAAATATATTCAAAGAACTAAAGAAAAACATGTCTCACAAGAAAGTATGAGAATGAGGGCTCATCAAATCTGATGCAATCTCAAGAAGAAATCCCAACAGAGGTGTAAATGGAACTTGCTAAGGTGTTTCAAAACTGTATGCAAAAGAGCAAAGGACTAAGAATATCCAAGACACTCCTTAGGAAGAAGAATAAATGGGTGAGCAGAGGTGAGGGGGGGGTCTTTTCTTACAAGAGATCAAAATTTATTATACAGCTATGACTGTGGTTTTGGTGCAGGTATAGACAAATAAGTCAATGGAAACAGATCTACACATATGTGGAAGTGTGATTTATAACAGAGATGGCATTACAGATCAGTGGGGAAAGGGGGACTCCATTCAGTATATGATGCTGGCACAATTGATTATCCATGTAAAAAATAAAATAGAATCCTTCCTACCTTATACATAATACAAAATTAATCTCATGTGGATTATACTTTATCAGATTAAGGAAATTTTCTAGTTTGCTGAGAGTTTTATTCTGAACAGGTGCCAAATTTTATCTGCATCTATTGAAATGATCATATGTTTTTATCCTTTAATGTTGTTAATATGGTGAATTACATTGATTTATATTTTAATATTAAACCAAATTTTCAATCCTGGAAAATACTCCATTATGTCACAATGAATTATCTTAATTATATATTGCTGGGTTTAATTTGCTAATATTCTGTTTGGAAATTTTGCATCAATATTCATGACAGAAATTGTCCTATAATTCTCTCTTCTTGTAATGTCTTTGTCAGGTTCTAGTATCAGGGTATATTGGTCTCAGGAAAAGAGTTAGAAAGTATTTTCTCTTCCTCTGTACTGTAAAAGAGTTTATATGAAATAAGTGTTATTCCTTTCTTAAATGTTTGAAAGAATTTGTCAGTAATGCCATCTGGGCCCAGAGTTTTCTTTGTGGGCTTAAAAAAAATTGTTACAATTTTATTGAGCTGTAATTTATATACAATAAAGTGAACATATATAAACAGCATAATTTGAGAAGTTTTGCCATATGTATAGACCCGTGAAAACGTATCACTACAGTCAGAATAATGAATATATCAATCACTCCCCAAAGTTCCCTTCTGGCCCTTTTTAGTTCCTTCCTTCCATCCATCCTCTGCCTCTAGGCAACTGATCTGCTTTCTGTTACTATAGATTGGCTTTTATTTTCTAGAATTTTAAATAAATGTAATCATATAGTATGTCCTCTTTTTTTGTCTGGATTCTTTTACTCATCGTGATTGTTTTGAGATTCATCCGTGCTCTTCAATGTGTCAAAATTCTGTCCCTTTTTATTACTAAATAATATTCCATTATATAGATTTACCATAATTTATCCATTTACCTTTGATGGACATTTAGGTTTTTTCTGGGTTTTGGCTATTACAAATAAATCTGCTAAGAATATTCATGTAAAAGTCTTTGCATGGACACATACTTCCATCTCTTCTGGGCAAACACCTAGAAGTAAAATGGCTGGTAATACGGTAGAAGTATGTTTAATGTTTTAAGAAACTGCCAAACTGTTTTCTAAATTGATTATATTACTTTTTTACATTCCCACCAATAGGTATGAATTCTAATTGTTCCACATCCTTGCTAGCATTTGGTATTGTCTTTTTAAAAATATTTTTTATCCATTTTAATGTGTGTGTAGTGGTTTCTAACGTGGATTTACTTTGTGTTTCCCCAAATGACTAATGGTTTTGCATATCTGTTCATGTACTTATTTGCCATCTGGTATATCTTCTTTGGTGAAATGCCTGTTCATATATTTTTCCAATGTGGGAGCATGTGTTTCTTTTCATATTATTGAGTTTTGAGAGTTTTTTTTTTTAAATAAATTCTACAT
>NW_012150641.1:675775-696863 GCF_000956105.1 Propithecus coquereli | reverse complement strand
GGGCATGCCTTTAACCCGCACTTGGGTGAGGCAAAGACATAAAATGTGACCATAATGTTTGTACCCTCACAATACCCTGAAATAAAAAAAAAAAAGAACCTGCCCCTGGAGGAAGCCCCCCCCCCAAAAAAATTATTAGTGCTAATAGCTTTTTGTAGATTCTTTGAGATTTCTACATGGACAATCTGAGAATAAAGACTGTTTTATTTCTTTTCCAATCTTTTTCTCTTCTGTGCTACAGTTTGCATATTTTCTGTTGATCTGTCTTTATCAGTCCTATATTCTGCTGTTAAATCCATGAGTTTTTAGTTTCAGATAGATATAACTTCTAGTTCTAGAACATACACTTGATTCTTTTTCAGATCCAGTTCTCCATTAAAATCTTCCATTTCTTCATCCATTTTGTCTGCCTTTTTCTCTGTTTTATTTAACATACTTATAATATTCTTTTTTTTTTTTTTTTTTGAGACAGAGTCTCACTTTGTTGCCCTGGCTAGAGTGAGTGCCATGGCGTCAGCCTAGCTCACAGCAACCTCAGACTCCTGGGCTCAAGCAATCTTTCTGCCTCAGCCTCCCAAGTAGCTGGGACTACAGGCATGCGCCACCATGCCCGGCTAATTTTTTTCCATATATTTTTAGCTGCCCAATTAATTTCTTTCTATTTTTGGTAGAGACGGGGTCTCGCTCTTGCTCAGGCTGGTCTCGAACTCCTGAGCTCAAACAATCCGCCTGCTTCGGCCTCCCAGAGTGCTAGGATTACAGGCATGAGCTACCGCGCCCGGCCTATAATATTCATTTTAAAGTCTTTATCTGTTTACTCCAACACCTGGATCACCTGCAAGTCTGCTACTGTTGTCTTTTTTTCCCTCTTGATTATTGGTCACATCTTCCTGCCTCTATACATGTCACATTATTTTTTATTATATGCCAGACAATGTTTATGAAAGAACCATGGAAACTGACTGAAGTCAGTATTATTTTTTCCCAGTGAGGGTTTGTCCTCTCCTCTGTGAGGCACATAGAGTGAGGGGGTGATCACCTCAGTCCAATCAGGAATGAGCTAGTTCTGGGATGGGTCACAGTTTTAGTTACGCTCAGTCCACCTTTGCTTTCAAATGTCTTCATGGCGAGGTCTATTGTGTGTTTGTTGCATGCCCCACCCTCCAGTAGGAGTTTCACTTCCAAGCACTACAAGATTGCAGGCAATTTCAGGCTACCTTTCCAACCCAGCTCCCCAGCCTCCATGCCACCCCAGCACTCAGCACATGACTCATGGGGAAAGGCAGACTTCAGCTTGGGGATCCTCTAGATTCCAGACCATCGTACCAGCCCATGCAGCCATTAAAAGCTCATTTCTCTCGACCTATTAGAAGCTTCTCCCTACAGCAACTCTGATCCTTACTCTGTGCTTAGATTCAGGAAATGTCCTTCAGATCAAAGAGGCTGTTGATCTTGACTCACCTAAGAAGCATTCTTCCTTTTCTGAAACTTTAATCTAAAGCTCTTTGCTTTCCCAGATCTTTGATGTGTTTAAAAATATGATTATTGTCATTTATTCATTTGTTTCTAATTGTTACAACAGAAACTTGCCACTGCTTAGTATATTCTACTTGAAAGTAGAAGTTCCTCAGATGGATTAAACACTTAAATGTAAAAAACAAAACTTTAAAATATAGGAGAATATGACTATGAATTAAAGAAGGATTTAGGATTTCTTGAATAAGACACAAAAGTCTTCATCATAAAATAAGATTACATTGTTTAAACTGGCTGGTCCAAGTGCATGGTGTTTACAACTCATTGATCACAACTGGTTACAGATGTCTTTGTTCCTTCTCCACTCCCACTGCTTTATTTGACTAGCCTTACAAACAAAAAATGATTTAAACGATCTTAAAATAATTCTTATTAATTAAATTTTCTATTAATTAAAAAAGGGAAAAGACAAGCCTCAAATTTGGAGAATACATTTCCAACATATATAACTGACATTGGCCGGATGCGGTGGCTCACGCCTGTAATCCTAGCACTTTGGGAGGCCGAGGCGGGCAGATTGTTTGAGCTCAGGAGTTCGAGACCAGCCTGAGCAAGAGCGAGACCCCGTCTCTACTAAAAAAAATAAGAAAGAAATTATCTGGACAACTAAAAATATATAGAAAAAATTAGCCGGGCATGGTGGCGCATGCCTGTAGTCCCAGCTACTTGGGAGGCTGAGGCAGGAGGAGGCTGAGGCAGAAGGATTGCTTGAGCCCAGGAGTCTGAGGTTGCTGTGAGCTAGGCTAACACCACTGCACTTACTCTAGCCCGGGCAAAAGAGTGAGACCCTGTCTCAAAAAAAAACATATATAACTGACATTGAACATCCAGAACACATAAGATACAAATAAATCAATAAGTTAAAGAAAACATCTAAGTATAAAATGGACAAAAGACATAGACTTGCATTTCACAGGAAAAAAAATACAGAGCCAATAAACATATAAAAAGGATGCACAGTCTCATTAGTAATCATCAAATTAAAACCACAAAAGTTGGAGTAGCAGCTACGTCTGGGAAAGGGGAAGGATTATGGTCAGGGAGAAGCCCATGGTAGGCTATGGGGGAAGAGATAATATTTTATTTCTTGATGGTAGTCACACATTGTATAATCTTTTTTAACCTATCCATCCATGCTGTATGCCCTTTTCTGAATGTATGTTGTATTCCACAATAAAAGCAATTCGTTTTGCGTTATTATCAACATAGGCAGCAATGTTATGCACCTCTATGACCTAGAAGCCGTTTTCCCTCTTTTAGGTGATACTGCCTAGTTCTGTTAGACTAAACTTTGTCTCGCCATATTATTATCTACCATTTTTTTCAAAAGGCCAACTCATCGCCAGCATTTGTTGACCCTTGGGAGAAGCCTCACTGCCACCCTTGTCCTTTAGGACCAGCAGGATTGGGGGTTCCGAATATTAATGTCTCAATTCAAACCACTCTGTCAATGGCACATCAGGCTAGGGCAAAACACTGTGGTTGTCGCACACCCCACTCTCCTTAACCCTGCCTGTCCCGAATCCCACACCTGCATCTCCGCCTTGGCGGCAGCAGAAAATCTGATTAAACTAGCTCTTTCTAAAGCAGGGTCCTTAACCATTTTTAAGCCGTGGACCCCTTTAACAGACCCTTCACAGCCCAGCAAAGCCTGTGGGCCCCGTTTTAAATGTGTAAAAGGAAACACACGGGATTACAAAGGAAACCAATTATACTGAATTGCAGCATTAATATAAATAAAAACAAATTGGAAATCTAGTGATATATGTATTATACTTTTTTATTAATGCATTAAATAACATAATGTAGTGGCAGATCTAATAACCAGCATAATTTCCAAGTAACAATAGATGTAAATGATATGTCGAGTTATCGCCAACTACTGTAATGTGATGTAGAAATACCTGTTAATTTATTGGCAACAAAATCACAGGTACTATTTGTTGACACTACTGTGATTGGTCACCTACATTCATTATTCAAAGAAACACTAAATATCAGTAGAAGGTGAGTGAAAATTTAGATGTATATTTTTCTTCTTGAATTGCAGGGACTCCAGGTTAAGTAGCCTCCCACTAGGGGGTGCTGGTATTGCAGGAAGAGTTTGCTCCTCTAGCTGAGGGAGAGTGAACCCCCTGTGACCCTCTCCCGCCCTTTTCTCTGGTGGGCCTCAGCTCTCCCAGCCCCCTCCAAACCCTCACCTGCACACCCCTGTTGACAGTGGAGGTACAACTCTTGGTGTAATGGTCTGTAACTCACGCAGAGGCCTCCCGGGGTGGGTCAACTGCCCACCAGCACTGAGCGGGGTGTGCCTACTCTGTGGGTACCACCAGCCCGGGTCTAGCCCTCAGCTGTAACTGCAGTCCCAACTCTAGGCCGGTTGGGCCAGCAAGAACCACCAAGAACACCACTGGCTCTGGTTCCCACCCGACCACTCAGGCCCTGCCAGCTTCCTTCTGTAGCTGAGGGGCAGCTCCTGATGAAATCTCATGAGGGTCACGAGCCTTTTCCTCTCCTCTGTGTTTAGGGGTCCCTCGGCAGAGGACAGCGTTGGTAAGTTGCCTCCACCTTGAGTTGTGACGACGTGATAGTCAGAGCTGCCTAATGTGCCCCGACTCCCTGCCTGATTCCTCTCAGGCTGAGAGTGGAAATCACTCTTGGGGCCGAGTCTGATGCTGCTGCTGTGTCACCCTCTATGTGCAAAGCAGAGGAAGGTCCACTGTCCCCACCGTCCCACTGGTGAGTGAGCCAGCTATAAAGCCACTCGAGAGGCGACGTTGATAGTCGAGCGGGGAACAGAGCAGACTCCAGACAACCTGAGTCTGAAAGTCCGGGCCTGCCCCCTACTTAACGTGACTTTAGGCAAATTATTTAACCTCCCTGCCTCAGTTTCCTCATCTCCAAAGTGGAGATGATAATACCACTGACTTTATAAGGTTGTTGTATGGATGAAGTGACATCCTGCACAGAAAGCACTTTGAAGAATGCCCAGCTCAGAGTAAGTACTAAGTGAGATTTTGCCATTATTACCAATTGGTGTGAATTTAATAAAATGAATAAAATACTTCCGCTAGTCTTTCTCTCCTTGCCTCCGCTTACTCAAACACCGCTCTGCTTTCTCCCTCCCTTCATGCCACTGACTGTTTTTGTCTGGGAAATCAGACTCTTTTCCCCTTTCTTAAGAGTTTATTCCTTTTCACCCCAAACTTGGGGTGACCTTCCTGGGGTTGGTTGAACAAGCATCAGAGGAGGAGCCAGGCAGGAGCCTGGAGACCTGGGCTTCCCCTCCCTGAGCCTCAGCTAAACATCCAGGGTCCTTTGGTTTTAAAATATAGGTTTTAGTGAGATTCTGTCTCAAAAAAAAAAATACATAAGTTTTATTGTTATTCAGGTGTGGTGAGGGCCACAGATCAGGAGCCAACTACCATTGAAAAGAGAGTTTGTTACTCGCAGTTCCCAAGGGGATGAGGGGGCCTGCTGTACCGGGGAAGCTCCAGGGTGGGTGGGGAGGAGCAAGAGGAAGGTGTGGCGGGGCCTTGATTATGGTTTCCAAGGGAAAGGCCAGGTGAGGCAGGGTTAGCAGGTTTAGGATTGGGCAGTTTGAGTGATTTTTGCCTTTTGCGGGCTCTGAGGTATGGAGACGTCTCTAGTTGTCTGATACCTGGCCCTGGGGTGTGGAGGACAAGAGGTTAGATAGTGGCTCCCCTTGTGAGAGCCTGGGTAGCAGCTCTGGATTGGTTGGTTTGCACATCAAAGGTGCACTCACAGGGGAGTCATTTGCTGTCTCTAGGGACTGGCCACCCTGGAAGGGGCAGTCCCTCCAGGATCACAAGGCCCCAAGTCCCAGAGCATCAAGAATACAGGAAATAAGACAATACAGTTCGTACACTCTTCCATGACGAATGTGGTTTTGTCAGTCTCATTTTAAGTGTCCAACATACGTACTGCTCCTATGGCACCATGACTTTTTATCTTCATGGGGGACTCTGACATAGAGGTTAGGGATACACTCTGGAGTCAGACTATTACCTGGGTCCAAATGCTGCCTCTGTGATTTTGATGCTGTGGGACTTTGGGACAATTACTTAACTTCTCTGTGCTTCAGTTTCCTCATTTGTAAAATAAAGATGATAGTTCCTTATTTCATAGTGTAGGGGCCGTTAAAAGAATCAGACCTGTAAACTAAGCTCTTGGAACAAGCTGGGCACATAGTGAGTGGTCAATAAATGTCAACCATTATTAGGATTTCTGGATCACACCAAGCTGCCTTCTGGCTTAGAGCCATCACTTGTGCGGTCCCCACCCCCCACCCCCTCCGCCAAAGGCTCTTTCTGACTCTCCACCTGGCTAACACCTTCTCATCCCTCAGGTTTCAACTTCAATGTCACTTTCTGAGTGATGCCCTGAGCCCCAGCCCCCTGACCACCCCACCTTTGTCATACTCTCACATGACTGCTGTACTTCTTTGCGATGCCCACCTTGGCTGCAAGCACACAGCAATGTGTGCTATTGTTTACTGAATGTCTGTCTTTCCCACTAGGCTGTAAGCCCTGTGACAACAGGGACTGTGTCTGCCCAGTCCCCTCTGTGCCCATAGTGCCTGGCATGCCGAAGGTGGCCAGTAAGTGTCTGTGCACTAGATAAACCGCATAGGCTTCCAGTTGCAGGTGCCTGGATGCCTGGGTGAGAAACCATGTGGACTGTTGTCTAATGGCACAAATACACAGTCACAGGCTTCCGACCCTTTCTGGTGATGCTGGGCTTCTGATGAAGGGCTTCTTCAGCTCTTCATCAGAAGACTCTTCAGCTGCCCATTTTTAAACCAGAGAGTCTGGAAGGAAATTCTCAAGGCATCAAAATCCATGTCGTAGATGACCAGCTGGCCCGGAGACATCGATTGGCAGAAGTGATGGAATGTGTACAGAAAGATGCAGCTGCCCTGCTCAGGAGGGACTCTACTCTTGGTTTGCGAAACCGCTGAATTCCAGGAATTCCAGTGAGGGGATTGGGTCATGTCATACCTGCCTCTCCAGACAAACAAGCCGAAAGTTGAGCGGGGCAGGGAGGTGCCAGAACTGCCGAGAGAAAGGAAGGGCCAGATGTACAGACCGGAAAAAGCCCTGTAACAGGTGGAGGTGAGCATAATTAATGGAGCCCAGCGAGCAAGCCTGTTCATGCCGTGGAGCTCCGTCCCAAGGAGCTGTGGTCTCACCAGCCCCGTCCCTGAGAAAGCAGAGCAAGAGTAGCTTGAGATTGACACGCCAAGCAAATGTACAGCAGGAACTTCTCCTAAGACAGGAGTTTGGTCAGAGGCCCTGGCCCCTGTAGCTAAAATCAGGATTATGTCTGCGCTGATTTACTTCACAGTTGTGTTTCAGGAAAAGCCTCAAAAAGATCACTGGGTTGTACCTGAGACTGGCAGGTGAGGCCAGCCTCCCTCAGGTCTCCCTTTTCTGGACAAACAGCCAACATGAAGGGAGACGGAGACAGGGATAGAGGAGAAGGCCCCTCCCACAGCTTCCCTCTGTCTGGAACCCCCTGTAAGTCCCACCAAGTTGATTTGTACAAGCTAGAAAAAATCAAATCCTTTTTACAAGCTAAGCTGCGAGCAGACCAAGTGCCAGCTTTGGTACAAGTGTCCAAAGCAATTTCAACCCTGAACTGGTACATCTCAAGGGAGATTCTATTGTTCATGAGGAACTCTGCGGGCAAGTGGTTTTGGCTGCCACAGTGATTGAGGGTCACTATTTAGTAGTCAGGCACCAGCATGTAAGGCACAACTATTTACAACAAAGAGTTGTCCCTACAACTTTTAAACGTCCCACTGGACATTCTTGTAGACAAAAAAATCATCTGTTCCCAGAGCCTAACTTTATTTTGTCTATGAACACAAAGGTTAGGTTTGGCTTGGTTTTCACAATTTTAACATACA
Source organism: Propithecus coquereli (assembly GCF_000956105.1). Lineage (NCBI taxonomy): Eukaryota > Metazoa > Chordata > Mammalia > Primates > Indriidae > Propithecus > Propithecus coquereli. The sequence continues at coordinate 689,395 of NW_012150641.1, read as the reverse complement.
CTAACATTTCCAGGAAGGCAACTTAACCAAGAACTGTTGACCACTTTGGAAAATCATGTCACCCAGGGAATGCCACTCAAAGTGTTTGAATCACCAGAGCAAACACACATCCATTAGACCCCGTTGGTTCCTGTGTGTTCTCACTAATTCTATACATGGATGCATGCATTTGACCCCTTCATTATGTCATCTAATGTAGCTGTGCCTGAGCATTTACATATTGGAATGCATCTTAGTTTACCGTTATTACTACACATGACTTTTTCTTCTTTATGTTGCTAGTAAGGAATTACGTTGATATAGGGGAGGAAATTCTGGATGTTGGAAGGTTGCATGATGCAGGGGTTGGTGGTTACAGAATATTTGTTATAAAAAGGAGGATAGTGCTGTGGGAAAACTCAGACACATGCTTCATGGCCTTGGCAGGATGGCAGGACATGAGCTGGCATGGAGCTAATATTTTACCCAGACCACACCCTTTCTTGGTAGACATGCACTGGATTCCCTGGAATGAAGAAAACTTTTTCCAGTGAATGGCACTGATTAGAGAAATTTTCTGCATTACAGGTGATATTGTTATATATAACTCACAGATGGAACCACAACCGCAGCACTAGCAAACTATTTGCATCGTCAAAGACCAGCGTCTACTGTGCAAGCCACCCAGGGGACGTTTCCGTGGCTCGAAGTGGTACGCCTACGCCACCTAGTGGAGTCTGGGAAGGTAGCAGAACTGTGAGATGGGTTGAAGCACCTTCGTTTGCAGATAGGTAGCAATAACATGAATAATACCCGCTAACACACTTACAGGGTGCCTACCACATGCCATCACTTTATGTTAACATATAAATGTGCTAACGTGTATAATATAACATATCCCAATTCATTTAATACTCACAAAACCCTTATGACTTAGCCACTGTTATCCCCACTTTGCACAAGAGAAAACTGAGGTACAGAGAAGGTAAGTGGCTTGACTGTGATCAAGTAGCTACTGGGAGGTAGGGCTGGGATTTGCAGCCTGGTGGTCTGAGCTACTATTGCTGCTCATAATCACTCTGCTATGGGCTTGCAAGTAGCTGCTCTCTTGGGAGACACTGTTCTGAGATTCAAAGACTGTACCGTGCCAAGTATGCAGGGTTATGTCCAGCCATGTCTTTCAGGACAGGAGGATTACAAAGAAAGAGAGAAGAATGGGAAGTTAATACCTAGGAATTGGGACATGGCAAGATCTAGAAAAGTCTTGCCATTGTATGGGCCATCGAAATCTGTGCATAAATGTGAGGAGGGTGTTTCATTCTTTTGGCAGATCACAGCCCTGGCTAAACCCCCAATTATTTTGTAAGCTTCATGAAGGCAAAGCCTGCATCTCCTTGTTCACTTCTGTGTGACCGCACTGACCCCAGGACCTGATACCTATTGAGTGCTCAACAAATATTTTTTATGTGACATCCATATTGAGATATAATTCATATTCCATATAATTTATCCATTTAAAGTGTATAATTCAATAGTTTTTAGTGTATTCACAGAGCTGTGCAACCAACGCCATAATCAACTTTTACCACCCTGAAAGAAAACCCTGTTCCCATTAGCATTCACTCCCCATTACCCCCAACTCCTATCTCCAGCCCCCGGCAACCACTAATATACTTTCTGTCTCTGTGGATTTGTCTACTCTAGACACTTCATTATAAACGGAACCATACAATATATGGTCTTCTGTGACTGCCTTCTCTCACTCAGCATAATGTTTTCAAGTTTCATCCACTTCGTAGCATGTATCAGTACTTTATTCCTCTTAAGGGTTGAATAATAGTCCATTGAATGGATATACCATATTTTATTTATTTAATCATGAGTCGATGGACATTTGGATTGCTTCCAGTTTGGGGCTGTTATGAACATTTGTGTACAAGTTTTTATGTGGACAGATGTTTCCATCTTTCTTGAGTATATTTCTAGGAATGGAATTGCTGGATCATGTGGTTTAACCTTTGTTTAACCTTTTGAGGAGCTACCAGACTGTTTTCCATTGGCTGCACTAGTTTACATTCCTACCAACAATGCATGATGGCTCCATTTTCTCCACATTCTTGTCAATACTTGTTATTGCCTGTCTTTTTTGTTATAGCAGTGCTAATCATTGTGGTTTTTCATTGTGGTGGGGCCACTGCTTTTTAACAGTAGACGAATAGACTCCCAGCCTATTGGAGCTGGTAGGGAGCACAACAACCGTGTGGTCCAATGTGTTCATTTTCTGGGAGAAGCAATGAAGGTGAAGAGAGAATAAAGAACTAACCTGAGATAACAATTATTAAAGGAGGCGGTAACAGAACCTATCATTTTTTTTTTCTTTTAAGAAAGTTAAGAAAACTAAAGCCACATGGGAAAGAAGATAAAAAGGATCTTCTCTAAACCTAGGAGAAATTTCTTTTTTTTTTTTTTTTTGAGAAATTTCTTTCACTATAAAACTGGAAGACAATCCTCAATAACTAATAAAGGATAGTCATAAATAGTCACATTCATGGATCCTGTACTATGTCTTAGCCACAGAGTGAAGTAAGCACTTTACATTCATTTCCCTGTTTAATGCTAGCAACATCCCTATTTTACAGAGTTGTAAGAGTAAATAAAGGGTTATGACCCTAGAATCCTACATCTAACTAATGTCTGTAAGTTAACAGAGACATTCCCAGACATACAGAGACTCAAAAAGTCTACCGTCTATTGGCCCTTCCCGCAAGGGTTACTCAAAGTAGCATTTCAGTGGGGTGAGAAATTAATCCAAATAAGGAACTCGGGAACAAGGAAGACGTTTACATAAAAGAAATGGCAATAAACAATGAAGACAAAAAAACGGAATTATTAATGCGGTTTGAAATCTCAGTACAAATGTCAAAAAAAACAGTTCTTGAAAGAGAAGACACATGATGCAAAATTTCAATGGCCTGAAGCTGGAATCCTAGTTTAAGCGAGCTCCGCAGGGGGTTCCCAGGTGCCGGCCGCTGCGGACTGGCGCGCGCTCCCGGAGCGTGGGGGAGGCACAGAGGGGTGGCGTGGGGGTGGGAGCGTGTCGCTCTGCGGCTTCCCAGGCGGGCTCCTGCTTCTCGCCTGATGAATGTGGAGTTCCTTCAACCTTCCCGCGGGTCCTCTTAAATGTTCCTAAGTTTCAGGAGTGCGAATGACGCATTTCCCCAGAGTTAAGCGGCGGCAGTTCTCTATTTTATCTCTTCAGTCATTTTAATGGTAACTGGGGGAGGCGTGTCAGCGGGCCATCTTGGGCAAGAGGACAAGTTAGCAGGGACTTGAGGTTTGTCCTGAGGTGGTGGCAGTGGGAACTTAATCGCACGGCCTTGGACCGGACTTCTCAACCCTCTCATCCCTCATCCCCACCTCCAGCACTCCGCCAAAAAAATAAGATTCCTCCAACGCCCCGGCCAACCGAAGCCAGAGTGTGTAGGATGGGTGGCTTTCTTTTGGCTCTCTGTGTGTCCCAAATTGTATCCATCCTGTCCTCCTGCGTTTCTGGCCCAACTCCGCCGGAGCCGACGCAGCAGGGCGCGGGGTGGGAGCGAGTGGCTGGGGTCCTGCCCGCGGTAGGCAGGGAAGCAGGGTGGCCGCGGGGATGAGGAGCCGCGAGGACCGGCCGGCGTGACACCACCTGGCGGAGTCTTGGGGAAGAGTCTTAAAGGCGCGCGCTCCTCCGCGCCCGGGGCACTCGAGCTGGAGCCGCCGAGAGCTCGCCTCCCTCTGCCGCCCAGCGCCTCGGGGAGGTAAGTGCCAACCGCGGAACCCGAGTCCCAGCCGGGTGGGGGCGGCCCGTGGCCGCCCCGCGCTGGAGAACCTCTGGCTGGGGCTGCAGGCGGAGGGCGGCGCCCAAGTTTTTTGAAGGCCTCGGAGGGCAGCTGGAACGGCGCAGAGCCTGCGCGGGGATGGCGGGGGTGGCCGCGGGCTGGGGCCGTCTGGGGGCGGCCATCCCGGGCCGTGCATCGAAGACAGACACCGGCGCGCGGCGCGGGGCGCACGCCAGAGCCCCAGCCCCGCACCCTGCGCACTTGGCGCGCTCTGGCCGCTGTCCCGGCGAGCCCCAGCCTTCTCCGGCCGCGACCCGGGCTCTGCGCCTTCCTGCCTGCCCGGGTCCCTTGCAGCCGGTTCGCCCCGCGGTCGCGCACGGTCACGCCGGCAGGTCGCGCTCGGCGGCCGGCCAAGCCCGCCCCGGCCCCGCCGCACCCGCGCCCCGGGCCACCCCGCCCGGCCCCCTCGGCGCTGCGCCCCTCGCCTTCCCCATCTCCAGCCGCTCGCTATTTTCACACCTCCCAGTGCCCCGGCCCCGGCGCCTGATTCAGTGCTTAGTAATTAATTTGGCGTTTCAGAATGGTCAGCGGGCTGGATAATGGGCGCATTCATCCCCCGGGCTAATCTGAACAGAGGTGGGAAGAAAGGCTTTCACAGACAGAAAATGCCATTCGCCGAGCGCTCAAAGGGGCTGTCACTCCCAGAATAAATCGCCGCCGCGCCCGCCGGCTCCTCTGGCCATTTCCATACAGCCCGGCCCGCGCCGCGGACCCGCCGGCCTCGGCCTCCGCTCCCGGGAATCACTCACTCGAGTGCCTTCGACGGGAAAGTCGGGCGACAGCGGGACCCAGGCGGGGGCCGAGGGAAACGGGGAAACTGGGGGCTCAGGTTAAGGCCTCAGGGGACAAAGGGATTGATTAGAAAACCAAAGGCTAAACTAGAAGGAGGCGCCTCCAATTCAAGGCGCAGACCTTGGAGCTGGAGCCCTAGCAGCATCCGTCCAAAACCCCGCGGTTGGCAAAAGAGGAGGACCCGCGGCCCAGAGGGTCCGTAGTGTGCCCTAGGTGACACAGCAAGCTTCTGGGTCTCCCGAATTGTGAATGGAGTTCAATGCACAAGCATAGATGGTGGGGAAAGAGGCTGGCTGGTGCAGTCCCGACCTGCACCATACTTTTTATTCTGGGTTCCTTGTATTATCAGCTCCTTCGCCCTCGGGGCCTGGAAGCTGACACCGTGCATTCTGCAGCCACCTGATCCTCACCCCTGCAGGACCCTAGGGTGCGCCGGGGGGGACCTGCTGAGCGGGTGACTGCGGCTTTATCCTCTGATCCCATCTTGACCCGGTGTCCTCCCGAGCACAAACAGCCCAGAGTCTGATGCTAGGGCCTTTCTGTGGCTGCGCCCCCAGCCCACGGGTGGAGCGGGATCGTGAGCTCCCGCCGCAGCCCTAACCCTGTGGACCGCGCCCGACAGCGCCCCCCGCCGGGCTGTGGAGCCTCCGCGTGGGCAGGGCTGGCCTGGCTCTAGCCTGCTGAGGCTCCTGGGGCTTGATGGTCCTGCCGTTCGGGCTCCCAGTGTGTCCATCTCACGGGACAATTTGACCCTGGTCCCTTCTGCCCAGTGGAACCCTCCAGTTGGGGGAAGAGAACAAGCTGTGGCTCTATGGCCAAACCTTGGCCCGGTTGAGAGGCCGGAATGGCAAGGGACACAGCTGGGAGGAGAGGGAATTTCTGGAATGGCCGGGTGAGTGTCTCAGGTGTGAAGGGGAGACTGAACCCCACGCCAGTCATCAACTTCTGAGTGGAAGTCCCTCTTCCCTTCTGAATCTTTTTCCTCATTTGCAAAACGAGGATAAAACGAGAACACATTTGGCCCCAAGTGCTGGGTCCCTCAGTAGAAGGATCCCACACACCACTCTCATACCCAGCCCCCGGTCCTGCTTCACACTCCCCTGGCATCTCTCCAAGTCCTCACCAACACCTCTCCTTGGAGCTTTAGTGACCCCCTAAATTTTCTCTCGGGATGCCTCCACTCACCCCTTGCAACTTCTGGATTCTGGTATCCAGCTCTTCTTGAAATCACGCTTCCTAAGAGCTGAAAGCAGCCTTTCAAAGATTCTAGAGCCCTTAGGCAGGTGGAGATGCTGAGACCTGAAGCGACTTGCCGTTGTCACCCGGCTAGGTAGAGGGCATGAACCAGAGTGTATTTCATGGCAGAGCAGTGACTCTCAGACTCTGAGCATTGTTCCCCCTCCCCTCAGAGCTTCTCTAGGTCTGGAAAGGGGCCCAGAAGGCTGCATTTTAAAGAAGCTTTCCAAAGCATATTGATGCAGGTGATGTAGCAACCTATGTAGGGAAACGTAGCCCAAACTGGGCTCTTTCCCCAGCAGCTTCTTCTCTCCCAGGGCCATGGGCCCTGCTTACTCCCTGTGGGTCACATCTGACCAGCAGAACAGTCTTTTCTGTGTCCTCCCTGGGCTGGAGGCCACAGTGGGTGAGGTCTACTTCTAGAAGATACCTCAGGATCCCCTGGAATGTGTAGCCAATGAGGGCGTGGTGGGGGCGAACTTAGCATCCAGTCAGATGAGGAAAGGCTCAAGCGCACTACAGGCTGACTCAACATCAAGCCCCTAAACCCAGGGGCCACCTCGTACCAACATGCTTTCACAGCTGGACCTAACACTGCACACTGCAGGCCCCACACAGACAGTACACATGTGCCCAGAGGCCCCCCCTTAGCAAGGCAAACCTGCCCATGCCGGGGACAGAGCAGGCAGCCATAGGGGGGACCAGTGCCAGCAATAACCCAGGTGTGAGATGTAGCCAGAATTCCCAGGACCTGCCCCTTCAGCCTGCTGGGGCTTGGAGGAGAGAAGAGGAGAAGGAGGGGGCAGAGGGAAGCCCTGGAAAAGTGGAAGAAAGTGGGTAGGGGGAGGAGAAGCCGCTAGGAATAGAGAGGGGGGCAGGAGAGGGAACGAGTCCCTATTTATGTAAGCCATTTGTAGCTGTGGATTGTAAAACTGGGCAGGATTCTCTGGAGTAATTCATAGTGTTTGGACAAGACAAACATTGTTCTGCTTTAAACAAACCTCCAGAAAGGTCAGCTTGGTTCATCCTTTTGCTGCGACTTGCTGAGACTATCCAGATGATGAGAAAATCAGATCTTAGCTGAGGGGGCCCAGGCAGGAGACAGTGCTCTCCTGAGCCCTTTGGATGCTGGGTGAGGACACCCAGTGCAGGGAGGGGCCTTGGCCCCGTTGAAAAGGCCCAGCTCCTACTTTGGAGGTGTGAGATGTCTGTGTGTGTGCACATCACAGATTATGGGATTTGATGATGCCAAGGATCATCCAAGTTCTAGGGCAAGTCCAATGTGACCTGCAATGTGAGCCTTTTTTATGGAGGTGAAGAATTGATGGGAAACGAAGGGTCATGGATACAGAACTGAATTAGACCTGCTAACCTCAACCCCAGGTATGTTCCCAGGCACCAAGATATCCATGTTTCTTACCTATGGATGGCCTGGCTGGGCCCTCCTGTATTCCTTTAGCAAATATTTTTTGAGTGACTACAACATGTCAAGTTCTATACCAGGTGCTGGGGATAGAGTAGTGAGCGGGAAAGACGTGGTACCCACTCCCCGTCTTCCCTAAGAACAGAAGCTGCTCACAATTTCACATTCAGCTTCTCCATCACCACCAGGTGCCCTGGCTGAGTCCCGACAGACCAGGTCCTAGGACCAGGCCTGACAGTGAATAAAGTGCTCAAAAAGTGTTGGCTGCCATTATGGTTACAATTATGATTATAATTGTGACTATGAGACTCCAGTCTTGAGGGATCTTCCTGACCCTGAGCTGAAGCAGATACTTTTTACTGATACTTACTACTAATGATTTATTAAAAATATATTATTGATGCTCATTAATACCAAAGCCCAGTATTTCTGTAATGCCAACTGCCACTGTCCTGCACGTGACCTGCACATGTTGCTCAGGGCAGTTAATTATCCTCTCAAGAGGTTGATCCCTCTGGGAACCTTGGGGATGGTAGTAGCACTGGCTTAGCCAACACAACTTTATAAAAATTGTTTAGGGCTTTGGACACTTCAGGATCTTTTGCGTATAATTTTTTACTGAATTTTCCTGATATCCATGGAAGGGAGGGAGGAAGGAAAAGGGAGGGAGGGAGGGAGGGAGAAAAGGAAGAAGGAAGGAAGATTACTATCCACATTTTTCAGCAGAGAAGTCGATACTTAGGTGAAGTGAGTTGCCCAACATCACAGAGATGTTAAGGGAGGGGACTATGTGTGGCCAGAGTACAATTCAAACAGTCTTCTTGGGCTTGCATCACTCTGCTGACCACCCAAGGAGCTCCCTGCAAACAGAGCTGGGAAATGGGGCTCCCTGCGAGACCCCATAAATAAACCAGGTGCTCAGCCAGAGGCTAGGAAGTGGCTTCCCTGGGCCAGTTCATGTCCATCCCGCCTTGTGTGTAGTTTCTGGCATCATTCTGGGGTCTGGCATGATGGTGCTCCTGCCTAACGTCAGCATCCATGGGTGAGAGAGATGTCCCCTCCTTCCCCCCAAATCCTGGTTTCCCTTGACATCTTATTATGGTTGAATAATCCATGCACTTACTCAATCTGTTTGGAATCAATGATCCATGTCTGTTTTCATTCTTGGAGTTAAGTCCTCTAAATTTTCTTTCTGTGTGACGTATAAACCAGTAATAGCTTATTTTACTGACATTTGGGGAAAATAAGCTGTTCCACGTAATTGATTCTTGCAGTTAACAGAAGCTTATTCCTTTAAGCATAGAAACTTTTTATGTGATCGTTTTCAGAAAAAACATTTTCTCAGGAAAATCATGACTTTTTTTCCCACCTAAGTTATTGCAATCAAATATAGCAGGTGTTCCCTATGTGGTTGAATGTGTGACAAACAACCCATTGCGATGACTTAGCCGTCTCTGGAAACATCAGCTCCTGGGCAGTTTGCTCAGCCTCGTTGGCTTCAGTTTCCTCTCTTGGTAATCCGGGGATCACTGGCCTGGACTCTCTAAGGGCTGCCCCTGTTCTTCTCTGATTCTGCTGGGATGTGATACAGTCATGCTCTTGGGAATTCTTGGTGGTTGCAGGACCTGTCCTGCATCCCTGGGTGGTGGCTGGGATAGATTCCACTGTCAGCTGTCACCTCCCAATGGATCAGTGCTCAGCAGTCACCAGATTCGCCAAGGGTCCTAATCAGTGGTTCTCTGGTCCTCTAGAAGAACAGAAGACACCTGACCTCAGCTAGGTGAAGAGCTCATGGTGTCCCTGTGGACTGAAGTTCCCTGATATTGTGGCTACTGTTCTCTCAAATGCCCAGGAGACCATTCACTTACTTCTGGAACCATGTTCTGGATTGTGAAGGGTGCTACAACCCTGGCCTCTAGAAAAGGGGTTTATAATACCTTAATACAAACAGAAAACACTTGGCAAGCTCTGAACTCTGATCAGTGAGATGTGGTTACTACCCATAAGAAGAAAAACCCAAAGGAAGACTTCAAGAGTGTTTCAAGACCAGAGTGTTGGTGGCCCTTCTTTCTGTTCCTTTCATTTACCCCAAACTTGCTTTTTAAGATTTGAAGAAGACTTTCATAATTCTGGCATTTCTGGGATTTGCTGGCATATTGGTTGCCTATGGTTGATGTGACAAATGCCCACAAACTTGGCGGTTTAAAACAGTAGAAATTTATTTTCTCGCAGTTCTGGAGACCAGAAGCCTAAAATCAGTATCAGTGGGTTGCGAGGGCTGTGCTTCCTCCAGAGAGTGCAGGGGAGGTTCCGTGCCTTGTCTTTTCCGGCTTCTGATGGCTGCTGGTGTTCCTTGGCTTATGGCTGCATCGCTCCGCGTGGCCTTCTCCTCTTCTATCTTGTCAGATTTTCCTCTGCCTCTCTCTTACAAGGACACCAGTGATTGCATGTAGGGTCCATCCCGATAATCCACGATGATGTCACCATCTCAAGACCCTTAACTTAATCACATCAGCGAAGACCCTTTTGTACCTGTATAAGGTGACATACTCTGGTTCCAGGGATTAAGATGTGGATATCTTTTGGGGTGGGCAGCATTTTTCAGCCGGCCACATCCAGCTGGTTACCACCTTCAATTGTCTGTAATTCTGTGGTCTTTGATTAATTTTGCAGTGTATTCCCATTTTGTGCCAGGCAGTCTGTGAAACACTGGGAATTCTGAGGGAAAAGATGCAGTTCCTCCCTCAAGAAACTCATGGATTAGTCTGAGACACAATATGATATTAAGAGCTATGGAAAAAGCAAGCTCTTGATGAATTCAAATTCCTTATTGAAGTCTGCAGGTCCTCCTCTCCTGCTGGACCTCAGCTCTGCCACTCCCCATCTCACTCATCAAGCCCCCACCGAGCTGGCCTCTCTTCTGTCCCTTACACAAGTCGCTCTGGACTCTTGCCCCCTCCCCCAAAACCACACCCCCAGGCTCCCTTGCTCACTTCATTCACTCGGCCCTACTGGGTCTTTCTTAGGGAACCCCTCCACAAGCGTCTTATTCTAAACCCACTTCCCTTCCTGGCACTTCCTATTCCCTCTCTGGCTGCATTTGCCTTCCTAACACCGCACAGTGGAGTCACTCTTGTCCTGGCCATTCCACCTCCACAAGCATTTGATATATGAGACTAGAACTTCCCAGGAGATCCTAAATGCATCCTGTTTTATTTCCAATTCTCTTCCTGAGAATGTATTTTGCCTTTCATTTTATTTTATTTTGCCTCATAGCACATTGGGCTAAATTTCGAGTGAATCAGAATGGGGATGGCCCTTCTAAGGGGAATTTATAAATGTGAGGAGCTATTTTTTGGTTGCAATTATGACTGGTGTTTGTGTTTGGGGGGGACCTAGTGGCGTTTAGTGGACAGGGGTCAGGGATGCTAAATGCCCTGTGATGGGCTGGACTGTTCTGCCCAGGGAAGGATTTTCCTGCCTCAAATGTCACTGTTACAGAAACATTCTTAAGGAAGCAGTTTGTATTTGAGTCCTAAAGTAATATTTTTTTTCAACTTTAACTGATAACCTTTCATTCTATTAAGAGTATTTCAAATTATTTCTCTGAGGCTGGGCATGGTGGCTCACGCCTGTAATCCTAGCACTTTGGAAGGCCAAGGTGGGAAGATCACTTGAGGCCAGGAGTTCATGACCAGCCTGGGCAAAACAGTGAGACCTCAAAAAGTACAAAAATTAACCAGGTGTGGTGGCTGTAGTCCCAGCTACTCGGGAGGCTGAGGCAGAAGGATCGCTTGAGCCCAGGAGTTGGAGGCTGCAGTCAGCCATGATTGCACCTCTGTACTCCAGCCTGGGTGACAGAGTGAGACTATATCTCAAAAAAAAAAAAAAAAAAAAAAGAATATTTTAAATTATCTCTCTCCAAATATATTACCTGTTAAACCTGTCTGTGTCTGTGTTCCTGGCTCATTCACACATCCTCTTGAGGTCCTTCAATTTCTCCTCTTCCTCTTGGCATACACCAGGGGCATCTCTAAACCCCAAGGTTTGACCTACAGGACTCCCTCCTTCAGAGTCTGCGTAAAAGCTAAAAGTGCTGAGCCCCACCTCAGGCTCAGAGGCCCCCCACTATTTTCTCCACCCAGAGAAGCTTCCTTTTATTTGCACCCTTTGTTTCCTTCCTCAAGGCCAGTCTTCCATCCATGACAAAGCTTCCCCCCATGGTGACCCATTTTCTTTATTTTAATAGCCTTTGGGGTGGGACCTTGGCAAAAGCTTTTTGCAAATGAAAATAAATTACATCTGCTGGTTCCCCTTATCCACAGGCATTTTCACTCCTTCAAAGAGCCCTAGTAGATTAAAGGATTTGAGGATTTTGGGTTTGTATGGGCTTCAACGCCCAACTCCTGAGTTCTCAGCCAAGAAGTCCGCCAAAGGGGAGGCCTGAGCTCAAGATGCAGATAAGCAACACTGGGGAAATGGATCTCTCCAGAACCCCACCCACTGTACAGGCCTGTTCCCCATGTTCTAAACCTTTTCCAGAACCAGTCATATGTCCTGAAATCCTATCCAGGGACCTAGGATGCCTTGAGCAATCCTACACAGCCCATTCGGTGAGCTGAGCTCTAGAGGCCTTGAAATGAAAGGATGCCCCTAATTTCTCCAGGGAGATGGATCTGGTAGCCTGATCTGGGGATTAGGGTTATTGAAAAAACAAAAACCCCAAAACCTACTATGTATCGAGCATCTACTTTCCGCCAGCTGTTTTCCTTCCAGATACATCTTTTAAAATCACCGTAACAATCCTACAAGGTGAGTGCAGTCGCTCCCATTTCACTGTGAAAAAAACTGATGCTCAGATAGATACAGCAAGTCGCTCAAAGTCACATCGTTGGTAAGTGGTGAATTGGAGTCAAGGCTTGTCTAAGTCTTGGTTTGTCTAAGTAAGGGCTTGTCTTTCCATTTTGGAAGGAAACACTATCAACCCGGGTGACTGCTGACCCTCCTGGAGAGGCCAGATGCCCCGGGTCACCTCTGGCTGCTGCAGTCCCCACTGTCTGTTAGGAGTCCTGGGAACTGAATCATCTAGGGTCTGTCCTTCTAACTGGACTGGAGGTGCTCAGAGGCACAGTCAATCCAGGCCACAGCTCATACTCCTGGTAGGCCTGAAGCCCATCCCTCCTCAGGGATGACTGAGACCCAGCCAAGACCATCTTGCTCAGAGGTGCTGACTAAGAGCTCCAAACCCTGGCACCAGACCATTTTCATTCACACCCCTGCTCCTCTATTTACCAGTGATGTGACCTTCAGCAAATTACTTCTCTGTGGCTCAGTTTCCTCCTCTGTAAAATGGGGAGAATAATATAACTACCTCGCAAGGTTGGTATGAAGATTATGACTTAATGACTGCTAAAGTGCTTGAAAGATGCTTGGCACACAGTAAGCACCATATACATACTTGATTTAAAAAGTAAAACCCTTTGTCACATCCAAGACGAAGGTCCGCTGGTCATCTCTTTCTCTTAAGCCCTTACTGTCTTCCTGTCCTCCTTCCTTGAGAACCATTAGCCTGTGCCATCTGGTGCCCGTCCCTGGAGCATGCCCTCCCCTGAATCCTCACTTCGGTCACTGATTGCTCCTCCCACCCTCATGCCCACCCCTCAGCCTGGCCCTCTTATGGCCCTAGTCATATTGCAGCCCCCTTCATTGCGGCTGTTCTTCTTCCAAACCACACACACCCAACACCCAGAGTGGGGAGCTGTTGTCCTCCTTGATCCCCAATGCTCCTTCCATCCTCATTAAAACAACAACAAAACAAAACAAAAATCCCCACAAAGCCCCCTGTTCCTTCAAGGCCAGAACTACATAGCTATTCCACCTTCTACATCTCATCCTTAGAATGACCTCCCAGTCTATTTCACTCTTTCTTTGAAGACACCAGCACCTGATTCAGTCTTCATCTCCTCCCCATTCCCTGAGGCTGGTTCCAAGGGTCCTTACTGCTCAGGTGGGCAGCCCATCCAGCACCTTGACCCCGTCTTCCATCATCTTCCCCTCTGTCTCACAACAGAAACCCCACTCTTTTTTTTTTTGAGACAGAGTCTCACTCTGTTGCCCTGGCTAGAGTGAGTGCCGTGGCGTCAGCCTAGCTCACAGCAACCTCAAACTGCTGGGCTAAAGTGATCCTACTGCCTCAGCCTCCCGAGTAGCTGGGACTACAGGCATGCGCCACCATGCCCGGCTAATTTTTTATATATATTTTTAGTTGTCCAGATCATTTCTTTCTATTTTTAGTAGAGACGGGGTCTCGCT
>NW_012150641.1:660378-675725 GCF_000956105.1 Propithecus coquereli | reverse complement strand
ACGGGGTCTCGCTCTTGCTCAGGCTGGTCTCGAACTCCTGAGCTCAAACAATCCGCCCGCCTTGGCCTCCCAGAGTGCTAGGATTACAGGCGTGAGCTACCGCGCCTGGCCCAGAAACCCCACTCTTTCCATCCCCTGAGCTGCTCCACCTCTGGAGTTCTCAATTCAGACCTCCAGCTTTGGACCACAACCTCTCCCACCTCGTATTTTCTATCCTCCTGAGTCCTATAGACCAGCTCTCTCCAAAAGAACTTTCTGTGGTGAGGGAAATGTTCTTTATATTGGTGCTGTCCAAATCAGGGGCAACTGGGCAACTGAGCTTTAAATGTTATTAATTTTCATTAATTCAAACTGACATTAAAATAGCTACAGGTGGTGACTGGCTACCATATTGAGAGGCACAGCTCTAGATCCCTGGTCTTTCTATGTCCTCTTCCATCCCTGTCCTGTCTTCCTTCTCTCTTTGGCATTGTCTCCCTGGTCCATCACATCAGCCACCCTCTCTCCTTGTCCTTCTGTCCCACCTCCTGGAAAATACTCTCAACTCCAGATTAATCCAATGTTGTCTTTATCTAGGGCTACATGGGGCTGCTGGGTGCTGCTGGGGGAAGGGATATGTGTGTCCCATGACTTTGCTGGTTGCCATTCTTTCTCATAGATGGTCACCAGCCTCAACAGGGCCTTTAATTTTGCCCAGCAAGCATTATCCTCTTCTCTGTTAATGACCTCAGAGCTCCAATGCTCCCAGCTCCTCCCCCACCCACTGTCAGCTGATGGTGTCACTTCCTATTTCATTGAAATAAGAGAAGCTTTACTTTGAGACCACCTGACCACCGATTTTACCAGGGTAGTTTTATCTGTCTTCAACTTCTCTGCTCCTGCTGGCTCCTTCCTATCAACATTTAGGCATGTTCAAACAGCCTTATCTTATAAACAACAATAAAAAATCCCAACCTTCCCTCAATCCAGCATCACCTTCCTGCTAGGGCCCTATCTCTTTCCTACCACTTGTATTCACACTTCTTGCAAGTTGTCTACACTTGCTATCTCCACTTTCTCACCTCTCATTCACTCCACAACCTGAGGCAGTCTGGCTTCTGTCCCTACCACTCCTCTGCAACTGCTTGCTAGTCAAGGTCACCAATAACTTCCTTGTAGTTTGATCCAAAGGACTGGCTTCAGATCTTATCTTGACCTTTAAGGCATGTGACACTGTTCACTGCCCCTCCTTCCTTGCAACAGCTCTTGCCCATTGGTTTCTATGACACCTGAGTCTCCTGGGTTTCCTCCTTCTACTCTGGCTACTTCTAAGTTTTCTTGAAACCACCACATTTCCCCCTTCCTAGGGTGATCCGTCAGGCTTCACAGGTAAGGTTTTGTATCAAGAACGGCGTTTCCCCTTCTCAGCGCAGTTCTTGCAGAAACCTAGGAATTTGCTTTCTCACCCAAGAGCTGCACAGTTGTGTTTTCAACTCTGGTTTGCACCATGCTCAGAGCCTGACATGCCTTCACGGGTGTGTATTTATAACCCCCACTTTGAGAGGCTCTCACAACACTTGGACATCTGTTTTTTTCATTTGTTCCCTCAAAAGGCAGCCTGCGTTAGGAAGGGACACTGATAAATTAGAGGGCACTGGGAGAGGCTGCAGAGTGGTCAGAAAACACTGTCCGATGAAAAATCATTAAAAGAACTGGGAACATTTTGCCTAGAAGAGATAAAACTGAGGGATGTTAGAAGACTGATTTCAAAAATTTGAAGAGGCAGAGCCTTGATCTGGGCTGATGTGTAGGGATGGAATCAGACCAACTGCAGAAGTAAGAGAGAGGTGGGTTTTGAACAGAGGTAGAGAAATTCTACTGTGTTACAAAATGTTTCCGGACCTCCTGGACATAAGGTCAGTGAGATAGTCCTTGCCCAACAGCAACAACTAGATGCCACGCTTAGACCTAAGTGATCACAATGAAACTGGAAATGTCCCTGCCTTAGCCCCTCCTGAAGACCACTGGCCTAAGCTCAGCTGGCATTCTAGAAAAGCCACACTCCAGGGAGGGCAATTTCAAACTTGCTGCCACACAAGATCCATCAAAAGCACCGTGGACAGAAAACAACGTAGCAAGAGGAAGGCTTGGAAAGTGCTCAGCATTCCAGTCTTGGAGACACTGCAGAATATAACCCAGTGGGGTGAGCAGTGAGCTACACCCCAATTTGCCTCTCTTAGAACCTTCCTTGCCAGAATGTCTTTTCCTGACTTGTGTTTCTGTGGGATGCCATCAGCTTATATTGAGGGCCATCCAACTGCCCCACGGAGTTCACTGTGTGACTGTTATGGGGATGTTGTTCGGGATGTTCGTTCACTACCTCACACCGTGTTCCTTTTCTGAGGCCCTCCAGGAGAAATTCCTGTCTGATTTTAGTACCAAGAATAGTTGTAATTCTCTTGAGCAATAGGTCTGTTTTTATCTCATGGACACTGGGAATTGTGTAACAGAGTCTCCTTTTCACTTTGGCTGCAGGAGAGCTCAGGGACAAATGTGTGGCCCACCCACAGAAAGTGAACAGGATATTCCAGGGTGCGTTGTACCCTCATTCCCATCTCTACTTTTTCTTCTTTCTTGGTTTTTCTTTCTTCTCTTAGCTTTCCTTATTTTACTGTGCAAAATTGAGAACATACAAGCACAGATAAATAAAAATCACCTGTAATCTCACTATCCAGCGATAACCACTATTAACAGTGCTGCTTTTTATGCATACTTTTTAAAAATAAAAATGAGATTATACTGTGCATAACTGTTCATTTTAATTTGCTTTTTTCATTTTACAATATGTCATAAACATCTTTCCACGTAATTAAATATTCTTTAAATAATTAAAAATTTCTGTATAGATCTAGCAATTTAATACTACCAGCTAACATTTCTACACCCACTGTGTGTCTGACTTTGTGTATATTTACATATACATACATGTGAAAGTATGTTTGTGTGTAGTATAGAACTATAATATGCATGTATATATAAGCTGCAATATTCAGATGTATCAATTCATTTGACGCTCATGGCCCTAAGAGGTAGACAGTACTGACTCCCTTGTACAGATGAGGAAACCAAGGCACAGAAAGATGCAAAGGCTTGCCAGGGTCACATGGCAGAGGTGGAATTTCAGCCCAAGTACTGTGGTTCCAAAGCATGTCCTCCTAAGAGCTATGCTGCCTTTCAGTATACCATTGGGGATTCACGGCCACAGTGGTGAAGCATTTCCTTTATTTCCTTTCACCTCACTTTGAATTTACGTTAATTTGCCATATTTTAAGTACCCTTGTAAGTCACCTGAAATCCATTCTGCCATAAGGAAAAGCATTAAAAAATGGCGCAGAGCGTGGTAAACAGCACAAGAAGGCAAGGCTAAAGTGCTACGCTAGGACAGAAGACAAATCCAGGCTGTCCTGCAATGAAATGGATTTATTTCCTTGGGCTGTGGTGAGCTCCCATTCCTGGAAGAGCTGGCTTGGGTGGCTGTCTCTCGGGGAGGCTGGGGAAGGGCCGCATCCAAGGAGACTGAGCTGGGCCAGATGAGCCCGAGGCCCCTTCTTAGATTCTCAGGGTTTATGAAAGTGCTAACAAGACAAAATGAGGCACTTAATGTAGCTCATGCAGGAAGGCATCCCCTGGGCCAGAAACAGGAGCTGGGGCTTTTCATCTAAATCTATTACTAGACCACACATCTAAAAGCAAGAAATAAACCAACAGAAATTTGGTTCCAAGCTCTCAGCCCAGTGTATTCTTTTCCCAAAGCTCTTTGGCTGCTGTTGCAAGATGGCCAAAGGATGCTGTCACTGTCCTCAGTCCTTTTAAGGTGACAGAGAATGAGCTGGATGGCCCAGAGGATGCCCATGACACTCTAACTCGGTAGGGTTATCCGTTTGGCAAATGCAATGAGTGGAAGGAGCCCAGGTTTCTATTCTCTGATTCCATGTTTACTAGCAGGGAGATCTTGAGCAAGTTTGTTGGCCTCCTGAGACCTCAGTTTCTCATCTGCAACATGTTAATACCTACTTAGCAAAGCCGTTGTGGAGATCGCATGGGATGGTATTAGGTATTGCACCCCTAAAAACGTGGGTGAGGAAGTACCAATAACCTGCCCCAGGGAATCCAGGGAGGGCTAGGCTGCCCTCAGGCCTGGGCCTCAGGCCCATGAGGCCTGTCTTTGAGGGGCAATGGTCAGCTCCCAGGTGCTGCCCGGCTTCTTACTCCTTCAGCCTCCTGTCCACCGTAGCCCCCCTGGCGAGAAAAAAGCCGTGTTCCCAACAAATAGGCCCACGCGCAGTGACACCCGTGGGGGTGCGGGCGAGCAACCCCTCCACGCCGTACCCTAGAGGCTTCCAGCAGGAGTAAGGAGCAGGCAGAGGTGGCATCCTCCTCCTTTTCCTCACGCCCCGGGGCTGCGTGTCCACAGGGTGCGAGGTGCCACCGGGGCCATCAGGCTGGATTTGAGGAAGTCCCGACCTCCGCGCAGCAAAGAGAACAAACACAGATGTGTTTGGCTGGGACCAGAAGGCAGAAAATCGTCCTCTCCCCCCGCCCGCGCGCTACCCCGGGGCGCGAGGCTCCCGGGGCAGCGCGGGGCCCGGGCGAGGCTGACAGTCCCCGGCCGGCCCCTCCTCCCCGCACGGGGTGCGCGCCCGGCCCAGCCCCCTCTCCGGGGTTTCCCCGGGCGCTCTTCTCGCGTTCTCTTTGTCTCTGCTGCTCTTTCTCGGGCTCCCGGGTTCCCACCCGCTCGCGCTCTCCTTCTCTCGCGTCCCGGGCCGCTTCCCTTTAACTTTCTTCTTTCCCGGGGTTAAAACTTTGCTCGCGAGCTGGCGGCAGCTCGCCGACGTTATTGGCCGGCGCCCCGCCCGGCGGCCCCGCCCCCCGCCCCCGCGTTCCCCTCCGCCCCCCACTCCCAGCGCGAGTGGCGGCGGCGGCGGCGGCGCCTTCGGGGGCGTGCGTGCGTGTGTGTGAGTGCGCGCCAGCGAGCGTGAGTGTGTGTGTGCGCCCCGGGCGCGGGCAGGGCAGCACTCCGAGAGCGGCGGGAGCCGGGCGGCCGCGTCGTCAATCGGGCGAGAGAGGAGGCGGCGGCGGCGGCGGCCGGGCCGGGGCTGGGGCAGCGGCGGCCGCGCCGGGCATGGAGCTGGCAAGCCCGCGCTGAGGCAGGACGCGCCTGCTAGCAGCGAGCGAGAAGCTCTCCGCCGTCCGGCGCGCGGGCTCCCCGGCGAGCCGGGCAAACTTTTCTTTCTCTTTTGCCCTCTCCAGAGGTAAAGTCCCGAACCCGGACTTTCCGTCAGGGACGCGATTGGGGGCAGCTGAGAGGAAGCCCAGGCTGCGGGAGGAAGGGGCGCGGGCCATGCGGGTTCGGGGGCCCCCGAGCTCTCCAGCACCCGGGATTTGGGGTACGAGGCGGGCTGGCTGCGGACGAGCAGATGGGCGCGGAGATGGCCCACGCGCACCGTGGAGGCGGCGGTGGAGGGGAAGCCGAGCGTTCTCCCGCCGCTCCGGCTCGCTGCCCGGCGGGGAAGAAGGGGTGCGGGTGCGGGCTTGGAGGCCCCCGGATTCGCCTGCCCGCGGGACTTTGCGGGAGCGAGGCGGGCAGTCGGCCGCGGGTGTGGTGCGGGGAAGCCCGGCGTTCGTCCGCGCCCCCGCTCACCGAGGGCTGGAGGGCGCGGGGCGGGCTAGCTGAGCGCAGCTCCCTTCTCTCTGCAGGCGCCTTCTGCGGCAGGCGGACCGACTCCTCGGCGCGGCGGGGCTGGGGCAAGCTGGACGCAGCATGATGCGCGCAGTGTGGGAGGCGCTGGCTGCGCTGGCGGCGGTGGCGTGCCTGGTGGGCGCGGTGCGCGGCGGGCCTGGGCTCAGCATGTTCGCGGGCCAGGCGGCGCAGCCCGATCCCTGCTCGGACGAGAACGGCCACCCGCGCCGCTGCATCCCGGACTTTGTCAATGCAGCCTTCGGCAAGGACGTGCGCGTGTCCAGCACCTGCGGCCGGCCCCCGGCGCGCTACTGCGTGGTGAGCGAGCGCGGCGAAGAGCGGCTGCGCTCGTGCCACCTTTGCAACGCGTCCGACCCCAAGAAGGCGCACCCGCCCGCCTTCCTCACCGACCTCAACAACCCACACAACCTGACGTGCTGGCAGTCCGAGAACTACCTGCAGTTCCCGCATAACGTCACGCTCACGCTGTCGCTGGGCAAAAAGTTCGAAGTGACCTACGTGAGCCTGCAGTTCTGCTCGCCGCGGCCCGAGTCCATGGCCATCTACAAGTCCATGGACTACGGGCGCACGTGGGTGCCCTTTCAGTTCTACTCCACGCAGTGCCGCAAGATGTACAACCGGCCACACCGCGCGCCCATCACCAAGCAGAACGAGCAGGAGGCCGTGTGCACCGACTCTCACACCGACATGCGCCCGCTCTCGGGTGGCCTCATCGCCTTCAGCACGCTGGACGGGCGGCCCTCGGCGCACGACTTCGACAACTCGCCCGTGCTGCAGGACTGGGTCACGGCCACTGACATCCGAGTGGCTTTCAGCCGCCTGCATACATTCGGCGACGAGAACGAGGACGATTCGGAGTTGGCGCGCGACTCGTACTTCTATGCTGTGTCTGACCTGCAGGTGGGCGGCCGCTGCAAGTGCAACGGCCACGCGGCCCGCTGCGTGCGCGACCGCGACGACAGCCTGGTGTGCGACTGCAGGCACAACACGGCCGGCCCGGAATGCGACCGCTGCAAACCCTTCCACTACGACCGGCCCTGGCAGCGCGCCACGGCCCGCGAGGCCAACGAGTGCGTGGGTGAGTGGGGTGCGGAGACGAAGCCGGCGGCGGACGGGGACGGGCACGGGCAGCGGCTGCCGGGCTTCGCAGCGGCGGGTTCTTAGGAGCGCGGGCGGCGGCCGCAGCGGAGGATTGCCTGCTGCTGGGATGTGGGAACGGTGGGAGGCGCGCTCGGGGATGCCCAGGACCCGGGAGGGCTGAGAGCGGGCCACTCGCTCGTGTGGCGCCAGCTGTGAATGCCCAGGTTTGCACCCAGTGGCCTCTGCGAAGCCAAGAAGCAGCGGGAGAAATGCTGCCGGGAGGGGGTTTTGCAGAAAATTTGCCGACAGGGTATCCCTAAGCCCGGATCCAAATGCAAACATTCATTGCCTTCCCCTCAGTTTGGCTGCACCGAGATTCACCTCCGCCCCACCCCCCTTTCCTAAGGCTGCAGCTAGGCGCTCAGTTGGGGACCCCGGCCCAGTCCCTGGGAAGCTCCAGCTCCACAACCCCAAATCCCTTGGGAGATGGCAAAGAACTATTTGCAGTTTGGGGCTAGCTGGGCACCCGGCACCCGACGAACGTCGCTTCTGCACCCGCCATTTGTCTTTTTATGGTTTGAAAAAAAGTTTTTTTTCCCCTCTTTTGAACGTCGTGTTTGTATTAGCAAAAGAAAAGTAATGTGATTTCAATTAATTACTATCTACAGATTACAAAGGAGAGTTTAGTAATTATTTTAAACTAATTCAATTCTGGTCTAAAAAAAGTATACCAGGTTTTTTGCGTTAGCTTCAGGGTTTGGTGAAATTAAACAGTTTTGAATTAACTAAGGGCCCAGCTTCTTCTCGCTTTTTAATGGGGTTTCAATTCCTGAAAGAGAAATTTGACAAAACCGGGCACTGGTGAATACGTCTGGGTCAGAAATGAGACTAAAAAAAGGGTACGTTCTACTTCTGGATTGTAAGATTTTTGCTGCCGTAGAAACTCTCACACATCAGTTTCTTCCCCTGGGAGGGGGTGGTGGTGGTGAAGGAGGGGAAGGTAGTAAGACAATACCTTGGTTTTTCAGTATGAGACATACATTTCCAAATCCTACATTTATTTTAATGAAAATTATGTAGTCCGTCAATGTACCATTTGGTGTGCATCTTTTGTGAGCATATAGATTTTGCCTCCCCCTCCCCCAATCCCGAACAGCCAGTGTGAGTCTCTTCAATTGCTTCACCCTCTGAGGCACATTGCGAAGTTTGCTGGTCCCCGCAAACACACGTTTTTAGGTCTGGTTCTGATTAATTGTGTCATGTTGTTGTCGAATAGTTTGTGCCTCATGACTGTGGATGCAGACTTTTGAGCAAGCGAATGGAAAACATGTCTTGGAGGGCTGGGTCAGCACAGAGGCCCAGGCAGGCGTCCTGGTCTGCAGGCGCCTGTGCCTCCTGTTGCATGGCGAGGCCTCCATTTTTACACTCATGTCCCGCTTTTGCAGACCTAATTGTTCATCCCCCTCGTTTAAGGGACAGAATTGGTTTCCAGTTTGAAGGCACTTTTCAAGATTTCACAGAGAGAGAGTAGTTATAGTCTAATTTAGTGGTCTTTGAGAATAAAATTCCTTTGATCTGCTCAATTCCCTCAGAAATGTTGGTTTTTCCCATCTCTTCTCTTCCCCCTCCTCGCTCTTTTCTTTTCTTCCTTTTGTGCGTAAAAACCCTTTATTGACATTTAAAGGGATTCCCAGGGCTTGGCTATCAGTTTTAGTTTGTATGTGCATATGAAAGATGACTTTGTATTGTCAACAGCAGAGCCTAATTGGACAAATGCAAGTGAATACATGGAGGCGAATACACTTGATGTCGTGATAAAATTTTACTAGCTTCTTAGCGCTGGTATTGTTCAGATTCACCACCCACCCCCATGTCTTCTTCCTGTCACTCTGGATGTTGGAGATGAAACCTGCATTTTTTATAACGATCGTCGTGCACTTGAAATAATCTCTCTAGTTTAGGATTTTGTCTTTTGACCAAAGCACTAACTATGCATACAAATTGGATTGACCTTTTTTTTTTGGCCAAATTGAGCAATCAACATATTAACTAATGTAATTAGTAAGCGTTTTGTTCAAAAAGTTTAATTAGGCCTAATAAGTACATAATCTACATGACAAATGATCAGCTAACAATATTTTTCTGGTTTTTAGTGAAGTTATTTTAATCCCCAGTAGTTAAAGTATCTTTAAATCTTGCCAATTATTCAGTCATCTCATAAAAGCAAAGCCAATTCAACTACGTTAAAGTTATTTATAGTTTCCTTTTTGAATAGATGTTCTGATACCTCGCAGATATAGCTGGGAACATCAGATTGAAGTTCTCATAAAGTCTTAATTGAAGTCTTAGTGATTTTTCCATCATTCTGTAAAAGAGAAAGCCAGCAAGGACAATTTAGGAGTGATTTATAATTAAAGGTCGAGCTTTTTATAAAAAGGCCCTGTAGTGGAGATATGTGAATGAATTAGTATTTGACAGGTGTTCTGAGATACTAAAGGGCACTGTGCTAGGAAAAAGCATTAATAAATCCTTCAGACACTAACTTTGTACTATCAGAGACTCAGAATTTTTCCCCCCAACATAATCCCATCTTGTGAATTTCACACTGTTGACACATAAAGTCAAGCTACCCAGAGTATTTACAACTAAGGCAAAGTAAAGAAATATATTTTTTTATTCCAGACGTCAATCTTGATAAAAACAAGGCTATTACTGTGCTATTCTGTCTTTGCTTTGCTCTTATAAAATAATGAAACATGATTTATCATAGACTAAAGTGGCACCCTTTCCTAGGTTAATCCATGCCCCCCAAAAAAACCCTAAAATTAAAAATGTTGATTTTATCATTTGACTATAGTCCTTCTACATAGGGCCGAAGTACTTATAGATTACTAAGAAATCCTATGTGCTTTCGTTGGTCCAGCTTTCTTTTTGGTGTTGTTTCAAGGTCAAGTTCTCTACAGAATAAATGTGAACTTCAGTAAAGCTCGATTTTATTTTAAATGCAATTTTGGATTTCTTCCGGAAAAAAAAAAAAACCCTCAAAACAATATGAAAGACAAGACTATGTATAATGTTACAGCCTCGACAGCTCTCAGTGGAATAACTAAATACTTTCTTCCGCCCATATGTATCAGCAGTGTTCACATGCTTTTATACACATGTGCATTTACATTTATCGTGTAAAGAAGCATCCATGCATGGTAGGGGTGTGTGTACATTTGAGGGAAAATGCATGAACAGTTTTAAACCACCTGGGTTGCTAGGCCTTTTTTTCCCCTCTTCCTTTTTTTCAAAAGAGCATCTGAAGACCATATTGTGTTTCATAAATTATTGACATCAGTTTTAATCAGTGTCCCCCTGACGTCGGAGCTGTGTTAGTATTTAGTGCCTGACGAAGAATGCTGTTTAATCTTAATGTGGGGATGTCAGCATGAGCCCCTGCATAGCTTGTGACAAGTCTAGCTTATGAAAACTCGTTTTGCGACTCACTCTATGGGTTTGCATTGCCTAGCCGTAACCCAAAACCCACACAAAAGATGTCTCTGCAAGACAAGCACCACTGTGCTGGGCTGGCCTCCCCTATGGTCATTGGTACCTGCAACATAATGCTCATAATTGTTTAAACATGGCTTTGAGGGGTGTGGGGAATCCTCAAACCGTAAATGGCCCTGGTGCTTTGGTCCACCCCCATTCCTGGCAAGAGAGGGAGGTTATATTGGGGGTGTTGCCATGAGAAATCCAATGCCCCACTAAAGACCCTTGCAAAATCATAAGGCTGAAATTACGTGCTGCCTAGTCCAGAGCCTGGCACATAGCTATAAATGAGTGAATGTTTTTAACAGTTATAGTAATTATTATAATTATTATCATTATGATGATTAATCCTTGAGGGCTTATTCTTTGCCAAGCACTCCCATTAATTTAGTCATTCTGACTATGCTAGCAATAGGCACTATTATTGTACTTATTTTGGAGGTGAGGAAGCCATGGCCTGGAGACATTAAATGGTTTATCCAAAACCACATAACTAGGAGGTGGTGAAGCTGGGGCTCCAGCCTGATGTTTGTGCTTGGTTTTATTGCATTCACTGTGCTGCCTTTCCATGAAAGGAATGGATGGATACATGGAAGAATGGATGAATGAATGAATCCATGTATAGGAGAAGAGCTGGAGCACCTGTTACTTCTTGCTAGAACTGGAGGAGGTTCCCTAGTTGTGTTGCATTAGATTAGATTAGGTTAGATTCATATACACTTACATATGAAGTTGTATATAAGAAATTTTCCTTTATCTCAGCCATCAGGCCTGGTGGGAGGTGGGAGTTATGACTGTGAGTGAAGGAGGTTTAAATACTTTCCTGTGGGTTCTCAGCATCTACAGGTGTTGCTGATGGCCAAGTCTGTCTCGATTTCAGGGCCTGTGATCTCTCTTAAAGGTGGTGAAGCAGAGCTGGTAATCAAAGCCCCTTTTTAAGAAGGCTTTCTTTTTTCACCCTGTGCTCACCATTCCTTTGCTTCACCGGAACATACTGCGAAAATCCAGGAAGTGATTAAAAGTATTGTTGCCAAACAGAGGAGTTTGACTGGGAGCGGTATGTCCTGGTCACTGGTGTGGTGCTGCTATGTGCAGTTTATTCCAGTCAACAGCACAAGGCTGTCATTTATCTCTACTGGCCCCAGGGCAGCTGGAGTGAGGGTCTCTGCTGGGGCCCTTGTTAGCACCTGTTGGACAGGGACCTCTAAGCAAGGAGGCTGCTTCCTGCTCTACCCAGAGAAGTGAGGCAAGTTTGTCAGGGCAAACCTGTGGGTCTGTGCACTTCTAAGCCCTGCCAAGCTCTCTTTTAGCCCTGCCCAGACTTCTCTCTGACTTCCTCCTCCTGTAGAAAAATGAGATCCTCGGAAAAGTATTTGAGACTTTATGTCCAGAGTAAATACTGGAAAGGCAGTGGGTTGAAATTCAGATGTTCCCTGGAAGGAATCCCCTCATTTTCTGCTCACAGCTGGTATCGATATTTCCTTCTTGAGATGAGTTGTGCTTTTCATTAAGTAAATTTTTTGTCTTGGGATTAAACCAACATTATATTCCTAATAGACTTTTATGTTTACACTTCAAAAGTCCACTGGGTTGTTATTCATGTTATCTTGATGGTTTCTTACAGTGTCTGCTATGCACACTGGCTTCACCAAAATAAATGGCTCTCTAGGGAACTGGATTATAAAACAGCCTTATCTGTGGATGCACAAGTACGGATATTTTGTTAGCCAGTATTTTTTTCTTCCTTTCAGAAGGGATAATCATACCTTGGGTTTCTGCAGTGCCTTTCATTATAAGGAGACGGGAGGTCTTGGAAGGCTTTTGAAATGCTCAGGACTTAAGCCTAATACTTGTAGAGTGGCCCACAGCATTTTGTCTGTCGTCTGGAAGCCCTTGTGGTCTCCGCGGCCTCAGAAGGCATGGCATTGGTTTGGGTGGCCGGGAAACTGCAGAGTTTAGAATGTCAGTCCAAGGTGGCTGTCAGGTTGCATCCTAAAGACAGACCACAAACCCCTACTGAGTGCCAGACATTGTACTAGGTGCTTTATATGTCCTTTGTTTCAATTGATCAGATTGCCATGAGGAACGGAAGCTTTTCAAAAACAGATGTCCCTGCCACCAAAAGGCAGTTTTTACACGAACAGGAGGACTAAGTGTGGATAAGTCTGCAGGGCACATCTTGGCTCATTCAGCTACACTGTTGCATATAGAGAGCAAGGGGTATCATCAGCGTTTGTTTCAAAGGCTGATCACGTAAAAGCCGTGTCCTGTTATAACCAACTCCAGGGGTATAAGGGACGGCTGTTCTGAATAGTGCTCGAAATAAGTGGCTGCCTGGACAGTTCTCTAGACGTGGACGTTCGCCTCAAAGCTGTCTGCTTTGTGAGATTTGACTTGTGCAGCACAACGGAGTGAGTTCAGTATTGTATTCCTGTGTTCTTGTTCCAAAAATGTATCTCTATTATAAACTCAGAAGTGGATTTTAATTTGCCTTTAAAAATTGCATAATTTATGTGAATTTCCCCCCGTGTCAAAAGGCAGCGACCTATTCCAGTTGGTAGTCATTGTCTGTACAGAGATTGCTCCTGGGAGGCCTTGGCTAGATGTGTGTTCAGCCCTGTCTGCATTATTTTCCGCCAGGTCTACCCTCTGACGGAGAGAGGGGACTGTGCTCACGTGATAGATGAGATGCAGAAAGTCTCTCGTCAGAGCCTTTTTCTCCCAGCACTTAAGTTCCTGCCCCAAGCCTCCCTCACGATGGACATTTCTATCAGCGGCAGCTGCTGGCACTTAGTGCACGAAGGAAGATACCCTCTGAGGGGACAGGTGTACCTGTGGTTCAGGAGTACTGTCAAGGAATGGAAACGTGTTCTCTGCCTTTGTCTGTGACGGGCCATCCCCAGCCATCCCTGAGCCTTCTGCTGTTGGAATTGGTGAACTAGTTACAGTTACTTCAAATGAATTCATTTTGTAGTGCATTTGTGCATGGAAAGAAGGAAAAAGATGGTTCTGTAAGTATAGTAGGTTTCCAGGTTATTTAAAGGGGTTAAAGTAAATTTGTTGGGTGAGAACTTTGAAAGGCAGAAAGTAACATTCCAGTTCACTTCGTAGCTCGGCTCATGCCCCGCTGGAAGAAGGCACTGGAAGGAAGTCTGTCTCCCTGGAGGATTCAGGACTAGCCTGTGTGAGGTCCCAGCTCCTTGTGCACGTGGTCACGTTTTAGTTGGGGGCCCATCCATGTCCCCACCTGGCTGGTGCTGTTGCTAGATTTTCTAGATTTTCCCTGGGTCCTTTTATGCCTGCAGATAAGAGAGATTATTGGTTGTCGTGTCCAATTTTCACACATTCCAGAGACTCTCCACTTAAGTAAGACAATCTGTAGGACCACAGGGACCTTTAAAGGAGCGGGCTTTAAATAACTGAGTCCTAAATAAGGAAATGAGATAGATCTCTTTTAGTTTCCCGAAGGCCTATATGTTGTGCTACATTCCATATTTGAAGTCCCAGAGTGTCCGACACTTCCTGCCAGTTTGATTACCATTGTCAGGGCTTCCGATTTCATCTGTTGCTGCTGAGATTGGCTGTGATGAGCACCTAGCACATGCACTATTGCTCCCCATCCTGAAACCAGGGCAGACATCGGCAATCAATTGCAGCGCGTTTTCCTCCTAGGTCCAGAAATGATCTTACAGTATTGGAATCCTTCTCAATATAATTCTTTAGGCAGAATTAGCCCACAAAATGAGAACTGTTTGCCATTTTTGGTCCTAGAAGACCTTCCCCTCCCTCACCACCCGCCTGCAGTCAAGGAAATACCTTTTAAGTGGACATTTCTAGAGCATTCACTGTTCAGGTGGCTCTCTTGGGTCTGGGGATATAGAGAAGTGTGACGTAGCTGCCCTCCCTGCAGGTGAAATGCGTTTCTGTCGAAGAGGCTGTGTGCGTGAAAAGGCGAATACTTGTCCACTTGTCCCTTGTCCCGAGCTGTGAACACGGATGGGCCCCTGGAGTGAGGAATTTTGCTGAGTGTCCAGGACACAGGGGAAGGTGCCGAGGGTCTTGAGAGGAAGCGGATTTTAGATTTGGCTCCAGTACCACGGAAGGATTGGATTTTAGTCCTCATCACATTTTCCTGCTGTGTTTGTTCTATTGTAGTGTTTTTGTTTTTTTCCCTGCCAAGAATTTGAGAGACGATGGTTCCCTGAGAAGAGGGGTCTTCCCAGGAACATCAGCTCTGAAGTTCCTGGGCAGGTCCTCCGGAACTGCCTGGATTGTGAGACAAAAATTTATCACTGCCCCACACTTGTGGGAAATTATGCCCCAACCTGGACCAGAGCCCTGATGTCTGAGCCTTCCTGGGGCTTCTCCACGTGAAGGTTGTTCACTCTACTCAAAACCACGTCTGTGTGGTATCGAGGGACAAGGACTCTTCACAAGCCACTGCCCTCAGTGCTCTGCTTACATTTGGGCTGGTGCAGAAAGTGCTGAACAGTAACAGTTCCAATCCCAGCATGAAAAAGGAAACACATTGTGTTTACAGATACAGAATTTGGCCTCTGAAACATGAAAGTACCTTTGGATTGGACGGCCCCAGGGCAGAGCTGTTGGACACCGGCCCCCGTGCCCTGAGCCTTGTGGTCAACTTATTTTCCTCTCCCTGAAGCCAGACCTCAGAGGTGGGCAGGTTGATCCCAGCCAACTCTTTATTCCCAGACCCTGCCCTGTCTCACTGCGTGGATCAGACCCGGAGAGACTTCACTGTGGGAAAGTGCTTGGCCTTCTGGGCTGCCATGAGGAAGGAAATTGCTTCTCACTCCAATCCACAAAAATCAATCCTTCCTAAACCACGTTTTTGGACAGATTTGCCATCCTGATACCCAGAAATGCTAGGGAAGAACGGGACTGAGCAGTTCTCTGTATTTTTTACTCCAGTTTATTATTTGAACCAGAGGGGTAGAGAGCTGGTGGTGGTGGTGGTGGGTTTTTTTTT
>NW_012150641.1:606796-660203 GCF_000956105.1 Propithecus coquereli | reverse complement strand
CTAGTTTTTTAGTAGAGACGGGGTCTCGCTCTTGCTCAGGCTGGTCTCGAACTCCTGACCTTGAGCGATCCACCCGCCTCGGCTTCCCAGAGTGCTAGGATTACAGGCGTGAGCCACCGCGCCGGGCTGGTGGTGGTTTTTTTTAACTGAAGATGTCTGCAGAAAAATTGGTCCACATGTACATGAAAAGCAAGTTCTAATTTTCCTGATCCGTAGAAAGTCCTTAGTTCTAAATCAAGATCAGAGAGCACAACGTTCTATTTAATAACATGAAATACCAAGATACATGTATTAGGGGCTATGATATAAGAACGCATCTTTGGCTTCAGGCTGCCTGGGTTTAAGTCCTACTTCCACCAGGAGTGTGAACTTGGGAAGTTACTTAAGTCCTCTGTGCCTTTGATACCTTATGTCTTGGGAACCCAGCTCAGGACCACTTTGAGCTATTGGGTAGGGTGGGGACTGTGAGGAGCCCTTGTGTTCTGCTTTGACAGGGGACTCAGAGGAAGGATACAGGGAAGAGACCCAGAAGTGGGGCTCTGATCCTAGACTTTGGGCTTTTAACAGCACATCTCTATAGCCTTTACTGCTGCCATGCTCTGTTCTAAGAAATTTATAAATGTTACTTCACTTAATCCTCATAACAGCCCTATAAGGTGGATTCTATTACTATAATTAAGTAAATTTCTTTACTGTAGTATTACTATGTAAAGAAAAGCCCATGAATCCTAAATGTGCAGCTCAAAGACTATTTAGGATATGCACACACCTGCATAACCAGCACCCACATCAAGAACATACCAGCACCCCAGAAGCTGTCCTGTGCTCCCTTGCAGTTACCACGCCCCCTGCCCACCATGCACTGGTTTTCATTATTTTTGAACTTTATATAAATGGAATTGTATTCTGACCTCTTTCCCTTTATACTGCATTTGTGGTCTTTATCCATGTGTAGTAGTAGTTTATTGGTTCCCATTGCTGCCCACTATTCTGTGATAGAAATATGTCATAGTATATTTCTCCATTCCACTGATGGCAGAGATTTGAGTTGCTTTCAGGTTCTGGCTGCTAAAAGTAGCACTGCTGTGATGATACTTATCCATGTCTTTCGATGTACATCTGAATGCACTTCTGCTGCATGTGTATCAGGAAATGAAATTGCTCGGTCCTAGGGTGTAGGTATCTGTTCAGCTTTAATAGACAGTGGCTAAACATTTAGTGGAAAGTGGTCGTACCGATTTACATCTGCATACCATTTTATAGGTAGAGAAACTGAGGTACACAGGGATTAGGTGACTTGCCTGAGGTCACATGGCTAGCAGGTGGAGCTGGCATTGGAAGCTGGGCAGTGTGGGTCTGGAGTCTTGCTTTTCATCACTGTGCCAGGTTGCCTCACATCTTTAATTTGTATACCCCCGTCAGGGAACATTGAATACTGGGAAGCACAGGTGACTTTGCACAAGTCCCTTTACTTTTCTGGGCTTCAGTTCTCTGTGTAAAATGAAGGGTTGGATTACAAAGACCATCTTCAGCTGTGACATTGTGTACTCCTGTGGAATGCACTGCCTTCCTGAGTACTTTTCCAGTCTTTGCTACTTACTGACCCTACCCCATTCCCTTCTCAGCCAGAAGCAGCTCTATAACTTGAATGATATATTTCCCGACCCTCCTTTCCACTGGGGTTCCCTCGAAAGACTGCACAGGCTCTAACTGGGGGTCCTCACTTGGGCCTGCCCTCCAACACTGCTGGCAATTTCCCTGCCTCCCACTCCTCAGCTCTTCTACTTGGGGCGGGGGTGGCAGCGTGGGATCTATCCCTTCTTTGCTCTGCAGGGTGTTGGCTAGCCAGTCTTCTGTCTTAAGAGCATATGTATTCAGCTGGATGAAGTTTTACAAAGTGAACTTATCTGTGTATCTAGCACTAACATCAAGAAATACAATATTTCCAGAAGGCCCCTTATGCCCCTCGCAACCACCAACCCCCCAGTGTAACCATCATTTTGACTTCTAACACCATAGATTTAATTTTGCCTATTTTTGAGCTTTATAGAAATGAAATCATACTGTATGTTCTCTTTAATGTTTGGCTTCTTTTGCTCAGCCTTGTTTTCATGTAAATAGTCTTAAACATAACTTATCCTGTAGTCCTTGTTAGTTTGATGGATGATCTCAACTTCTTGGGGGTATGAATCCTCCTGCCTGTTTTGCCTGCTGACCTTTGCTCATGGTGAATGATTTCCTTATGTGTTCTATACTTTCTGACTGTGAGCTTATCTTTATTTGGGATTTTGTGGAAATCCCACTGGTCTTAGTTATGGAAATGCCCATATTGAGTGATTTTGTATTCATTCTGCCAGACATCCTAGAGGTATCATTGGACTAGGACCAAATTTTCCATTAATTAATCATCTTGGAAATTCTTGTATCAAATGAGGAGTACACATTTGGCCTGCAAACCTTCCTGGTCTGGGATTTCATTTTCTCCCTCACTGAGGAACTTTTTCTCCCTTTACTCAGAGCTTTGAGTAGAGACAAACTTTTGTTGTCATCTTAGGCTGATGGACAAAGGTTTTTAGTCCCCTTTTGGAAGGTCCAGATTTTTGCCACCTGGTTTACTGCTGTGGTTTTGTAACTGGTCTCCCTGCCTCTGTCTTTGTCCTCCACCCTCCCTGGTCTGTTCTTCACGCAGCAGAGGTAGCTACCTGTGTATCTGCTCCCTGTTTGTTCGGAGGAACACCCTTACAATGGCTGCAAGGTCCTGCGTGTTCTGGCCCCTGCTTGCTCTCTGTTCTCATCTCCTAGCACTCTCCCCCCTCTCACTCTGTTCCAGCCCCCAGGCCTCCTTGCTTCAACATGCCATACCTTGCATCCCTGGAACAGCAGTTCCCCCTGGGCATCAGATGTGCCCAGATACCGGATGGGATGATTCCCCTGGTTCCTTTAAGTCTTTGATCAAATGCGCATTCAGTGAGGCTTGCCCTGACTATTCTATTTAATTCTGCAAGCAGTTCCCTCACCTGTGTCTGTCTTTTTTCCCCTCTCTCTCTCACACACACACACATACATGCGTGCACACATGCACTCCTGAGTTCATGCTTATCCTACTCTATTTAATACTTTTCCCCATAACAGTTATATCACCTTCTAACACACTGTTTAATTTACTTATCGATTGTGTTTATTAACTGTGTTCCCCTCTTCCCACTTGTTCCTTTCTATCACTTGTTTGAATGCAAATTTACATAAGGCCAGGAATCCACCTCTGTTTTATTCACCTGGCATAAGTAGGTGCTCATTAAAGATTTGGTAAAAGAAAGAACTCAGGGGCTTCATTTGCAATTCCTGGCCTCGTAAGACCCAAGGCCTCGTCTCCTGTCTGTGTGTGGGTGCAAAAACCTAAGCTCAAGGCATTAAGGCCAATTTCCAGGTCTAATAACCAGTCTTTCTTCCCCTCATCTCTCTCCTCTCCCTTTTTCCTCCCTAACTCACACACACTGTGATCACTGAAGTCTCAGAGTTTCTCTTAATGCCTTGACTTTCAGATTCCCTTTCCTCTAGCACCTGGGGATTTCCTCTTATTTCTTGTGAGATCTGCTATGCATTAAATATTTTTTAAAATTACATTTCATCTAGTATTTCTAGATGCTTGCAGTGGTAGGGGTTCCACATTACCTCAGTCCACCTTGTTGCCAGAACTTGAAGTCATATATTTTAATCTTGCATCCATCTGGAATTAATCGTGGCATATGGTGTGAGGTAAGGATATCCATTTTTTTCATCAAATATTTTGCCAGTTATTCAGTGACAACTATTGAAAAACATCATTCATTGTCACTGATTTGAGATGGCCTATTCATTAAATGCTTAAGTATTATATAAACTTAGATCTGTTTTCTGGGTTTTCCATTTTGTTTCACAAAACTATTTTCCTAGCACTTCTTATTTTGATAGTGGAATTCAATATCTAATAGGTTCAGTATTCACTCACTTAATCTTTTTCATTTATACTTTTTTAAGTTATTCTCATTGCTCTTCTTCCTTGCTTATTTGTTTGTTTATTTATTGGCTTTTGATGAGTTTGTTAAGTTTCAATACAAATGCTTTTGGTAATTTGATGGTGGTGGTGTTAAAATGAACTTGGTGGGAGTTGATAACTTTACAATTTTTAAATTATAACTGTATCAACATGCCTGTTGTATATAATGATTTGATTATTTAAATGTCTCCATTAGGGTTGTTAGGATATTAAAAGGATTGGTTGTAAGTCTACACAAAATCATAAGCTCTACTCGTATGTTTCTCTTTGATTCTTCTAGAATGAATTTTTTACAGATTTATTGAGATATAATTGACAGTCAATAAATTGCACATCTAAAAAGTATAATTTGATACTTCTGACTTGTGTGTGTGTGTGTGTGTGTGTGTGTGTGTGTGTGTATGTATATATATACACCTATGAAACCATTACCACAATCAAGATAAAAAACATATCCATCAAAATGTTTCCTAATGTTCATTTCCACCATTGGTGCTTTCTATCATTGTATGTTACTTTACCCTTTCTAGAGTTTTGTATAAATGGAATCACATAGTATGTATTATTTTTGGTCTAGTTTCCTTCCCTTTGCACGATTATTTTGATTATTTATTCATCTGTGATGTTATGTGCATTGACAGTTCAGTTCTTTCGATTTCTGGGTAGTATTCCATTGTATGGATATACCGCAATTTGTCCATTCACTTGCTAATGGACATTTAGGTCATTTCTAGTTTTTGGTTATTACAGATGAAGCAGCAGTGAACGTTCCTGTACAAGTCTTTGCGTGGACATGTGCCTTCATCCCTCTTGGGCAAGTACCTAAGAGTGGAATGGCTGGATGATGCAGTAGGTATATGTTTAACTTTTTAAGAAAACTGCCACACTGTTTTCCAAAATGGTTATACCACTTCGCATTTATACCAGCAGTGTATGAGAGCTCCTTTCCTCATCAGCATGTGATATGGCCAGTCATTTTAATTTTATCCATTCTAATTGGTGTGTAGTAGTAGATACCTTTATAATTTTAAGTCTTAAAAGCCAGAAGCTTGGAATGTCTCCATTTATTCATGTCGTCTTTTAGACCTTTCAGTAAAGTTTATAAATTTCTTTATATTAGTGTCACACATTAAAAAAAATCTTTGCTTCTATGTATTTATAACTTTGATTACTATTATGAAAGGGATCTTTTTCCTTTTCATTTTCTACTAGATATTGCTAATGTATAGGAAAACAATTGATTTTTATGTAAGTGTTTTGCAACCTGCAACTTCAGTGAACTTTAAATTAGTTCTCATAATATTTCAGCTAATTCTCTTCTCTTGGACTTCAACTATAATCCACAAATCATGAATATTTTAGCCCTTCTTTTCCAGTACTTATACCTTTTATTTATTTTTCTTGTCTTACTGCATTGGATATAACTTCAAAGTAATGGTATATAATAACGGTAAGATGTCCCCTTGTCTTAATCCTGATTTGAGTGAGAATGTTTCTAGAGTTTCATCATTAAATATGGTTTGCTGCTAGTTTCATATAGATATTCTTTATTATACTCAATGGAGTGACCTCTATTCCTGATTTCCTGGGAGGTTTGCTCTTTTTTTTGTTAAGAATATGTGGAATGTTAATCCTTTAGATATTAATCAAAATGATCATATAGTTTTTCTGCTTTGACTATTACTGTAATGAATTGCATTAATTGATTCCTGAGACATAACTCACATACCATACAGTTCACCCGTGGAAAGTATACAGTTAAGTGGTTTTTAGTATGTTCATAGAGTGGTACAACCATCACTAAAATTAATTCTGGAACATTTTTGTCATCCCCAAAAGTAACTCCATACCCATTAGCAGTCACTTCTCATCCCCTACCCATACCCCAGTCCTAGGCAAACAGTCTACTTTTGGTCTCTATAGATTCGCCTGTTCTGGACATTTCATATAAGTAGAGTCATTCATTATGTGGCCTTTTGTGACTGAGTTCTTCAATTAGCATCATGTTTTCATGGTTCATCCATGTTGCAGCTTGTATCAGTACTTCATTCCGTTTTATGGTTGAATAATATTCCATTGTATGAACATATCAAATTTTATTTGTTCATTCATCAATTGATGGATGTTTAAGTTGTTTCCACTTTTTGGCTATTGTGAATAATGCTTCTGTGAGCACTGATATGATCAGTGTGATCATGTGTTTTCTTTCTCCAGTATATGCCTAGGCGTGG
The DNA here is from genome assembly GCF_000956105.1 of Propithecus coquereli. Taxonomy (NCBI): domain Eukaryota; kingdom Metazoa; phylum Chordata; class Mammalia; order Primates; family Indriidae; genus Propithecus; species Propithecus coquereli. The sequence continues at coordinate 653,936 of NW_012150641.1, read as the reverse complement.
AATTGCTGGATCATGTCGTAACTCTATGTTTGACATTTTGAGGAACTGCCGGACTGTTTTTCAAGCAGCTACACTGTATTACATTCCCACTAGTAACATATGAGGATTCTAGTTTCTCCATATCCTCCTCAACACTTACTATCTGTCATTTTGATTATAGCCATTCTGGTGGGTTTGAAGTGGTATCTTATTATGGTTTTGTGATTTCCTAAGTTTGAGATGTACCAGCATTCTTGGAATATTCTATTTGGTGATGTATTATTTTTTGCTGATATTTTGTTTTGGAATTTGATATCTATGTTCAAAAGTGAGATTTGAGCTGAGCGTAGTGGCATGCCCCTGTTGTCTGAGGACCTCAGGAAGCTGAGGTGTATTGCTCCACTCCAGAGGTTCAAGGCTGCAGTGCACTGGGATTGCACCTGTGACTAGCCATTGCATTGCAGCCTGGACAACATACTGAGACCTTGTCTCTATAAAAGCATGAAACAAGACCAAAAAAACACAGTGAGATTTGCCTGAACTTTTCTGTTTTTATATTGCCTTTTGTATCAAGGCTATTCTAACCTTATAAAATGGAGTGGGAAGCTTCTATTATTTTTAATGCTCTAGAATAGTTTAAGTAGCATGAGAAATAGCTGGTCCTTGAAGATTTGCTAGAATTAGCCCCTCTGGGCCCTGTGCCATTTTTGGAAGTAGTTATTTGATAACCATTTCAATTTCTTTCATGCTTATATGTTTATTCAGGAATTTTTCAACTGCTTTTTGAGTCAAATCTGGTAATTTATTCTCAAAGTAAATAATCATTTACCAAGATTTTCATTTTTTATGCATGGAATTGTATATAATAATCACTAAAAATATTTTTAAAAATTTCCATATGTGGCTATATCACCTTTCTAATTTCTAATAGTGAACATTTATTCTCACTCTTTCTTTGCCTAGGTTTCTTTGCTTTCTGGACATTTGTGAAAGTGATAATAATAAGAGCTGATTATATTTTTTGAACACTCACTGTGTCCTAGGCACTGTGCTAAGTACTTTGGATATACTAATTTTAAAACTCTTTACAACTCTGTGACTTGAGTACTGCTATTCTCATTTTACAGATGGTTGAATAGTTAAGAAATTTAGCTTGCCTGAAGTCATACGGCTACAAAGCCCAGAGCTGGAGTTAAACAGGATCTGTCAGCTCCTAAAGCTGGTGTTCTTATCTGCTATTCTAGGCTGCTGCTTATTTTTGAATGCTTTTTATTCTCTAATTCTCTAATTTTTCTTTTTTTCTTTCTTCTTTTTCTTTTTTTAGACATTATTCCTTTGCATCTAATTTTTAATCTTTATTAATTTCTTATTTAGGCTTTTTTGTGGTCTTCCTGATTTTTTTGAGTTGAGTGCTCAGTTCAACTAATATTATTTTCTTATTCCTGTTTAGTAGTAAAACCATTTAAGGCAATGACTTTTCCTTGCTACAGTAGCTTTGACCACTTCCCATGCGTTTTGATTTGTACTACTCTCATTGTCACTGTTTTAACAATGACTGTGTCTCTGTAGTTTTGATACTCTTTTTGTTACTGGACTTATTTATGAATTGGATTTTCATTTTCAGGGGGTTAAGTCCTTAAAAAATATTTTAAAAATTAAGTCCAGTTTTATTTTATTGCATCTGATACAGGTTTTTTATTTGATTTGATTTTTTATTTTTTAGAACAATCTCATGTGTGTATGTAAGATCACCTCAGTCAGTGTTCCATGGGAATTAAGAAGAACTTTGTTTTTAGGGTATAAAGTTTAATATATTTATTAAATCAATCTCATAGTGATTTTACTCTTTAGACTCTATATCCTTGTTTTTCTTTTTACTTGGGACAAAAAGCCAATATTAGTGGAAGACTTTAGCATATAATTCTCAATCTTTGACAAATTAAGTGGCAAAGTCATCTAACCTTTTAAAGATTAAGAGATGTGCAAAAACATGATAGGCAAATGAAAACAAAGTAAAAGCAGGGGTCACAAAACAGTATCCAAAAAGTAGAATTCAGAGCAGAATGCATTATGCACAAAGCTGATCATTTTACACTGATACCAGAAAAAAATGCACTGTCATGAACTTGAATGGACTATGACCTGGACCCTGGACTCCTCCTCAGTGTAAAGAGGGAGTTGGGCAGATGATCTCTCAGTCCTTTCCAGTGCTCACATTCCAGGAGGATGCCTTCGGGGTTCACTACTAAGTGGTGCTGGGGATGGAATTAACTGGGAATAGGATTAGAAGCAAAGAAGAGGACAGGATGATTCCTAGCCTGAAGCTGGAGCAGTTTGAGCTGACAGCTGGGGCTGAGTTTATTACTTTGGCTCATTCTGTCTTTACATGAGCATCTGCCTCATTGCCTTTTGGCCTGGCAAAGGAGATTTGCTGAAATAGAAATCAGTCTGCAAGGACAAGATGGTGAGGCCACAAGGACTCACTGACATAGGGTGCCACCTCCCGTGATGAAATATGACCCCACATGGCTTGGTTTGGCTTCGGAATACGCCAACATCACCCCCTAGGAGCTCCGAGCTCTCCGGAAGAGCATTTCCATGGGCACCATCCTACGGGAATGGACAGGCTACCCAGCTTCACGCGTGCCTCTGTTTCTCTTCATCCTCCTGCCAAGGGGTGATTAATTCATGGAAGAAAGACAGGATGCTAAAGAGATGAATGTGTTTCACAGAATACCAGAACCATGAGAAAGGCTGAAAATTAATGAGCTAAGTATCTAATTTAAGAAGTTAGAAAAAAAAATTAACAGAATAAGTCAGACAAAGGAGGAGGGGGGAGAGGAAGAGATAAAAATAAGAACAGAAGTCAATGAACTAGAAAACAGATATTCAACAGACAGATATTCAACCAACGCCAAAAGCTGGTTGTTTGGAAATACTAATAAAATAAATATTTGGAAAGATTGGTCAAGAAAAAAGAGGTGGCACGAATAAACAACATTAGGAATGAAAAAGAGACTTAACTAGAGATCTGGCAGAGACTTATAAATAAGGTAATAATATGAACAACTTTATGCTAATACATTTTGAAAGCGTGATTTCCATATTATCTTTACCAAACCCTTGGAGAATTTCTCATAGCGTGGTCCATAGACCATCTGCACCAAAATCTTGTAAGGAAACAAAGAAAAAAACAGATATATTGGACTTCACAATTTAAAACTTGTATTTCAAAGGACCCCATCAAGGAAATGAAAAGACAACCCACAGAATGGGAGAAAATATTTGGAAATCATATCTTATGAAGGTGTAGACTATATATATATATAAACGTTAGAACTCAACACCAGAAAGACAACCCAATTTAAGTAACAGGCAAAGGACTTGAATAGATATTTCTCCAATAAAGATGTATGCAAATGGCCAATAGCCACATGAAAAGATGCTCCAAATCATTAGCTATCAGGGAAAAATAAATCCAAACCACAATGAGATACCACTTCACACTCTCTAGGATGGCTATGATCAAAAAGACAGATGATGACAAGTGTTGGTGAGGATGTGGAGAAATTGGACTCCTCATGCACTGCTGGCGGGAAGGTAAAATGGTGCAGCCACTTTAGAAAATAATTCCTCAAAAGGTTAAACATCAAGTTACCATGTGACCAAGTAATTCCATTCCTAGGTGTACAGGCATGCCTCGGAGATACCACAGATTTAGTCTGAGAGCACTAGAATCGAGTGAATGTCTCAATAAAGGGAGTCACATGATTTTTTTTTGTTTCCTAGTGTATATAAAAGTTATGTTTACACTATCCTGTAATCTGTTAAGTGTTCATTATGTCTAAATAATGTGTATACCTTAATTTAAAAATAGTTTATTGCTGAAAAATGCTAATGATCATCTGAGCCTTCAGTGAGTGGTGATCTTTTTGCTGGTGGAGGGTCTTGCCTCGATGTTGATGTTTGCTGACTGATGGGGGGTGGTTGCTGAAAGTTGGAGTGGCGATTTCTTAAAATAAGACAACACTGAGGTTTGCCACTTCAAGTGACCCTCCCCTTCACAAGAGTTCTTTGAAGCATGCAATGCGGTTTGATAGCATTTTACTTTCAGTACAACTTGTTTCAAAATTGGAGTCAGTCCTCTCACACCCCGCTGCTGCTTTATCAACTAAGCTTATTTACTATTCTAAATCCTTTGTTGCTATTTCAACAGTGTTCACAGTATCTTCACCATGTCAAGAAACTACTTTCTTTGCTCATCCATAAGAGGGAACCCCTCATCAGTTCGATTTTATCATGAGATTGCAGCGATTCAGTCACATCTTTAGGCCCCTCTTCTAACTCTAGTTCTGTTGCTGTTTCCACCACATCTGCAGTTACTTCCTCCACTGATGTCTTGAACCCCTCAAAGTCATCCGTGAGGGTTGGAATCACCTTCCTCCAAATTCTTGTTAAAGTTGATATTTAACCTCCTCCCATGATTCCTAAATGTTCTTACTGTCAGTCTAGAATGGTGAATCCTTTCTAGAAGGTTTTCAATTTACTTTGCCCAGATCCATAAGAGGAATCACATCTGTGGCAGCTATAGCCTTACAAAATATATTTCTTAAATAATAGGACTTGAAAGTTGGAATTTACTCCTTGATCCATGGGCTGCAGAGTGAATGTTGTGTTAGCAGGCATGAAAACAACACTAATCTCTTTGTACATCTCCATCGGAGCCCTTGGGTGACAAGGTGCATCGTCAAAATGAGCAGTAATATTTTGAAAGGAATCTTTTTTCTGAGCAGTAGTTCTCAACAGTGGGCTTAAAATATTCAGTAAACCATGCTGTAAACAGATGTGCTGTCACCCAGGCTTTGTTGCTCCATTTATAGAACATAGGCAGAGTAAATTTAGAAGACTTCTTGAGGGCCCTAGGATTTTCAGAATGGTAAATGAGCATTGACTTCAACTAAAAGTCACCAGCTGCAATGGCCCCTAACAGCAGAGTCAGCTGTCCTTTGAAGCTTTGAAGCCATGCATTGACTTCTCGTCTTTGGCTAGGACTCTCCTAGATGGCATTTCCTTCCAGTATAAGGCTGTTTCATCTACACTGAAAATTTATAATGTATCTACCTTCATCAGTGATCTTAACTAGATCTTTTCGGTAACTGCCGCAGCTTTTACATCAGCTCTTGCTGCTTCGCCTTGCGTTCTGTTACGGAGACAGCTTCTTTCCTTAAACCTCATGAACCAACCTCTGCGGGCTTCTTTCTTTTCTTCTGTGGTATCTTCACCTCTCTCAGCCTTTACAGAATTGAGGAGAGTTAGGGCTTTGCTCTGGATTAGGCTTTGGTTTAAGGGAATGTTGTGGCTGGTTTGATCTTCTGTCCAGACCACTAAAACTTTCTCCGTATCAGCAATAAAGCTGTTTCGCTTTCTTATCATTCATGTGTTCACTGAAGTAGCACTTTTAATCTCCTTCAAGAACTTTTCCTTTGCCTTTACAAATGGCTAACCTGGTACAAGGGGCCTAGATTTTGGCTTGTCTCAGCTTTTGGCATGCCTTCTTCACTAAGCTTAATTTAGTTCTAGCTTTTACTTTGAAGTGAGAGATGTGAGACTCTTCCTTTCACTTGAACAATTAGAAGCCATTGTTGGGTTATTAATTGGTCTAATTTTGATATTGTGTGTCTCAGGGAATAAGGAGGCCCTAGGAGGCTAAGAGAGACAGGGAAACAGCTGATTGGTAGAGTAGTCAGAACACGCCCAACGTTTATTGATTAAGTTTGCTGTCTTCTATCAGGGTGGTTTGTGGCACCCCCAAACAATGACAATAGTAATATCAAAGATCACTGATCACAGACCATCATAACAGATATAATAATTAAAAAGTTTTTAAATACTGCAAGAATTACCAAAATGTGACACAGAGACATGAAGTGAGCACATGCTTTTGGAAAAATGACACTGATAGACTTGCTTAGTGCAGGATTGTCACAAACCTTCAATTTGTAAAAATGTCATATCTGCGAAGCGCAATAAAACAAGATGTGGCTGTATACCTAAGAGAAACAAAAATACATGTCCACACAAACACCTGTATACAAATGTTCATAGCAGCATTATTCGTAATAGCTAAAAAGTGGAAATAGTCCAAATGTCCATGAACTGATGCATGGCTAAATAAAATATGGTATAGTCATACAATGAAATCTTCAGCTGTAAAAAGCAGTGGAGTACTCATGCTTAAGAAAACATGGTATACCTTGAAAACATCGTGCTAATGAAAGGAACCAGTCACAATCATATAATCACATACTCTGTGATTCTGCTTCCATGAAATGCCCAGAATAGGCAAATCCATAGAGACAGAAAACAGATTAATGGTAGCTAGAGACCGAAGGAGGGAGGTGAATGAGGAGTGGCTGCTCATGGGTGTAGGGTTTCTTTCTGGAGTGATGAAAATGTTCTGGAATTAGATAGTGGTGATGTACAACCTTGTGAATATGCTAACAATCGTGGAATTGCACACTTTAAATGGGCGAATTATATGGTGTATGAATCATTAATATATCTCAATTTAAAAAAACCTAGTGGCGGGGTGCTCGGCATGCTGAATCACGCCTGTAATCCTAGCACTTTGGGAGCCCAAGACGGAGGATTGCTTGAGGCCAGGAGTTCTGGGTAATAGTGAGACCCCATCTCTACAAAAAATAAATAATTAGCTGGGTGTGGTGGTGCACATCTGTAGTCCCAGCTACTCAGGAGGCTGAGGCAGGAGGATCGCTTGAGCCCAGGAGTCTGAGGTTGTAGTGAACTGTGATGATGCCACGGCACTGTAGCCTGGGTGCAAGACCCTGTCTCAAAAAAAACAAAACAAAATAAAAGCTTGTGAAAGAGTGGAAAATAATTATTAAAATGTGTATTTCTGAGCCTTTTCCTGGCGTAATAAAGTCAAGTCTCTGGGGTAGCACCTAAAAACCTGCACTTTGGCTAATGCGTTAGATGAAATGAGTACATACAGAAGTTTTAAGAGTCACCATCCACTTTTCCTTTCAGTAGAATTCCAAATAATAATTGTAAAAAATGAAATGAATGAAGGAAAAAAAATGAAAGAATGGTGAAAATAGAAAATCACTCTCTGGCCAAAAGTTCCCAGGAATAGTGGTTGCGGGCAAGAATCACAAGGTGTGCTAAAGTTAGTGAGTGAAAATATGATAAGAAATAGAATATTTGCATAGTATTATACTAGTCAGAGTATCTTCCCACAACTACAAAAGGAAAATGAATAACTTTATAGCGAAGAAACGTGGCAGGTGTCTCCTTAATAAAATGATCGGAATTAACATCACTTGTAATGGGACGTCCTGACATCATGTACTGCCTGATGTGCCGCACCGAGAAGGATCGACATCACTTCTGCGTGATTCTTGCTAAAAATGCACAACCTGAATTTAATCATGAGGAAACCTTAGATAATCCCCAAAAAGAGACATTTGAGAAAATAACTGGCCAGTACTCTTCAAGAGTATCAAGGTCGCTAAGGATAAAGAAAGACGGAGGGAATGTCACAGACTGGAGGAGGCTAAGGAGATGTCAGGCCTAAATGCAGTGTAAGAATCTGGACTGGATCCATCCTGGACCAGAAAAGGACATGTGTGGGACAGTTGATGACATTCGAATAAGGTTTGTAGATTAGATAATATAGTATCGTATCAATTTCACTTTCCTGGTTTTAATCATTGTAGGACAGGTAGGTAAGGTAGGAACATTTGGGAAAACTGCGTGAAGGGTACACAGAGATTCTTTGCAGCATTTTGCAACTTTTTGTAAGTCTAAATTTATTTCAAATTAAAAAATTAAAGTCACTGTCCTGTAGCGTCATGAGTCCTGCTTTGAAAACCATTGGTGTAGTAGAAAAGAACTTGGGCTTTAGGATCATACAAGCCTCAGCTCTATCACGTGCCTGCTAGATCTGGAGCTCTCCAGCTTCAGTTTCCTCATCTGTGAAATGGGGATAATCACGTCTGTGTCCTAGGATTGTTGGGGGAGTAAATGAAACAACATATGTGAAATGCCAGGTGCAGTCCTTGCATTGCCAGGTGCTCAGGAAATGCCAGCCCTGCCCAGTGGTTCCAGTGCTATGCTCGGAGGTGTTTTTTCCATGCGTCAGCCCTTGATCCCTCTCTCACCTTGGAGCAAGAGAATTGATCCTTTCCACTGGGCTGTTTCAGCTTGGCAAAAACCCTGGGCTGGTAGCTGAGAAAAGGTACATCACGGGAGAGGGGGATTTCCACAGAGAGTGCAATGGGGAAGTGGCCCTGGCAAGGGCAGAGAGCACCCTGGGGGCCCCGGGAAAGCAGCCTGGCCTGGCGCTTTCTCACAGGCTCTCCTTGGCAGGCCACTTAAAGTTACACCAACTTCAAACAAAAGGGTTTTCAGACACAAAGGAAGGCTCAACCTGGCCAGTGCCAGGCCCGGCTTAGCGTTCAGTTCAGAAATCCAGTTCCTCAGAGCTTGCAGACAGGCCAGACCATCCTGGTGAGCACTCCAGGAATGCCAAGAACCTGTGTTAGAGCTCCCCTCCTGGGCCTGCTCCCGATGCTGACCGCGGGTCTGGATTCCTTAGAGGTAAGTGGGAGCCGTGCACCCAGGGCGCCTACACTGCTGACCGCTGAGACTACCTGCCCAAGGGTGCTGGTCCTTGCACCTGCCTTCAGCCCTAACCCCTCCCCACTTTGCAGTTATGCGGGTGTGTGTACTGGGCTGGTTTTCTTCACTGATTATTATTTTATTTCCCTCCCAGCTTTACTGAGGTGTAATTGACAAATAAAAATTGTGTGTATTTACAGTACACAACATGATGTTTTGATGTACATATGGGTTGAGCAGTGATTGCCACAATCATGCTAATTAACATATCCCTAACTCCCAGCAGTTTTCATGTATACAATACATTATTGCTAACTATAGTCTCCTGCTGCACAATAGATCTCCTTAACTTGTTCATCCTGACAGGAGACTTTGTAGCCTTTGACCAGCATCTACCCATCCCATCCCCCTTAATTGATTATTTTAAAATAAAGCAAAATAGGTAGTTTTAGGTAGTTTTACAGTGTGTGTTTTGATATAGGCTCCTCTGTGTTCTGTCAGTTGAGTCTCCCATGTGACCAAAGACACATTTGTAAGAGGGTGAGCTGGAGTGAGTGGCACGATGGTAGAATATTGGGGTGATGGCCTGCATTTTAATGTGCTTTCCTCGTGACCTGGCAATTCTGCCTGTCGGTGCTCATCCTAGAGAAATACACACGTGCGCAAAAAGGCATGTGCAAGTGTGTTTGTCCCAAACTTGTTGGTAATAGATACATTATCTATTTATCCCCAATAAATCTGGAACAGACATGCTTGCATGTATACACACACACACACACACACACACACACACACACACACACACACACACACACACACACACACACATATATACATATACTAGAGAGAGCAAGCGAGAGAACAACCTTAATGTCTCCTAGTAAGGAAATGTCTAAATAAACCAATGTCTTCATGCCCTAGAATATAATGCTGCAGGTAAAAACATAAATCTAGAACCAGGTATTGTGGTGCGTGCCTGTAGTCCCGGCTGCATGGGAGGCTGAGGTGGGGAGATCCCTTGAGGCCAGGAGTTCGAGGCCAGCCTGGGCAACATAGCAAAACCCTGTTTCTAAAAACAAAAAACAACCCCCCCGCCATAAATCTATGTGTGTTCAAGGATAGGACTCCATGATACGTAGAGTATGATACCACTTATGTATCAAAACAAAATCCTGCCCAACCCATGACTGTCACACAGAGACCCTGGGCAGAGGGACATCTTTATCATCTCTCTATCCCTGTTGCAGCTCTGGCACCTCAATGGCTGCTTTTGAAATAGCATCAGTTTCAGGAAATTTATGACTTAACTGAGTTTGCTATTATTATGAGGATTAAGAACCAGGCCCAAAGTTGATTCTTTCTCAGTGCTGAACTGGACGACATCGTAGTTGGCAAACTGTAGCCCGTGGGCCAAATTCTCTCTGTCATCTGTTTTTGTAAATAAACTCTTATTGGAACACAGCCACGCCCATTTGTTTATGTACTGTCTGTGGCTGCTTTCTGTATAACAGCAGAGTTGAGTAGTTGCAACAGAGGCCATGTGGTCTGCAAAGCCTAAAATAGTTATTATCTGGCTCTTTACAGAAAAAGTTTATTAACCCTTGTCCTAAGCCCTTCTCCCAGACCAGCCCCGTTTCTTCCAATACCTGGGGCAAATGGAAAGGAATTAGTTCTTTCTGCTGCTTCAGAGTTTGGGAGAGCTGTTGTTGAATGCCTTGTTTCCTGAGTACTCAGCCCCTACCCTCCACCCCCAGCAGACTGGGTCTCCTCAAGGACTGGGACTCCTCTATCCTGGCGTCCTCAGGGCCTGCCAGGATGCTGGCACATTGCAGATGCTTAATACATACACGGTGGATAAGTACGTCAATGGAAAGTATAAAAAAGAGAGAGTTACCTTCAGGACGTCGCCTTTGGGCAGCCTGTTTGGAGAAGAGTAACCGGAAATTAAGGAAATCTGCTAACCCGAATGAAACAGCCAGTTGTATAATAAAAAGGACCAGCAAATGGTTCACAGGGCTAGTGGCTTCATGGGTGAAAAGACAGTGTCTTTCCTCCCTTAACAGAGGGCTCGTGAAGGTGGCCCACGTTGCTGTGAATGCCTCTGCCCCACCGGGTCAGGCACACATCCCCATCACTCAAGGACTTTCCCAGGGACTGGGTGGTCTCGAGTTTGCTTTGGCAGGGATCTCCATCGGGTGCCTGACATGTGACTTTTTTTAGGCTGTCGTAGTAAATGCAAGGCTGCCATGAAAGAGGAGACTCTCGTCTGGCGGGAACGGAGGGCAGACAGTGAACACGATTCTCTGTCCCGGAGAAAGAACCTAGCAACTGGGTTAGCGTTTCCAGAAGGCTTTTTTGTCTGATTCACAAGCTAATTTCAGCAGCAGGGTGATTATCTGGAACAATGTGCCACACAGAGTGGATCCCTGACGAGCTGAGATGTTAACTTCAGGAGGAATCCCTTATTCAGGCCTGTCCGGTGCGGGGAAACATAACAGCCCTCACTGCGGTGTGCGGCCTGCCCAGGTTTGCCCGAGCTGCCCTGTGGGGGAAGTGGCTTCTGCTTTCTCTTTGAACAAGGATGGAGGGTGAAGGGGTGGGGTGGGGAGGGAAGGATTAACCCCCCCTGTTTGTTCTATAATGGGGATATTCATCTTGCCTTGTAGAGGGGGGTCTTTTATTGGAATGAAAAAGTTTCCCCCATGCAGTATTTATCAAAAGGTGCCCTTATGAGGCAGAAAGAAAGGGGGAGGGAGGGAAATCCTTCAGAACAAGAGTCGGAGAATGAGAATACATGCTAAATATCTGAAATGAGAGGGCAACTGGAGTTTGGCGAGCTCGGAGGGAGATTCCGCCAAGTGGCAGGGGTGTTGAGGGGCCGAGCCCCTCGGTGGGCCCTGCGGCTCGGCCTGGAGCCGGAGCCGTCCATCAGGAACACAAGCCTCCAGCCGGGCGGCACAGCGAGAGCTTTGGGATGCTAATGGCCCTTTAGGAATGCTAAATGGAGCATTTCTGTCCCAACAAAGGGGCAAAATGAGGGGAGAAAGGAATTTTAGTTTTGAAGTTTCCTTAGGGGAGGGCCGAACAATGGCGGTTTAAATGGACAGTGTAAAAGTTTTATCTGTGTTATGAAAAAGAGGAATAGAGTACACATGCCCTCTTGGCAGCATCTTGGTTGGGTTAAATGGTGAACAGAGCAGCTCATGGAGGCTGGACTGGAACTTGCTGGGTTTCAGCCCCTCTGGGCGAAGGGCCACATGTTGAGTTGAGGACCACTAGTGGGTCCCATCTGACCGGAGACACCTCTGCCCATCTCGCGGCGTCCATTCACGCGTGCAGTCGTGCTCGCTTGTGCGTCCTCTCATTCGTTCGGGACTCATCCGTTTGCTCGTTCAACCTGCACCCAGTCACCGAACGCCCGCTGTGTCCAGGCAGAGTCCTAAATGCTGCGCGCACTGCCACGGGTGAGCAGGGTCTCTGCTCTCCTGAAGCTGGTGTTCTGTTGGGCTGGGGAGGGGCGGCTGTTGAAGGAGTAAACAGTGGCACTAATGTCAGGTAGTGGTGGGAGGGTAGTGAAGAGACAGGCGCCAGGCGAGGCCTCTCCGAGGAGGCGCTATTGAAGCTGAGGCTCGAGGAGATGGGAGGCGAGAACATTCCAGGTCAAAAGAACAAGCAGGGAAGTCCCGAGGTGGGGAGGAGCTCGCCATGTTTGAGGAACAGAAAAGGCCCCTGGGGAGGAAGGGGAGAGGAGAGGAAGGCAGGAGGGCTGCCGTGGTGTGGCATGGGGAGGAGTTTGGATTTTAGTCTGAGGTCTGTGGGAAGCCATGGGAGGGTTTCAGGTGGGATGGTGGTGTGTCTGGTTGCGGGTGGATAAGGGGGACAAAGTAGAAGCAGGAAGGACCCTGGGACAGAAGATCTGCGTTAGAGACCCCCCTGCAGGTCTGATCCAGCTGCTCATCAGCCTCCAGTGGAGTGTGGGGGGTGCTGAGTGACAGCCCGGGGCAGTTTGGGGCTGAGGAAGGACACTTGTGGTGCGGGGCACCGTCCTGTACACCAGCGAGGCCATGAGCCCACTCACTGGAAACGTGCCATGGTGCCGGAATGCAACACGTAAGCACTTAACCCATCTTTCCCGGGTTCTGCTCTGAGTCCAGAAGCGGGACTTCCAGCCCGTGAGGTGTAGTAGCTCTGGCGTGGTCAGGACCCAGGATGAAGAGTTGCTGGAGAGATGAGGTAGGGAAGAGAATGCCTTTTGTGCTGTGCGGCTGCCGTGTGCTCCACTCCGGTCAGTGTGGCAGAGACCCCTCTGCGACATTACGGGGGCTGCCTTTACAGGGCCCACATGCTTTTTGGGTGCTTTTTACCCTTAGAATTCTTTCTGTATTCAAAATCTTACGTGGAAACTCAGTGGTGAAAACAGGTGACAGTTGAGCTGCTCTGGCTGATGATGGTGTTGTTGAGGTGGGGGCTGGAGGGTATCATCTTTATCCCCCACCACCCTGTCATTCCCTCCTCACCCCTACTCCACCCCCTGCATGACCAAAGGACACACACACAGTTTGTAAAGAGAGGTCTGGGACCAGCCTACACAAACCTTATTTTTGACCTCATCGGATTTACTGTATAAACAACAGGCAGTTGGGGGGGTGTTGGCTGAAATAATTTCATCACTTAATCCTCAATTTTACGTGTGACTGGTTGATTGCACACAGATCCCGTGACCCCTAGTCTGTTTCCTAGTGATTGCCCAGGGTTATCACTGTCTGTTTGCTTTTTGCTCTTCCTGGTGGTTTGCTTTGCAGGGGCAATTTTGTGACCTGCCTGCCTCTTGGTGACCTCCTTCTCACTCTGGTTAATACACCTTTGTCTCCCGTTTTCATTGATTTCTTAGGTATTTTACATTCCGTAATACTTTGGCTGCTGTTTCTTCCTTGTTTTTATAATTCATCTGCTGGTCGCTGTTTACAAAACATCTCCGTTAAACCAGCAGGCGGGAAGGTGGAATTGTTGACCCACAGTGAAGCCTCATTGACTGGCCTCATGATCAGATTTGAGAAGTTCCCTGTAGGGAATTTTCCAGAAAATTACGTGTGGCTTTTTTAAGTGCAGCACTTCTAATTTCATCTTAATCATTTTGAATAACAATCTTTCTGAAATGCATTTTAAATTTATCTGCTATTTTTTTCTTTTTCTTTTTCTTTTTTCTTTTTTGAGATGGGGTCTTGCTCTGTCACCCAGGCTGGAGTTCAGTGGTGCGATCATAGTGCATTGCAACCTCAAACTGGTGGGCTCAAGTGATCCTCCTGCCTCAACCTTCCAAGTAGCTGGGACCACAGGCCTGCACCACCACACCTGGCTAATTTTTCTTATTTTTTGTAGAGATGGGGTCTCACTGTGTTGTCCAGGCTACTCTTGAACTCCTGGCATCAAGTAATCCTCCCACCTCAGCCTCCCAAAGTGCTGGGATTACAGCCACTGTGCCTGGCCTATCTGCCTTTTTAAACAGAGCTGAAACATAATCTAACTTGTCTTTAATGACTCAAGTCATTTATATGAACATTAATTATTGCATCATATTGAATATAGTGTATGGACGTGTGTAGGGCTTTATGTTCTGGCCTTAAGTGGTCTCAGATGACCAAGTCTTAAGAGTTAGCATTGTATGTTAAAAGCCTTACTTTTCTTATCTATAAAATGAGGATAATTATACCTATCTTATGGGATTTTTTAAAGGATTAGGACCTACAAAAGATTCTTGGCCCATGGTAAGCACTCCAAAAAAACAAAACAAAAAAAAGCAGCTTAACAAAAAGAATGAAAATTAATAATAGATGCTAAGATGCTCGATGTTTTCCATCCTGAATTCTTTTACTGGGTTTGACCATTTTTATGTTTTTGAGCTCCAGGTGTCAGGAAGCCACCGTCAACCCCTACTCCTAGTGTTCATCTTTAAGGAGTTGAGGGAAGACAAACATGAGAGAGGCTGATGATGTAGTGGTTTAAGAGCCCATGTTTTGGAGTCAGACTCCCTGAGTTCTAATCCAGGCTCTGCCACTTCCTGGTCATGTGACTTTGAGCAAATTCCTAATTTCTGTGCATCTCAGTGTCCTCATCTGAAAAATGGGGATAATAATAGTCCCTATCTGAGAGGGCTGTTGTGAACATTAAATAAGTTAATACATGTAAAGCACTTAGAACAGCACCTGACACGCAGTAAGCCCTCTACGTTATCATTCATTGTAATGCCTGCCCACTATGTGGCAGGCACATGCCAGAGCCTGGGTATACTATGAAGGTGACTGAGCTGTAGTTCCTGCCCACAAATAACCCTGGGGAAAATGGAGCATGCACAAATTTCGGAACTTACGCAGGTCCTCAAAAAACTAAACATAGAATTGCCGTATGATCCAGCAATGCCAGTCCTAGGTATATAACCAAAACAATTGGAAACAAGTATCCAAACAACTAATTTTCATGAATGTGCATAGCAAAATAGCCAATAGGTAGAAACACAATAGCCAAAAGGTAGAAACAACCTAAATGTCCATCAACAGATGAGTGGATAAACCAAGTGTAATGTATCCATCTGTGAAATATTGTTCAGCCATGAAAAGAAATGAAGTGCTGATATATGCTACCATGTGGATGAACCTCAAAAACAGTATGCCAAGTGAAAGGAGCCAGACACCAAGGTCACATATTATATGATTACATTTATGTGAAATGTCCTGAATAGGCTCATTTCAGGTGGTTACCAGGGGCTGAAGGAAGGAGAAATGGGAAATGACTGTTTAGCGGGCATGGAGTCTCCTTGGAGGGGTGATGAAAATGTTTTGGAACTAGACAGAGGTGATGGTTGTACATTGTGGATGTACTAAATGCCACTGGATTGTATACTGTAAATGATAAGTTTCATGTTATGTGAGTTTCACCTCAATTAAAAAAAAATGACCTATGCAAATGGGAAGACCCAAGAGGCCAAGTCCAAACAACTGGGGCCATGTGCAGCTGAGTGAGCAGATGTGGGAGCACTGGGGCCAAGGAGGGGAGTGTCAGAGCGACAAGAATGGCATCTGTCAGAGGAAACTGGGCATACTTCATACAGTGTGCATGTGTGCAAATGTGTGTGCATGTTTATACAGACTACTGGCCATTATTATGTGTAGGATATATGAGGATGAAAGTACAGTTGACCCTCGAGCAGCACGAGTTCGAACTACGGAAGTCCACTTTTATGTGGATTTTCTTCTGCCTCTGCCACCCCTGAGGCAGCAAGCCCACCCTCTCCCTCCTCCTCCTCCTCCGCCTACTCAACATGAAGATGACTAGGATGAAGACCTTTATGATGATCCACTTCCATTTAATGAATAGTAAATATATTTTCTGTTCCTTATGATTTTTTTCATAACATTTTCTTTTCTCTAGCTTACTTTATTGTAAGAATGCAGTACATAATACATATGCAAAATATGTGTTGATGGACTGTTGATGTTATTGGTGAGGCTTCTGGTCAACAGTGGGCTATTAGTAGTTAAATTTTTAGGGAGTCAAAAGTTATCCCTGGATGTTCAACTGCTTGAGGGTTTGGCACCCCAACCCCTGTGTTGTTCAAGGGTCAACTGCGTATGTTATAACAGAAGATGAGCAGCAGTCCAGGGTGGCCGTGTTAACTGCCAACTAAATGGTACCCACAACCGGCTTTAGGACGTGTGCTGTAGACGGCACGGAAAGTCATAATGGTTTTTGTAGAACACCAGATTGTTTATTGTTTTTGTTGTTAGCCAGCTGGCACTCAAGTGGGATAGATAGCAAGGAGCGAGCAACAAGGTGTTAGGAAAAAGGTATAATTTAAAAAGCGTAAAATTGAGAAAATTACCCAACCACAGTGACTGCAGTTGAATCACCTTAGGTTGTTTGCTTTGCAGTGGGGAAAGACCGCCGTGTTCTTTTGCAGTGAGAGAGCACTCTGTTGGTCCAGCCAACAGAGCCCTGAGGTTCCCAGGGAGGTGAAGGCCTGGTAGAAGAGGGAGGGGAGGGCTCAGTCTTGGGTACCTTTCCTGGAAAGTAGAGGATTTCCAGTGGCAGTGGAAGAGTGGGGCGAGGAAGGTGGATGATTCTGGGCAGGTGAGTGGATGTGTGACGATGGCCAAAAGGGGATGGATGGGTGGAGCTGTCCTTTTCAGGGAACATCTGTTACTGAGACAGTCTGGTTAGAACCTAGGCTAGCATTGGAAGCATGGTGGGGGAAGGAGCAGACAGATGTGGACAAGGTGGTGGCTGGGCTAAGGAATGTGGGGTTTATCTAGGCAAGTGGTTGTCACATTTTGGCATGCATCAGAGTCACAGATTGCTGGGCCTTTCCTCAGAGATTCAGTAGGTTTGGGGTAGAGCCCCAGGATTTGCATGTGTAACAAGTGCCCAGGTGGTGCTGATACTTCTGGGCTGGGAACCACACTTTGAGAACCACTGATAGGTGATGGGGATCCAGGACCAATTTTTAGCAGGGGACAAGCCTCATGTAATGGTATAAATGGTGGCCACTGGATGTGGCTTAAGAGCAGTAACTCACTAAGTCAGGTGCTTTTGTGAACCAATCTTGTATCTCAGTAGATTTTTAGTTTCTGATGCTCGGACTGCTAACAAGAAGTCTCTCAGGGCATTGTATTTTGACAACGACAGACTTCCTTGGAATGAAATTGTCCTAACTCCACATTAGGGGCCATGGCTCCTAATAAAAGATTTTTATCCTCTTCCTGGAGAAGCAATCTAGAAAAATGCTGTTTCTGTGCCTAAAGTGTCAGGATTTTCAGAATGTTTTCATGAGTTATAGGGACACAGAGCAGAATATTTGAACTTAAACCCTTTCCGGAAATTTTAGGCTGTATGGTTACTGGGCCAGAATATTTTTTGACACATTTCTTTGAGACCCCTATCCAGTCTTCCCATACAAAAATACGGCTTCTCCAGGTGTGCATGTAACACTTGTGTCTTTGCAGCCAGGGGAACTTTTAGCTAAGGAAAAAAGCCCTTCTACCTTTGGTTTCAAAAGGTTTTGAAATGCTAATTCACAGCCATGAAATATTCTGACAGCCTGGAATGTTATTCAGGGCAATCAGGCACCTTGATTATTATAGAAGTGTGAAAGGTAAATTGCTGCTACCCAAGAAGTCACCCAGCTTTTCAAGAGAAAGCTCAGAAAAATAGCACCTAAAATTATGTTCAGGGATTACATTTCATGTATCATGTGATGGGGTGGTATGACACCCAGTGTGTCTGTAGGTGTGACAATGTCAACTCGTAGTAGAAATCTAACAGCATTTCCCAGCATTGCCCTTATGTAAAAAAAAAAAAAAAAAAAAAAAATACAGGGTTGTGGCAAACATTTTCAGATTTTGTTATATGCCTATCTAACATCTGAAAGCACATCTTGAACTTCTACTTTTTACATTTCCCAAATCCTGCCCTAAAGATGAGACTGTCAATATCTTTTCTTTCTTTTTTTTAAGGGAAAGACTATTTTTCATTTATCCTGTAGTCTTTTATAGGTAGTATCATGAATGACTTAAAGATTTGTTCTCTTTTTGCCACAATAAGCACAAAGTGGTGTTTCTCCATGGTCCAAGGTCAAAGGCAGGGTTTACTCCATAATCCAAAGGTTCCACACTCAGCTACGGAAGAGGTGAGTACGGGTGAGTAACGGAGTGGAGATTATTTTTTAGCCACGGCAGCTGATGTACGCCTCCAGGAAGGAGCTGTTGTCACAGCCAGCTGCTTATGGGAGTGAGGGAAATCCATCTCAGTCACTATTCCATACTGGGTTTTCCAGTATGATTTGTTTAGTTTTTCAATCATTAAGTAAGAAGTGCAGAGGCTTCTAGTTATGCAGGTCCCTCATTTGACCGTTGCTTGTTCAAAGTCTAGCGGGTAGTTGTATTAATACTCCGTTGGAGAAGTAGGGATATGTTGCTTTGTAGGTATATAGAAACCAGGCAGTCGATGGGGAGGTGTGAGTGTGTTGAGTAGTAGTCCTGCTTCCTTTGCCGATTATGGTGTTGGTTCGGGCTGTGTGCACACAGATCCACGCATCCGTCCACTTCCTGCCGCACCTTCTTTCCTGGCTCTTCCTCCTCTAAGGAACCTCCACAGGTAGGAGCTCACTCTGGGATTCTCCTCTCTCTTCATTTCACACGCTGTCTCTGTAAATGATCTCAGCCATCTCCTGGGCTTAGCATGAAGCCACGCCAAGCCTCTTCATTTTACCTCTCCAGCCCTGGCCTCTCTCTGAGCTTCAGACCTGCACTTGGATGTCTAACAGGCACCTCAAACTGCTCAGGCCAGACACCTTTGAGAGCCATCACGCATTCCTCTTTCATTCACTCCCCACCCCCATCAGGTCGCCACTGCATCTGATCAGAACTGTGTTTGCTCGGTCTGTTTCACGTCATCTCTCAAACTAGTAATACCAAGTCAAGTTGCCGTCCCCCTGGAAGGCTGTGGTAGCCCCCACCCTGGTCTCCTGCTTCCGCTAGCGCCCCCGTTAGATCCATTTGCACACGACAGCGGTGTGATCTTATTAAAAAGCAGCACCCTCTGCCTTAAACCCCCGAGTGGCTTCCGTCACACCACGATACAGACTCTTTCCCTCTGCTCTGACCCCAGCCTGCCTCTCCTCGCGTCCTGGCCACACTGCGGCCACATGGCCCTCCTCTTCTTCCCGCTCTTCTCTCTTCCTTTGGCTGGTTTGTCCTCATCCCTCAGGTTTCGGCTCAAATGCCTCAGACAGGCCATCCCTGACCACCGGGTCTGAAGGGGTGACGCCACACACCCACGTTGCCATAGTCTCTTGTTTTCATATTTGTACACTGGCTAAAGGCCTGTCTCCTGACACTAGACTGTCATGCTCTTAGGGCAGGCACTGCGTCCGTGTTGAGGTGCTGTGCCTCAGTCCCCAGGCCAGGCCTGGGGGCAGCACGTGAGCTCTGTAAAACCCTGCAGTAGGTGAAGGAAGGCAGGAATGACCTCGAGCAGGCCCTGTGCTGGGCTCTTTGGCTTATCAAATTGTGGACTGTGCTCAGGTGTAAAGGAAGTATGTGGAAATTTAATTGCGTTGCCATTTACTGACAGGTTCCAAGAAAAGCAGGAAAAATTAATTGAAACAAATTGTTACGATTAACAGAGTTGACCATAAAATGCACAAATTTATCATTTTGCTAATCCTAGGTTCTCTGCTAGAGTATCTACCCTTATCCTGAGGTTATACCCACTCGTGTGTCTGATATAAAATATATGTATTGATACAATATATACATGTAGGGGAATGGAGTAGAATGGACACTCCAATGTGGGGTATATTAACAAGTCTTTAAAAATATGGTTAAAATGCAATAATGTATTAAATATGTATAAAATGCAATAATAGTATATTATTTTCTGATTAAGAAAATCACTAGTTATATTAAAGATATAAGCCAGGCGTGGTGGGTGTGTGCCTGTAGTCCCGGCTACTTGGGAGGCTGAGGCAGGAGGCTTGCTAGAACCCAGGAGTTAGAGTCCAGCCTGGGCAACATAGTGAGACCTCGTCTCTTAAAAAAAAAAAAAAAAAAGAGAGAGAGAAACATCATAGGCTTGCATTGGTTGCTTTCAGTGTGGGTCAAACAGGAAATTCAATAGTGGATGTACAAAATGGTGGAATTGAACCCATGGATCGTGTAAGTAGAATGTGGACATGGTAGTGATTGTTGAGGTTATTAAATACACCTTCGGTAGAGCGTGGAAGTTGGATATGAAGCAGGAATACATGTTCTAAAGTTTACAGTGAGCCATAGAAGATGATAAATGTTTTGGATCTTAGTTTCTTTGAGCCTCCTGTTACCGCAGGATAACAGTTTTCGTTATACTAAATACATCTGTCAGTGGAATAAGTGTGTTTCGTTTTAATGCACTCCGTATGCATTTGTTCACATGCCCATTGTGCATTTGGAACACTGTCCCCAGGGCTGCCCTTCTTTATGGCTCTGACTCTCCATCCCTGTTTCTTGTAGAATCAAGTCCTAACTCCTTTGCCTGGAATTCAGCGCTCTTCTTGGACTGTCCCAGACCACCCATCTTCCTCACCGCTTTAGCCACGTCCCACATCCCAGTGTGTGTGTGCCTCTGTCTGTCCAGCCCCTCAACAGGTGGTGCTGGGACGGGGGCTCCAGGCTGGGGGATCGGTGCCGGTCCCTCACCAGGAGGCCCCCACTCAGGTGCTGCAGCCCGTGGTGCAAACCCACACATTTGCTTCTGCCTCCATGGCGTTCAGGTTGTATCTCCCAGCCCAGTGCCCAGTGCCTCCCGAGTGTCTCCCTCATCGGAGACACTTGGTAAATATTTATTGACTGGGTGTCAGTAAACGTCTAGGCTAAAAGGGGATCGATTAGGTTAGAGAAATACCTCTTCTGTGTGACTAGATTATGTTCTTCTTTGTTTTTTATAGGCCTTTTCTCGTGTTAGACCTTTGGGAGGGAAGAGTATATCAACCTCAAATTTCCCAGGGGAGATCTAAGACACAGGAGGGGGAGTGGCTGGTTTCCAAACCACACGGCAGCAGCATTGACTGACCTAGCTCTTCCTGGCTGGCGCCTTGCACCCTGGACGTGCATCCACCCCCCGTGAGTGCAGCCATCAGCTCGTCTGCTCTTCACAGTAGGAAGCTGAGTTTTCCGATCCTTGCAAAGAGCTTCTGGCTTCCTCCACCATTTCTGAAGACTTAGTACCAGGAGTGCCATGTTGATGAATTTCACAATCCCGTGGGGATAGTGGGCTGCTAAAACATGTTTCCAAACTGTTCAGTTGGAACCTTTTAGACACCAAGATCTCACTCTCCCTCCCAGGAATTTTCCTATTAAAACATTTTAAAGGTCTATTCAACTAGTTTATAGTTAATGGGAATTTAAAAAAAAAATGAGTGGAAATTAAGTTTTAGGGACCTTTCTTTATGGTCTTCTTTAATGATCAGTTTAATTTCCACTTTATTGGCCTTTTGTTATTCCAAAGCAGAAGAACGAACATTTTTTTCCTTTCATATTTTGTGATGAGGAAATCCTCAGCAGACTCTGTGTGTAAACTATTCTGGTTTGACTATGGATTAATCACTTTCGCTGTGTTAAAACAAAATAAGGGAGCCAACGAGGTCATTTCCTTTTCAAAAGCAGGTTGAGTCTTCTGAGCAGCATCTTCCCTTAAACTTCTTGTGTTCTTCACCGTGGAGGCCTTGCCTTGTCTGCACTTTAGGGACTCAGCGTCTTGTCACCAGGTGGGATTTGAGGACAAAAGGGCCAATAGGTGGGAGCAACTTGATGTGAGAATGTGAAGTGCTGGAGGACAGGTGTTGCGGGGGCTTCCAGTAACTCCTGAGGAAAAGACGGGTGAGGTTGACCTCATGTGCACAAAACGTTTGAAGTTCTGATCTCCTGTTTGTGGCCACGATAGGTTGTACCTTTGCCTTCCTTCGTGACTGTACCAGGACCCCGTGTCATGCCACAGGCCAAATGCACCACCCGCAGATCATCCTCTGGATTGAGAGAATAGCCACAAACTACTTCTGGAAAGAGTTTGGTGGGTAACGCAGAAATCAGCAGGCAGCCTTTCGGGGGAGAAGGGTGAGCTCATCCAGTAATGATCCCCAGCATGTGGCCAAGAACTGTCACAGGCGGAGCCCACTGGGCACCCTGCAGCCCCATCTTCTTCTTAGTAGGCTCTGTAGCCTAGCGAGTTAAGAGGTTGTGCCAGAGTGACTGAGTTCAAACCCTAGTTCTACCACGTTAACTCTGTGACTTTGAGCATGTGTCTCAGCCACTCTGTGACTCAGTTTCTCCTTCTGTCTGTTGGAGGTGGTAATAATGGCCCCTCATGTGATTGGTGTTAGAGGAGTTCATTCGCGTGCTTGGAACAGGGTTTGGTTTATAGCAAGTGCTCGATAAATGTTAGCTATGAGCCTTCTGGGTGGATTTCACTTCAGCCTCTGGTTAGGACGACTCAGAAAATTTCTCCCTCCAGAAAGGAAAGTGTTTTACTGTTGTCCAAACTCACTTCACTATGTAGAGAGGTCACAGAGGCACAGGACGTAGACTGGAGCAGTCACGGTTCTTTGAGCGCAACTCCCAGAGACTTTGGAAGGGTGAAGTCTGATGAAAAGATGGAGTTGGCACCTCAGCCTCCTGCCTCCTGGTCCAGCGCTGTGACCACGAGTCTAAGCTGCCGCTGATTTGGAGCTCACTTTTAAGAGACGTGTGCTTTGTGGAGCAAAGCCATCATTTTGTGGGGGCTGGACCCACGACTGGGTCTTCCCAGGGCTTCTGGGATACACGGTGTCAGACTGTGCCTGTGTTGTGTGACCGCCACGTTGCTTCCCACAGAGCCTTTCTGTGGTCCACCGCTCTCCCCACTCCCCGCAGACCTCACTTCCTCCAACCTCTTGGAACTTTCTGGATTGAGAGAATAGCCACAAACCACGGAGCCTGGGACGCTGAGGAATCCAGCTCTTTTTCACCTCCGTCAGCTGCCGTGAGGGAGCCTGCTCTCTCTGGGGACACATCTATTTTTTGGTGTAACACATATCAACTGAGCACTGATACCCTTGGACAGAGTGATCTGCTTTAGCATTTCTCAGGCATTTAAAGAGCAGCCTCTGGAACTGCCGTGTTAAGCTCCTAACATGGTCCAAAGCTCGCTGTAAGCCTGTTTTGATCACTTTTTTAATATGATATCTCTTCACGTTCTCAGTAATTAGACTCTGTAATCCCTCCATTCTACTCTGTCTGACCTTTATCTTAAATTAAATTTTTTAATATGAAGTTTAAAAGCAAAAAACCCTTAAAAATGCGTTTGCCAAGAAAAAAAAAGTATCAAAGCGAATTATAGTTTCTAAGCCCCAGACTCGCCCTGCCTCACGGAGGCTGAAGGACTCGGCTTAGCCGGCACCCTGGGGCCGCTGTAGAGCAGCAGGTAAAGGGTGTGCCCACCTGCCTGCCCAGGCTGCAGGAGACTCCACCCATATTGTCGTGTGGGGCCAACGACACTTGGGTTGTTTTCTCTCCATCCTAGAAAAGGACTGAAACTGCAAACATATGTCTCCAAAGTCACGTCCAGGATCTGTTTCCCTCCAGAATTCCCAAGATACGCTGAGTCCCAGCTTGCGATCAGAGTGGATACTGGGGTCTGATGTGGGTGATGGGGTTGTGAGAAGTTGCCTTAAATGGCACAGTGGTCCCTATGTGTCACAGCCCCGGCAGAATATGGCAGTATCAGCATCCCTGCAGAGGAGCAAGAGATGCTGCCTTTGTGGGGTCTGAGCAGACAGGCAGGCCTGAGAGATGAGAGCGAAGCCGGGCTGAGAAATGGAGCTCTGCCCTCTGCACGGCTGAGGTCTAGCAAGATACTTCTCTGGCAGAAATCCCAAGGGGAACACCTTCTCTATGTGACCCGTCACTTCCTGGGGGTCTGCATGAAGTCCCTGGCCTCCACTTTCCAGCTTCACACCAGCCCCCTCCCTGGTGGCCCTGGAGCCTGGGTTATTTGCTGTTTTTTCAAGTGAGCACCACACCCTTGGACTGTCTGCCAAGAAGGACCATTGTTCATGAGAATTCCTCCCTGGCTCCAGCTAACCCTTAGATGCACTATTCTGGTTTTGTGGCCCTGAATTCTTCTTTTTTTCTTTTTTTAAGCCCCACTCCACCCTCCAACTTATTCTTGCCTTCTCTCAACCCAGCCGTCTCATCAAACCTCATTTTGTTGCCCAAAAGTCTTTTTGAGAGGTGGGCAGGGGTGCGGAGGCGAAGCTCTTCAGGGAAATCTAAAGGGCCTGCATGACCTGGTCTCCAAAGCAGCTTGGCATCCCAGCCCCTGAGCTCCGGCAGAGGAGGCTGTCAGGTAACCTAAGTGGGGGTGCACCGTGTGGTGGGAAGTGAGTGGGAGGCGAGGGTGGGGTGAGAATAAGAGGGAGGAGAAGGTAGGCTAAAGAATGAAAACCAGTTATTTCTCCCCTCAGAATTGAGCTGATTAACCTGTAGAAATGGTGGCCCTGCCAAGCCCAACTTCCTTGTTTCCAGAAACCTTGGCACTGAAGCCCCGTTTCTGGCAGAGGCCCGTCCTCAACAGGGGAACCAGCAAAGCAGCTGCTGTGATTTTCTTTTTCCTCTCATTTCTGGCAATCCCAAATGGGACTGTTTACTTTTTTCTTCCCCTTTCCTTCCCCACCCTCCTGTAGCAGGGAGTTGGTTCTGGTTAATGTTGAAGATCATAACATGATTATCCCCAAGTCTCATGAAATTAAATCACTTTTCTTCAAAGAGAAAGGGGTGGGGGGGACTGTCTGGCTGGTAGGCCAGCGAGGGACGGGCGGATATTGAAAGCAGGTTGGCAGCTGCGCTTCCCTTTGCATGGCGGAGGCCCGGCGAGGCCCAGGCAGCCGTATATGGGGGCCGGCTTTGCAAACAGTGGCTCAGAGGAGTCGCGTCTCCCACCTGGGCCCCAGACACCTGTCTCCTGAGTACAGAGACTCGGAGGTGGGAGGTGGGAATCAGAGCTGCGGGTGAAGGTGGGTGCAGGGTGGTTCAGAGAGCTGAACCTGAACATGAGTCATCTGGGAAGAAATCGAACTCTTCGAGCAAGTCCCCACGAGAGTTCTCCATCACCTCCCACTCTGGGAGTTCATCAGGTCAAGGCACAAATTTTAGGGCAACTTTCCCATCAGAATAGCCCAGGATGGAAATCTCGGTCTTCGCAGGCAGGGCACTGACTTCAGTGGTAGGCTGGGGTGTGTGCGTGTGTTTTTCCTTGAATCAGATTTTCCCAGACTTCATTAGACTTTACAGGTTAAGGGGACCCTAGAGAGCATGCAGCATCTGACCCTGACCCAGTGCAGGAATGCCCTGTACGCTTAACCCCAACACAGAACGCTCAGCCTCTGCTTCGTTCTCTCCAGGCACAAGTGTCCACTCTCTTGAAAAGCCAGTCCTAGGAGAGAAAATCTGGGAATTGCACCTGTTGATCCAGGTTGTGCCCTCTAGGGACATAGACAGTAGTGGTCCAGCTTGGTCAGTGCCCTGCTTGGAAAGTGCTTTCTGTGAACGTGGCTTTGTCTGTGGCATGGGCAGCCTGTTGGGGTTCTCAGTTCTTGGTGCAGCAGGTTCAGCGCTCCCTCTTCTGGTATTTTCCTGGGTTGTTGCCCACTACTTTTCAACAGTGTTGCGAGGGAAACAGGAAAGCGAGAAGCCTCTTAGAACAAGACCTGGAAGATGTGTGATTCTTGTTGACAGTGTCCTAGCACTGTGACCTCTTTGTTTGGGCACAGTGACCAGCCCTGGAGGCCCAGGGATCAGTGGATATGTTGAGTGAAGACTTTAGGGGGTTGGTCTGCTGGCGCCTAGAGCCAGAGGGTACCACTCAGACAATGAAGGGAACACGCGAGAGAAGGCAGTGGCCTTCTGGCCACTCGTGGCATGGAAATCGAACCAGCGCAGGAAGGAAACTTGATGTTGGTGAGGCGGCTTCCCGCAAGACATCATGTAAGTTCAGCAACTGCATTTTTCTGAGGGATTAGGGATGGGATGCGGCCAGCTCGCTCCGGTTGGAGCTCGGTGCTGTGACTCATTCTCATCAAGGGTCACTGAGCGTCTCTCTGTGCGTGGCCTCGGGCTGAACTCCTCACCTGGCCAGCCTTCTCGAAAATGTGTGTCATTCCTTGCGAGGCAGAGCCATGGAGTGGCTGAGCAAGTGTGCAAATCAGTGGAAATTCATCTCCACCATTGGAAAAACAACTCCAAGTTCATGACTTGTTGGCTTCAGAGGTGTGACTGTAAAGAATGGAGCTGATTTTTTTGTTTTTCACCAAACAGACCCAAGTTGACAGATCCAGAGGAGTGTCCTGTCCACTTTAGTAGCCACCTTGGGCAAAACACTTCTTCCGCTGGCACGGAGGACTATTTTACCAGCCCTGTGGGGGAAAGCCAGTCTTGTTACTTCACAGCCATGGCCAGTTTTTATCCAAAAACAACATCACCCAAGCTTGATCCCTGAGCCTTTTCACCAGATTTGACACCCAAGGGTTGGGGCTGGATGCAAAAGTCCTTTCCAGGTCCAGGGGGCGAGGAGCTGCCACCATCTGGGATATTCAACAGTTCCTTAGGGCAGCTCCCAAAGACAAGTCTCAGAAGTGTTTTGGGCAGTGGTGGTGCTGTTGGAATAAATGAGCAGTCCTCACCCTGCCTTTCCTGACACCCAAGGGTCTTACCCAAAGGAATGTGTGGATGTGGATGTGGAATGTTCTAACTTGTTAGAAATCCAGCCTCACCATGTTGTGGACAGGCCTAGCTCGTTTGTGTGCCAGAGTCTCTCCAAGAGGCAGTATAGTGCAATGATTAAGAGCATGGACTCTGGAACCAGGCTGTCTGAGTTCAAATCCCAGCCCCACCACTTAGAGATGGTATAGTCTTGGTCAAGTTACCTATTGTCTCTGTGCCTCAGTTTTCTCATCTATAAAATGAGGCTCTGTGAGAGTCCTGTCTGGTTGGTGTTAGGATGAGTTGACCTTGGTAGGTGGCAGGAATGAAAGGGGAAGGCCTGTCTGATTGGTGTTAGGATGAGTTGACCTTGGTAGGTAGCAGGAATGAAAGGGGAAGGCCTGTCAGCATCCTCTAGTTCCTTGTCATTGCCTCCCTTTGCTGCTTTGGGAGGAGGAGCCTTTGAGAACCTCTGGGACTTCAGCCCTATGGCCTCAGGCTAGGGCTGGGTGTAGCCCTGGAGGTGCGGCCTGGGCCAGTCCCAGAGCTGCAGGGAAGAGGCAGGACAGAAGTGAGGGGAAAACATGTTTCCTTAGGGAACGAAAACAAAAACAAAAACACAACACCTTAGAACGAGTCAATGCTTAGCAAACTTTCTTCGGTTAACAAAATCCTGCATGAAACCTTAGTAGATAGAACAGAAGAAAGCAGAGTTGCTTAGGTTGAAGTTAGAGAGACTCCATGGGCTGGTCCACCCCTCAACCCCAGGGTAGCCCTTGAAGTGAGGCCACCAAATCCTGGGGCCCCTTGAGGTAGTTTTTAAAAATTGCTGGTCAGAGAGGTGAGGCGATTGCCCAAGGTCACTCAGCTGCCCGCGTTTGTGGGAGCTGATTCGAGAGCCTGATCCCTGTGGAAGATGAAGAAACCTACTGTGGCCTTTAAGCCTCGTGACAGCCACCACCTTCGTTAACGATTCTGCAGAATCCTCTGTCCAAGACACTCTGCACGTATGCCGACCACAGCTGGGAATTCCTTAAAGGCAGAGGGATGGAGATGCCTGGACATGTCCCCTTAGGTTCCCTGCTTTAGACTAGCTCACAGGTTCTCAGCCTGCAGCATGTCCAACAGAAATATACAGAACCACACACTTTGCACTATTATTGGTGATATAAGTGATTTTTTAGGGTATGTTCACAATCAGTTATTTTCACCTCCTATGTGGCTTTATCGTCCACCTGCCACCACCCAGGATAACATGACCCTAAGTGAGGACCCAGGTCCTGGCTCCTGGCTCCATACCGTCAGAGGTGCTTTCTTGCTAGGGGGGCTCTCCCACGCTTATTCTAGCAAATCCAGTGTAGAACCCATCATCATTTTACTAAGTCAATGTGATTTAGAGTATCTTGATGCCCTGTTAGGTGTCTCGAGTGTGACTCTGGGCATTTTGTTCACATCTGGGCATTTGTAGTCAGAGGGGAGGATTGCGTTTGTGAAGCTGAAACCTTGGCCACACTGTTGCTTTGCCTTCTGTTTGGTGGAAACGTGTGCTGCCTCGTTCTGCAGCCGGTGATGGTCAGACAGGTGGGTGAACGTCAAATTGGCCATTGTCTCATCTTGGAATTAACAAAAGGAAGAGACAGAGGAAAGAACTGATAATAGCTGGAGATATAACATCTCCAAAACGTGGACAACTAGCCCCTACTTTCCAGTGGGAAACGGAAAGATTCAAAAGAAAAGAAAAGAAATGGAAGTAGTGATGTAGATTTTGGCCAGGAAGAGGGACAGGGTTTGGGGCTACATATTGTTTGAGGAGCAGACCCAGGAGAACAGAAGTTCAGATAAATTAGAGGTGAGAGGGAAGGCATCCAGAGGCAACAGGATGTTGGAGGTGGAGCAGCGGGCTGAGAAGCAAAAGCCTTGGTTGCCAGTTCAGGCCACACCATCAGCTCATTTTAGCACTTTGAGCAAGTCACGTCACCTTTCTGAGCCCCAGTGTCCTCGCCTGTAAAATGGAGATAATAATCCTGGCTCCTTCACAAGGTAGTTGCAAAGACCGAATGAGCTAAGACAAAGAGGGCACACTCTATTTTTAAGTGCTGTATGAATAATAATAATAGATACAGTGGACCTGTTAAAAACAAGTGGGGAAGGGCTGGGAAGGCAAACTTTAACTGCTAGTAAGCTGTCCAGAAACATTGGAAACATTGTGGAGAGGTCATTGGAGAAAATTCAAGGCAGAGGAAATGTCATACAAACCACCCATTTCTCTAGTCTTGTGCAAAGTATCTGAAACCGCAGCCAGGCAGGAAAGCAAAGAATCCCTCCAAGTGGGCATGGCAGGGCTGATGCTTGGTGAATATCTGTTAGTCATCAGTTTCTGTGGAGGCTTGTGGGGCCCACGGGGAGTGTGGAGGTCTTCCCAAGGAAGAGGTTTGCCATGACTGGTTTAATTATCATTACTCTACTCTTGTGTTCCCACTCCCAGACAGCAGCAAAGCACTCCTTGTCAACCCTCAGTATTCTGTTCGTTAATTTGTCCATCCATCCATCTGTCTGTCTATCTGGTCAACAAAGATTGACTAACCCCTTGCTCTACATCAGACGCTGTGGTTAGTGATGGATGAGGATGCAGTGGTGAGCAGAAGAGTGGCGGTCCCTTGCCTTCATGGGGCTCATGGTCTAGTATGGAGTTAGACGGGTGGATATCCTAAGCTGCAGGGGAGGTGTGGGTTGCTATCCAGATCCCACACAGCGGATGCCTGGGGTGGGGCGGAGGGGTGGTTAGAAAACACTGGAAGGAAGGATAGGGAAGAGTGAGCCAGATGAAAGGGGTCGCTGTTCCAGAGACGAGAGAGGGCGTGGCACAAAGGCCAGTACGGCTTGCAGCGCATGCAGGATGAAGCATACACGTCCTGTCCCCTGGCATTTCTGGCTTCCCACTTCATTTGTTTTTTTTTTTTTTTTTTTGAGACAGAGTCTCACTCTCTTGCCTGGGGCGAGTGCCGTGGCGTCAGCCTAGCTCACAGCAACCTCAAACTTCTGGGCTCAAGCAATCCTACTGTCTCAGCCTCCCGAGTAGCTGGGACCACAGGCATGCGCCACCATGCCTGGCTAATTTTTTCTATATATATATTTTAGCTGTCCAATTAATTTCTTTCCATTTTTTGGTAGAGATGGGGTCTCGCTCTTGCTCAGGCTAGTCTCGAACTCCTGAGCTCAGAACGATCCGCCCGCCTTGGCCTCCCAGAGTGCTAGGATTACAGGCGTGAGCCACCGCGCCCGGCCTCCCCACTTCATTTTAAAGATGAGGACCTGAGAGTCTGCTTGAATTCTGTCAGAAATTTGTTTAGCTCCAGCCTTACCACGTTGCAGAGGATTTTCTGTTCTTTGTGGCTGAAATTTTTATGTTCCAGGATACAACTTGCCCGGTGTCTCCCTCTCTAGGAGGAGTTAATCAAGGTACCTGGGCTTAGTGTCTGGGCAACCTGCAGTAACCTAACCTGTAGGTTTCTGGGATAGAGAAACCTCCCCTGGAGTGTCCCTGAGGAAAACTTGATCACCTGAGTCATTCTTCTGAACATCTTGAAATGTGGACCCAGCAGAGTATTCATTTAGCTATTCCCTGCCCTGTGGGACCCTTGTCCCCAAAACCTGGGGAATGGTTATTCTCTGTCCTGCCAGGATCTCAGGCCTGAGCACACGTAGCATAGTCCCGGGTATCTGGGATAAGATCGTTCCTGGGCTTAGTGACCATGGGCCAGACTCCCATCTTTTGCAGATTAGAAAATTGTGGCTCAGAAAATTCAACAAATGTGCCAATTGATGAATATTTATGCATCACCCACTGCAGTGGTCCCTCCTTATCTGTGGTTTCCCTTTCTGAGGTCTAAGTTACCTGCTGTCAACCACAGTCTGAAAATAGTCAATGGAAAATTCCAGAAGTAGACAGTTCATAAGTTCGTAAGTTTTTTGGGTGTTTGTTGTGATGAGTAGCGTGATGAAATCTCATGCCATGCCACTCCATCCCGCCTGGGACTCAAATCCTATCACTGGCCAGCATCTCCACGCTGCATACGCCACCCTCCCGTCAGTCACTGTCAGAAGTATCGCAGTGCTTGTGTTCAAGTAACCCTCATTTGTTTTCATAATGTCCCCAAAGCATATTGTGCTGTGCCTACATTGATAAATTAAACTTTATCATAGACACGTCTGTATAGGAAAAAACAGTAAATATAGGGTTTGGTACTATCCACAGTTTCAGGTGTTCACTGGGGGTCTTGGAATGTATCCCCCATGGATAAGGGGACTTCTGTGTGTGTCAGGCCTTGTTCTGGGTGTTGGGGAGACATCAGTGAGTCAGGCAGAAAAAGTCTGCCTGGAGCTGATATTCTGGAGAAGTGATGCAGTTTGCTCAAGGTGACAGGGTTAAGTCCCCTTTTTAGGCTTCTCTTTTCCTTGAAACTCATTCTTTGGAGTACATGGAAACTGACTTGGGAGGTTGGGGTTATATCCAGCTAGGGAGAAATGTAACATCTAGGGATGCTCCTGGTGGCTTCTACAGTCCTAATAGCTCCTTGGCTTCTCGCTTCGCCCCCAACCACATCCATCCTTGGGCTCTGGCAGAGCAGACCAGACCCACTGGCAGAAAGAGGCCCTGAAGTGGCAAGGAAGCCGAAGCTTGAGGATACACGGCTCCTAGATCCTTTGTGCGGCCTGGAGCCAAGGTTGCGATGGAAGGGTGTCTTCTGCAGACCTTCTGTTGCTGTGCTGTGGAGTAGAACCCTGCTCAAGGATGGCGGGGTCACTATTCTTGGGGTGGTGGGTGCCCAGGGGGTGAGCTGCCATGGCTTGGGCGTCATCTCCTGTCCACTTGGTGGCTTCTTTGGTATCTGAGATTCAACTCCTTCCTGAGCTTTGGGGAGCTTCTCTTCTCCCCACCGTGTGGATGGCTTTGGTGGTAAGCAGTGTCTCTCTTTTCTTGAAGACCATTCCTCTGCTCTAGTTCCCCTTCCAGCTGCTCCTGGCCCCTGCAGACATGGTTCCCAGTGGCCATGTTTCCTGGCTCCCTGAGATCTCCCCAGTTACTTCAGCACATCATTAGAACTTTTTAACTGAGGTAACCAGTGACCTTGGTAGCTAATGCGGTGGCCCTGCTTGAGCTCTCTTTGTGTACCTGGACCTCTCCTTCCCCTCCGCATTTCTCCCCTCGGCACTGTGCTGTCTGCTCCGGCTCCCTCCCAGGCTGGTCCTTCTCCCGCTCCTAAAAGGTGGGCGCACGCTGAGGTGAGCCTGCCTTTCCACAGAGCCCCCTTTCTATACTTCAGGTCTCAGAGACTCCATTCACCCCTAGCGCTGAGAGGTAGGTGGTTCCAATTATCCATCTGCATTCCAGTCTTTCTTGAAACACTCAATATCATTATCTCTATGATTATTATGTTGTAAAATACATATTTAGTCTTTATCCCTGTTTCTTCCCCTCTAAAATCCTTGGAATCATCAGTGTGATAAGTGTCTTCTCTATGCTCATGACTGACTGATGGCAGGCAGCCCCTAAGTAGCTTTGGGATGGGTCACCAGAAAGACCAAGGCAGGATTAGAGGGTGGGACTTTCGTCCTCTGCCCCACTTCTAGTGAAGGAAGAGGGGCTGAAGTTTGAGTCGATCACAAATGGCCAGTGATGTAACCAATCATGTCTTTGTAATGGCGTCTCCACTAAAACACAGTAGGACAGAGTTTGGAGAGCTTCCAGATAGCTGAACACGTGGAGGTTCCTCTAGGGCGGTGCGCCCAGGGAGGGCGTGGAAGCCCTGAGCCTGCTCCCACGTGCCTTGCCCTGTGCCTCTCTTCATCTGTGTTCTTTGTGATATCCTTTGTGATAAACAGGTAAATGTAAGTAGAGTATTTCCCTGAGTTCTGTGAGCCACTCTAGCAAATTAAACCCAAGGAGGGGGCCTGTGGGAACCCCAATTTATAGCTGGTTGATGAGAATCACAGGTAAAACAATCTGAGGCTTGTGATTGGCATAGAATTGGGGGGCAGTCTTGTGGGACTGAGCCCCCAACCTGTGGGATCTGACACTGTCTCCAGGTAGTATTGGAATCAAATTGGAGAACACCCAGCTGGTGTCTGTTGCAGAATTGATTGATTGGTTGTCGGTGGGGAGAAATTCCCGCTCATTTCTTGGTGACCAGAGGTCATAGAAGTCTTCTGTGTTGATTGTTGTGGGATGAGGAGAAGCAGCTTTTCCTACAGACTCACCAAAACATACTTCCTCTGTGGTTGTCTCTCTTGATGCCAAGAGAGTCACCCGGGAGCCCCGTCTTGCTCTTTGACGTCTCAGCCGTCCACTCAATCTTGTTGATCATCCCTGTGTGATGTTCTGTTTGCACCTGCTCCTTTGCATTCATGTCACTGTCACCAAGCTCTGTCCACACGGAGACCTCGCCACCCTCCCAGCCAGACTGCTCCCCTCTCACCTTCCCCCCTGAAACCCACCTGCCCCTCAAGATCCACACTTACTGCCATGAAGTGCCACCTTCCATCAAGACACGTCCACAAGGAAGCCGACCTGCTGGCACAGAGATTTCCAGCCTTAGGCCGTCCTTTCTCAACAGTTTCACTCCTTTGAGGTGGAGATTGATTGGGAGGCTGGTACAGTTATGAGTGGCAGGAAGCTGGGGTGTGTGGGGTGGCATAGCCATAGGGGAAGCTCTTTCATGTCCTGAGGTTGAGGGCAGTCATTGGCTGGATGATCAGCTAAGTCAGATAAATATTTAAAAATTCAATTTTAACTTCAGACCTGGAAGCGTACATCAATTTGCCGAGTTTTGGTGCAGGGCCAAGCTGTTTTCCGCGGGCCGGTTCTGTGTTGTCTGTCTTGCGTAAACCTTGCCCACATCGCCTTGTCTCCAGGCTCCGGGTTGTTCCATGCAAGTGAAGTGATTTCCCAGAGAAGCTTGGGAAGTTATCTGAGTTCACAATCTTGTATTGTTTTTTTTTATAATTTCCTCCCAGTCTTTTTCCAGTATCTCCTCCGCGTCTCATTTGACAGCACTTCTTTTGTACATGCAGCAACTGACTTTTGTTGAGTCTTTACAGTTGAGTTTTCATGGCCACAAGCACGCTTTTCCTGCAGTTTCTCATAGGCTGAGAACACTCACAGCTGCCTGGTGGGAGCGGCGGCGCCCGGGGCCCGAGGTGGAGGCCCAGGAGCCGTGAGCAGCGCACCGCCCACCGTGGACACCTGCCAGGGGGCTTCGCCGAGAGGGTGGGGAGCGCACGTTCCTCTGGTGAGGGCCTCAAGAAGAGATTGGTCAGGAGAGTTTCTTTTTTAATTTGGATGACAGAATCAGTTTACAAAATTATCTTGAATGGCTAAAATGACAGAACCAACCTAATCAGATGAAAAATTGGGGGGATAAGTCTGAAGTCCTTTCCATAGGTCTAAGACATGAATTGTACCGTCACAGTGTAATAGATACTTATGTTGTCAGAGAGACTTAAGGATTTTAGTTAAAGGGAGGATTTATATGAGTCAGCCAGGGGGTGTGGCTGCCAAAGGAAGCTGATACAATCTTCAATCATCATGGTGTCTAGAGATGGGGTTGTAGGGGATGCTGATCATCTCCCCAATACATGTTCCACCCCTGCTCCTCAGGGTCCTGCCCTTGGCCTTGGGGCATTGTCTATGGCTTGTGTAATCTAATCGGGATGATTCCATCCTCCTTGCCACATGATTGATCAATACACAGCATTTCTCTGGCTACAGGAGTTGGATCAGGAATGGTCTTATAACCTGGTTTGGACTAATGAGGCATGAGGGAACATGGGCTGAAGGCTTTTGTACATAAGGTACCTAACTCTTCTGAGGGAGATTCTGGAAATCCGCTCTCTTTCTTACTTTTGGATGATGTGGTATGTGGATATGAAGCCTGGAACTGTTGCATCCATTTTGCTACCATGAGGGACACTTGCAGTAGGATCCTGATACCACGAAGGCCAGAGGACAGATCGAAGAAACGAAATCCTCGGTCACATTCCTGAATGAAACCAGCTCCACCTCTAGACCTTCAGTTACCCAAGCCCATATAATTTAAGCCATTTTGGGTCAAGTTTTCTGTTACTTGACACATAGAGATTTAAGGGTTTTAGTTGAAGGGAGGATTTTAATTGAGTCAACCATCATATGTGGCTACTGTAATCTTCAATCGTCCTAGCTGTCTAGTGTCTAGAGACACGCTTGCCACACTGGCACAGAGATGAGAGCCTCCACTTCCTCCAGGAGAGACAGATATACTTACAATATCGCATTTGCTTCTGGGCCCTGGCCTTTGAGGGGCACACTGAGGAACTGCACAGAGTGGCTGATGAAGAGCCACCAGGCTAGGGAAGGGAATATTTAAAAAGCATCTACAGGGCTGGGCGCGGTGGCTCACGCCTGTAATCCTAGCTCTCTGGGAGGCCGAGGCGGGCGGATTGTTTGAGCTCAGGAGTTCGAAATCAGCCTGAGCAAGAGCGAGACCCCGTCTCTACTAAAATTAGAAAGAAATTAATTGGACAACTAAAAATATATAGAAAAAATTAGCTGGGCATGGTGGTGCGTGCCTGTAGTCCCAGCTACCGGGAGACTGAGGCAGGAGGATCTCTTGAGCCCGGGAGTTTGAGGTTGCTGTGAGCTAGGCTGACGCCATGGTACTCACTCTAGCCTGGGCAAAAGAGTGAGACTCTGTCTCAAAAAAAAAAAAAAAAAAAAAAAAAGGCATCGACAGTGGTGGTGATGGTCCACGTTCATGTAAAGATTCATGGCGGCACTCCTTTAGATGGAAAATGCACCAGATCCATTTCTAAACGGATGAGGTTTGTAGAAATACGCAGCGCTGCTAACTTTTCAGGAGCACGTACATTGCAGGAGATAACATATACTTGTAGCCTTCATGAACACGCTGGGAATAGCAAGAGAATATTTTCACAAAGGCACAGGATGATTGGAATAAAAAGAAGCTGCTTTGTCTAGTCATTTTGTGAGAGGGAAACCCAAACCCCAAACTGTCATCATTCCAGTGTAGAAGCAGCCACCAGAGTGTTGTTTTCACAAGACGCCGTCACAGGGTGGCCCTTGGCGGTGTGGAATGGCTCGTTGCAGGAGATTTCCATCTGGGGAGCAGTGTCCCTTGAGCGGTGGTTCCTTTCTCCTGCCACCCTCCAGAGCCGTCGGTGGAAGGAGACCTCTGACATTTTGCAGCTCATTCCACAGCCTTCCTGTGGACCTCTTCAGCTTTGGTCTTGTTCTTTGCCGCTTATAACACTTCTTTCTGATATGTAGAGCAGCAAGAGTGAGCCAGCAGCCTGCCCCCCTTGTACCAGGATGCTTTTAGAAACAAACGAAATGTGCCATGTGACTTGAGCAAAGACCTCCTGGTAGCTGTTGGCTTAATTACTGTCACACACAGACCTCAGGACACACTGGCTCAAGCGGGGTGGGCGCTTCTCTCTCTCACTTCATGGCTGGGAGGGGAGGGTGAGCTGGGTGGGAGGCAGCTCCATTGCATGTCGCCAACCAGGACAAGACCAGCCTTCTGTTTTGTTCCACCACCCTCTGGGTGTTGTCCTCATCTTCACAGTGGAAGCAGGTGCTCCAGCACCCTGTCTTCATTCCAGCCTGCCAGAAGAGGGAAAGAGAGGAAGGGGAGGGACAGTAATTTCTTCTACAGAAATGAGGTGGAAGTTGCAAATGTTATTTCTACTCATATTTTCCCACCTTGAATTCATCGCATGGCTGCACCTAGCTGCAAGGTATCCTGGGAAGTGTGGCCTCTAGCTGGGTGGCCCTGTGCCCTGTAACTAAAAGGAAGTGGGGCATGGATACTGGCAAGAGTGAGGTTCCCTGCTATAGCACCTGAGTTCCTGAGTCTACAGAACAGGGGCCACAGGACTCTAGCCTCAGTGACTTCATCTGTGAGATGGAAATAACAAAAGTGCCCACCTCAGTGACACATGGGAAAGGACTGAGCACAGTGGCCTACACGGTACTCAGATGGTAGTGGCTCTTATGGCTGTTTTCATTTAGCCAATCACCAAACAGGTTTTGAGCATCTACTATGTGCGAGGCCCGTTCAAGGTGCTAGAGATTCAGCGGTGAGCAAACTAGACAAAAGCCTCAGTTCTCATAGCTCAGGTTCTCATGAGCAGACGGAGGGGCACACTTGAGGGAAACTGTACTTTTCTCACCACTCCCCTCTTCCCTGCCTCTCCCCATCCCCACACATGGGGTTTGCAAGTCAGGGCTCTTTGCAAGAGTCTCCCAGATGGTCTCTTGCAGGAAGCTGTAGAGTCTTAAGTGAGATTCATTTCTGCCCCAGCGGATAATTTATTAAAGCCATTTCATAAAAACCAGGTCGCATCCCATTTGTTACTCATTTCAAAAAAATCACTATTTTCTATATTCTTTTTATGAGGGCTTTTTCTTAATGGTAGCAAGTGGAAGTAGGTGTAGGGAGATTCAGTTGTCGTGGTGTCTTCATAAATAAAAATAAATATTAAAATAATTCATCTGGAATTTCATAAGCATCTTTCTCATGCTGGTCTCTATGCTAAATGATGGAAATACTGTGGAGACCACCATAGGGGTCCTGCCCGCAGGGCGCTCGCTCTGCGGGGGAATACACACCAGCAGCCACAGTGCAGGGCTGTAAGTGCCACGGGAGGGGCTAGAGTAGATGCTGTGGACGCAGGGGAAGAGGCACCTAAGCAATTGTGAGGCAGGAGCAAGGAAGGCTTCCTGGAAGAAGAGAAATCACTATTAAACAGATTGTCACCATGAGCGCCTTCAAACCACCATCACTGTCACCGTCATCGCCGTGCTCACAGCCATCACCATCATGGCCATCATCACTGTCCTCATCACCAGCAGCATCGTTGCCATCATGTTCACTGTCATCATTGCCATCGTTGTCATCGTCATGCTGACTGTCATCATCATCGTCATCATCATCATCACTCTCCTCTTCCTCGTTCATCATCGCCGTCAGCTTCGCCATCATCATCACCACCACAGCTGGCATTCATGGACCGCCTCCTATGTGCCCAGTGCCACGTGATGTTCTTTGCACACATTGGCTCACCTAACTCTCCTCCTGACTCTGTGAGGTCAAGTTGTTACTCTCATATAGAGGTGAGAGGAACAAAACTCATAAAGATTAAGTGGCTTGACTGAGGTGACACAGTGAGTGTCTCAGTGTCAGACTCAGGATTCAAGCCCAGACTGTTCTGGAGCCTCATTCCACCCAACACACTATAGGGACGAGTAGGAGTTAGCCAGGTGGTCTGGGGGAAGGTAGGGGGTCAGGAGCATTCCAGGGGGTGGAACACACAGCACAGGGCCTAAAAGACAACAGGCAGAGAGTTGGGGGCAGTTGAGGACCCAGAGAGTGTTTGGAGTGCCCGGTGCGAGGGGTCAGAGGTGAGGCTGGAGAGTGGGGCGGGGTTTCATCTGTAAGCCCTGGTCGGCCAGGTCTAGCGTTTGGACTTCATCTTGATGACAGCAGGAAGAAGTGGGAGGGGACCACAGCAGGCTTGTGCTGTAGGAGGATCACCCTGGTCACTCAGAGGACAGTGGAGCTGAGGAGGAGACTGAGGCAGGGAGGCAGCAGGTGGAGGGGGGCTGAAGCAGGCACTGCCTCCCACATGCCCGAGTCCTGGGCTGCGAGGGGAGGGATGTGCCCTGCGTGGGAAGCCACCCGTAGAGCTCCCTCCAGGAGTTCTTTTCCACAACCCCGCAGAGGATCAAATCGAGCTGGGGAGGCAGAGTTCACAGCTCTCTTTCCTCAAGACGGCTTCCCTTTGCTTTGCTTGGGACGTCGGGCCTGTGCTCATTTGCCCAGTGGCTTTCACATTAAGCCAGACTTGTGTTTCCTAAGAACTGACCCTGTTTGAGGACTGTGACCTTGCAGAATACAGAACAGGAGGGTCCTCCCCAAGTGCTCCTAGGCTATGGCCACATCTATGGCCACGTCATCCTCGAACCCAGTTCTGGAGTCCAGGGATATTGTATGTCTGAGCCACTCCTCGGAAACTAAGGGTCTGGCCTCAGGGGCTCAAGGCTTAGGAGTCATGAGGTCCCAGGGAACAAGGGTGGCTCCTTGGGCATCCTGCCCTCTGGAGGCTTGTGGTCTACTCAGGAGCAGATGTAGATGCCCCAGCTTGACCAGGAGGCTGAATGGAGCCACGTCGTCCCATGCTCCCTGCTGCTGTCCTTCCTCCTCAGAGGCTGTGGACAGCAAGGCTGCCGTACCCAGAGCTGAGGGCCACACTGCTGCGCTGGAACAGATAGGCTAGAACCCCGGTTCCAGCAAGCTACATTGGTGGTGCACAAGCCACCCCCATGGGGAAAGGAGGGACCAGAAGCAAACCAGCTCTCCATGGCAGTCCCGGGGGGGGGGTGTCTGTGGGTGCCCGGGTGGGTGTCCATCTACAGGTTGGCTTCAAGGGTGTTTTGGCTACCTCTTTCGTGACTTGCAATTTCCTGTTGTCCTTCTCTTAAAGATTTGGAGGGATCCCCAGTGAGTGGGGGTCAGGGGTTCTGGGTCTGGGGTTCTGGCTTTATCACTAGCTCACTGGGCAGGCTTGGGCCAGTCCCTTCCCCTCTCTGGGCCTCAGTCTCCTTCTTATGAAAAGAGGGATTGGCCTCAGATGTCCTCTGAGGTCCCTTCCAGCTGAGTTTCTGCATTCTCTGGAGCTCCTGGCACCCCAGCGACATGTAATAAATAGGTGCCACAGACAGAGGGCTGGGTGGGCTCTGAGTCTGACCTCTACCCACTCCCCAGTGGGTTGTGCTTTGAGGACTGAGACCTCAGGGCAGACCCGGAAGCCTGGAACATGTTCAGATGCCGCAGATGGAGGATTTTTCTGCTTCAATTATCTTCTTTGCAGGTTTTGGGTTTTCAGACAGGGCTGGCAGCCCAGCTGAGCCCACAGTAACCATTTCCGAGCTGGCTGGAAGCATGCGTGGAGGACCTCAGGGTTGAAAATCTGTTCTTCTCCTTCCAGGATCGAGAGTTTGAACCATTCCAAATACAGAGAAACAACCTCTCTCCAGCTTCCTCGTGGCCAGCCATCACGAAACCCTAGCACCTGTTCCCCCTGCAAAGCGTGATGTGTCTGAACTATTTAAACGGTTGAGTTTACTGATTAATTTCTCCGCAGCCTCACGCCTGTACCTTGGGTGGCCGCCATCAGAGTGCTGGCGACTGCTGTGGAGGCTGTACCCCCAGCCCAGGGTGCAGACTCCCCCGTGTCGTGGAGAACTGAGAAAACCAGGCACGAGGAGCCCGATTTGCACTCTAACTTTATGATTAAATTAACGGCATATGTTTTGGCTGCTGTCCAATTTCTACTTTTTATACCTGGGTAACACATTAGAGCAATGTCCTGGATGATGAGGATTTCTTGTTGATGATGCACAAGTTTTGCCAGAAGACTCCCTCAGATGTTCCCTGCCCTGGGTCCCTGGTAGGTTTCTCGCTCCTGGTTGGAACCTAAGTGTTAATTGCTCCTTCTGAGAACCCCTGCCCTGTTCCTCCCCTTCCTGTAAAGGCCACTCTGGGACCTTCAAACCCTGCAGCACTGGAGACAGGGCTTTGCCTGGGATCGCCTTTTTCCAGTTGGGGGTTTCATCTCCCTTTTACAACCTGGCTCCCGCTACCAGCCTCCTGCAGTTTCTGGCGAGGACTTGTTAGAGTGGCCGAACAGTGTTGTTTTTGTTGTTTGTGTGTGTGCTTTAACACTAACAAAGCTATTTGGACACATTAGCATAGTTACTAAGCAAAATTAACGCTGCTCGCTTCTGTGCCCCAGCAGTGCTGAAGCCCACGTGCCTGTCCTTGTCTTTGAGGCTGGGTGGGGAGATGGGCATTTGAGGACATGGTGGGAGAGGCCGAGGCCACAGCACAGGCCATGGGTGTGTGAGCAGGGGATGGAGCTAACAGCTTTCTCCTCCCGGCTTCCAGCATTGATCATCTTTTGGTAGGACCAGGCTACCAAACTTACTCTTTCTCACTTTCCTTAGTGTGTTTGGTCTTTTAGGAAACACGGGGATATCGATGCTGGTTTATTAAAGCCTGAGATCGCATGAGGCGCAGCTGCTCAGGAGACCTTGCTAAGGCTGGCTTCTTGCTGCCTGCTTTCTCTGGCCATGTCTCTGCTTGGGTACAGAAAGCAGGCCAAGTGCCTGGGGAACATTTAGCTTTTTGTTGTGAGGAGGGGAGAATTAGAAAGTCAAATGCTCCTATGGACTGAGAGCCAAGAGAAGGGGGCAGGGAGGCTGGCGGAGACTCGAGGAGGCTCAGCCGCTCTGGGGGTGCGTCCTGTCCAGAGACTGCTGCCGGCTGGGAGGAGGTGGGCAGGAGCCGGGCAGTCCCCCTGTTCCTCGCTGTACTCTCCAGCGGGACCCTCTGCCTGGCCCAGCAGGGAACTGGGAGCGTGTGAAGCCGGCCATAGGGAGATGGATTGAAAAAGAGCCAGCCTGGGAAGGGCACTGGCTGCCAGGCGGGGGAGTTGGCGGTGCCAAATGCAAGGTCCCTGGAGTGCCAGTTATGTCTCACTTTCTACAATAACACCTCATTTGTTTGGCATTATCAGAGAATGAGCTGTTCCTTAAGTGACTTTTCCTCCTCCAAACTTTAAAAATTGACACATTTTTATGTGTCAAGCTTTATTATTATTATTTTTTAAATTGTGGTAAAATACACATAACATAAAATTTATCATCTGAACTATTTTTTTTTTAGAGGCAGAGTCTCACTGTGTTGTCTAGGCTGGAGTGTAGTGGCTATTCACAGGTGTGATCATAGCACACTACAGCCTTGAACTCCTGGGCTCAAGCGATCTTCCTGCCTTAGCCTCCTCTGAGTAGCAGGAACTACCGGTGTGTGCCACCATGCCCAGCCAACATTAAACTAGGACCAGATGATGAAGATCCTATGTTTACCCATTTTTATGTGTACAGCTCAGTGGCATTAAGTGTGTTCACATTGTTGTGCAGCCATCACCACCATGAATATCCAGAACATTTTCATCTTCCCAAATTGAAACTCTATCCATTAAACAACTCTCTCCTCCCCCCAGCTTCTCCTCCCCCCAACCTTTAATCTACTTTCTGTCTCTCTGAATTTAACTATACTGGCTGCCTCATGTAAGTGGAATCATAAAATATTTGTCCTTTTGTAATTGGCTTATTTCACTTATCATAATGTCTTCATGGTTCATCCAAGTTGTAGCATGTGTCAGAATTTCCTTTTTTTCTTTAAAGGCTGAATAATACTTCATTGTATGGATATACCACATTTTCTTTATCCATTCACCCATCCATGGACATTTGGGTTGCTTCCACTTACAAGCTATTGTGAATAATGCTGCTATCAACATGAGTGGACTCAAGCTTTAGAAATGTTTTTCTTATTTCAGAAGTATATTCATTTAAAAATGTTTAGAAAGTGTGGACAGGTTAAAAGAAAAAAGCCACCCATTATCCATTATGCATGAAAACTTCTGGTGGTGTGTATATATTTTGGTATGTACAGTTGTTTTACCTTTTAATGCATACATACCTTTGATGTCTAAAAGCAGGATTTTACATTCAAACGTATACTATTTTGTAACCTGGTTTTTTAAACTTACTGATATCTTGACTGTTTTCATGATTGCTTAGCATTCAGGTACACGAATATATCACAAATTCCAACAGGTTTTCCCCTGTTGGATCTGAAGATCATTTCCAATTTTTCCCTCTTACCAACAGCACAGCGAGGCACATCCTTGGAGCTAAACCTCTGTTTAGGTCTTTCTTTGGGGTAAATTCTTAGAACTACAGTTGGTGGATCAGAGGGTATATACATTTTAAAATCTTTCGAGTCTTTTATGCACATTGGCAAATTGCTTGTCAGATAAGTTTTATTTATTTGTATTTTCATCAGTAGCCGTTTCCCTGTGACCTCACTGATGCTGCGTATTGTCCTTTAAAAAATCTTTGCTAATTTGAATGGTAAGAAATAGCATCTTGGTTTTAGAAGTATGCATTTCTTTGAACTTTAAAAAAATTGTGTCTGTTACTTATTTGGGTTCCTTCTTTTGGGAATTGCTTATTCATGACCTTTGTGTATTTTTTCCATTGAGGGATATATTTTGTTATTCATTTGTGAACGCTCTTTGCGTATCAAAGATGTAAATTATTTGTTATAGCAATTGCAAACAATTTTCCCCAGTTTGTCTTTTACCACTTAGTTTTGCTTCTAGTGCTTGTTGATGTAAAAAAACGGCTTTTTTTTTTTTTTTTTTTTTTTTTTGAGACAGAGTCTCGCTCTGTTGCCCAGGCTAGAGTGCCATGACGTCAGCCTAGCTCACAGCAACCTCAAACTCCTAGGCTCAAGCAATCCTTCTGCCTCAGCCTCCCGAGTCGCTGGGACTACAGCTAATTTTTTTCTCTCTCTGTATATTTTTAGTTGTCCAGATCATTTCTTTCTATTTTTTAGTAGAGACGGGGTCTCGCTCTTGCCCAGGCTGGTCTCGAACTCCTGACCTTGAGCGATCCACCCGCCTCGGCCTCCCAGAGTGCTAGGATTACAGGTGTGAGCCACTGCGCCCGGCCCTAAAAAACGCTTTTTGTTTTTATATGGAGGCATTTCTAAGTATTTTAATTTTAACTTCTGCCTTTGATGTCATTTCTTTAGGATGTTGTAGATATTATCTACATTTTAGTTTATTCTAGCACTTCCATAGCTTAATTTTTTGTGCTTAAATCTTGAATTTATTCCTAAAATGATCTGATGTGTAATGTAAGGTGTAAAGACTGCGACCTTACATCTTTATAATGTTGTCTTTTCTATAACTTGTTCAAAATGCTCCCCTTCTC
This sequence comes from Propithecus coquereli, assembly GCF_000956105.1. NCBI lineage: Eukaryota > Metazoa > Chordata > Mammalia > Primates > Indriidae > Propithecus > Propithecus coquereli. The sequence continues at coordinate 610,154 of NW_012150641.1, read as the reverse complement.
ATGTGTTAATTCTCATATGTTCTTGGATCTATTTCTGGAGTTCTTTCTGTCCAATGATACGCATGTGTGTTCTTTTGCCAGTACCACACTGTTTTAATATTTTAATTATTTTAGGGCATGAATCCCTTGATTACAAAATTTCTAGGCTGGTCTCTTGCTTTTTGTTTCCAAATGAACTTTAGAGTGATTTGGTCAACTTAAAAAACAAATTCCTTGGTGATTCTGATTGAAATTGCATTAAGTTTATAGAAGAATGTTAAGGGAATTAGAATCTTCATAATATAGAATTTTCTTATCTGAAACTTCAGTGTGTCCATTGGGTGTCCATGTGGTATTTTTCATGTAGGTCTCTGTATATTTCTTAAGTTTATGTATGGGCATTTTGAATTGTTTGCAGCCATGAAGAATGATATCATTTTTCAGTATCTTTTCTAATTTTTTGCTGTTGGTATATATGAAAGGAATTGGATTTCACATATTTATTTGGTCTGCTCACTGAACCGAAAGGCTGTCTTCCTGGGTTTTGTGGGTAGACCGGCTGTCATAGCATATTTAATAACAATAATTCTGCCTCTTCTGTTTCAGCATTTCTGCTGTTCATTCTTTTTTCTTGTCTTGTAACATTGGCTGCACTATCCAGGAGAATTTTAAATAGTAGGGACGATAGCAGGCATTCTTGTCTTAATTCTGACTTAAATGGGGATGTTTCCAGTGTTTTAGATTTCTCTGCTTAAAGAGTGTTCAATGCAACCTAATCTTATTTTAATGTTTCAGAGGCATTGTTGATACATAATTTAAAAACATTCTATCGTACAGTCATATCAGCAGCAGTCAATGGGTCTTACCTACTTGTTTAAATTACAGGCCCCAAACTTCTATTTTTCTCTTACTCTCCTCCTCTCTCTTTTGCACTGTTGACTTATTGAAACTTGCCTTTTATCTCTTCTCTTGCTCCCAACATGCCTATTATCAGTCATTTCTGCTTCCAAAAGTTTTCCTTCTCCACTTTTTTCTTTTTTTAACCATTGTTTTAATTGAAGCCATAATTCATAGATGTGAAAATCATTTCAAATACCTCAAAAGTAAAAATTCAGAAGCCAGAAATTCAAACACTGCTGTAAAATGTAAGTTTCCATCCTATGCAGATCATTGTTTCACTCTAGAAAAGGTAACATTTTGTATCCTTCCAGATACATTAGATGCATGTACCAGGACAGAGATGATTATATATCTTCATTTTTTTACACAAATAGAAGCATACTATGCACACAATTAAGTGCTTTTTCTTTTTTTTTTTTACTTAATACATTGTGCAATCTTTCCAAACCAGCATGTATGGATTCCTTATTATGCCACTGAATGCATGTAACATAATTTATTTAAACAGTCTCCTGTGTACCTAGGTTTTTCCAGATGTTCCGGCGGTAGTGAACATCTGTATTAATATAAGTCTTTGTTCTCCTTTACTAATTTTCTGCTCTTAATCTACTCTGACCTCCCCAAGAAAGGGAAATAGATGAACTATTCAAAACTGATTGTAAACTAAGAATAAATAGGTTCTGAATGAGGATCAGAAGATTCTGTTGAGCAGAGCAAATAGATTTTAGTCAAGGACTTCGTTGTGTTATTGCGACTGTAGAGTGGATGTTTTGCTCATTTCTTCATTGTCACTTGGCATTGTTTACTTCCAAGTTTGCTGGATAAATGATCCCTCCTTTGCTCATTCCCAGACGTGAGGTTGACACCACCTGCCCATGTGACCTGCATCTGCCGGAGTTGTTATTTATTCTCGGTTAGTTTCATCAGCATCATGTATAGTGTCACTGAGCCTCACCTGGCAGGGCCAGGTCCCCAGCGATGCTGCAGCCAGAGTGAGCTGGGAGGCAGCTGTGCAGTCTGGAGAGTACTGATGGCAGTGAGCTGAACGTCAGGCCGTGGGAGATGAGAGCGGACAGGTGAGTGGGGGCCTGTGGAATGGTCTTGCGGGACTACTGGGAAGAGTCATTGCAGCATATCCTGGAAACAGAAAGACTGTTGGAGCCACAGTGTCAGGCAGGAAGCTCATCTGTGAGGATCCTATAGACCAGGCAAAGCCAGAGCCTTCTTCCGATGATCTGGGCTGGAGCAGGCCATGGGGTGGTGCTGGTGTTTCCCGCCACGCCTGCACGTGAAGAAATGAGCACCCTCGGTGTCTGTGGTGTGGAATCGGGAGAGGTTAGCGAGATGCTGCTGGGAGTGTAAGTTGCAGGGGAGATTGTGGTTTTTAGAGGGATGAGCAGTTTTTCTCTCACTTTTCCTTCAGGCAGGGAAAAGTAAGAGAAAAATTTTGTTTCTAATTCCTGAAGTTGATTTTCTTTCTGATTCCAAAAACAGTGTGTGTTAATTTTGGAAATTTAAGAAAATGCACAAAAATAGAAAGAAAAAAATCTGAAATCTTTTCATCTAGAGAAAACACTGATAATGTTTGGGCATACATTCTTCTGGTATGTTTTCCTATTCTTTTGTACATGAATTTTTATTTTTATTTATTTATTTATTTTGAGACAGAGTCTCGCTCTGTTGCCCAGGCTAGAGTGCCGTGGTGTCAGCCTAGCTTACAGCAACCTCAAACTCCTGGGCTCAAGCAATCCTCCTGCCTCAGCCTCCCTGGTAGCTGGGACTACAGGCATGCGCCACGTGCCCAGCTTTTTTTTTCTATATATTTTTAGTTGTCCAGCTAATTTCTTTCTCTATTTTTAGTAGAGATGGGGTCTTGCTCTTGCTCAGGCTGATCTTGAACTCCTGACCTTGAGCGATCCTCCTGCCTCGGCCTCCCAGAGTGCTAGGATTACAGGCGTGAGCCACTACGCCCAGCCTCTGTACGTGAATTTTTAAATGAAACATAATTATACATTTACATATTATTATGTAATCTGAGCCTTTTAATTGCTATATTGGAAACACTTTCTCCATGTTATTAAATATTCTATAACATTATTTCAATAGCCTTACACAATCTTACTTTATGAGTATAGAAGAATTTATTTAACCAAGACCCTATTGTTGGAAACTTAGGCTGTTTCCATTACTTTTTCTATCTTTTTAAAAAATTTCTCTTTTTGTGCTGTTAAAAAATTCTACAATGAATATCCTAGATATATATTTATATAATTTCATAATGTTCTCATAATGAATTCCTAGAAGTGAAATTTCTGTTCAAAAGATAAGCATAAATTTAAATTTGTTCTCCAAAAAGATTAAAGCAATCATGTTTCTACCAGAAATATATGAGAATGCCCTGAACTGTTGCCTACAGTAGTTATTATTATTTTTTTTTTTTTTTTTTTTTATTTTCTGAAAGGTTAACATGATATTGAGA
>NW_012150641.1:571992-606635 GCF_000956105.1 Propithecus coquereli | reverse complement strand
GTGCCCGGCCTACAGTAGTTATTATTTAAAAAACTTTTTGCCTACGTAATAGGCAGAATAATTGCTGAATATTGAATAATTGCTGAAATTGCTGAAACTGAATCACTTTTTCCGTGAATTTAAAATAATATGCAGTATTTTAAGCAAACAATGTAAAAAAATATAAAGAGGAGAACAGTACTCAGTAATCCTTTTCCACCTAGAAATAATCATCGTTAATATTTTGATGAAAGTTCTTCAAGACATCTTGCTTTTGATGTCTTGTGTGCGCTACATATATATGTAAATATATATGTATAATTTACATATAATTTTGCATGTATTTTACTCCATTTTCTTTAGTAACCTGCCTTTAATACTCAGCAATATGTCATAAATATCAGTAAGCACTATGTCATGTATAGTGCTATATCATCATTTAGAGCAGTGGTCCCCAACCTTTTTGGCAACAGGGATGGGTTTCATGGAAGACAATTTTTCCACGAACCGGGGTTGGGGTGGCTGATGGTTTGGGGATGATTCAAGTGCATTGCATTTATTGTGCAGTCCAACCTCTCTGCTAATGATAATCTGCATTTGCAGCCACTTCCCAGTGCTAGTAGCATCACTGCCTCAGCTCCACCTCAGATCATCAGGCATTAGATTCTCATAAGGAGCACGCAACCTAGATCCCTCGCATGCGCAGTTTACAGTAGGGTTAGTGCTCCTATGAGACTCTGATGGCCCTGCTGATCTGACTGGAGGCGGAGCTTGTGATGTGAGTGATGGGGAGCAGCTGTAAATACAGATGAAGCTTCCCTTGTGTCCCTGCCACTTACCTCCTGCTATGTGGCCTGGTTCCTAACAGGCCATGGACTGTACTGGCCCAGGGCCCAGGGGTTAGGGACCGCAGATTTAGAGGATTGCTAGAATTTATGTAAACAATCCCTTTTTGTCTACCTTTTGATACAAATAAATTTTTCCAGTATGGGTTTTGCCTTTTAATTTTGTTGGTGGTATTTTTTAAAAAAATCAAATCCAAGGGTTAATATTTTATTAATCCTCATCCTCTATGTGATGGTACCAAAGGTTAATTTTTATATCATCCTATCAGTTAATATCTTTCTTCATGTGTTTTGCTTTTGCCATTCTGCTGCCAAGCTGAAACTTTCTCTAGCCAACCTCCACTTTCCCACCCTCTTTATTTTAGTTTATACAGTTCCTCCCTTTCTGGGGGGCCTTACCAACCAGCTTCTGACTGTTGAGATCTCCTAGCTGTAGTTCAGAGTGTATCTCAGACTCCTCTTTCTCCATGAAGCCTCCTTGATTCTCTGTTACCAGTCATTTCCTCTCCTTTAAATTCATTATGTTCTGTCTGGATCATGTTCATATCTTACTTATGACATTTTTATCACATCCTGTGTCATAGTTATGTTCCTGTAGACTGTAAGCTCTCTGAGGGCTGAAACCATCTTCCATGCCTGTGACCTTAGCATCATTCAGCTCACTGCCTGGCACATAGTAGGGCCTCAATAAATATTTTCTAGATTGAATCAAATTGAATTTGGGTGGACCAAAGGATCGGGTCTAGTTCAGGGAGTTGGTGAGACTCTCAAACAAGACCCGGCATGGGTTACTCTTAGGGCCTTTACTGACTGTGGAATTCTCTGTGTTGTTTGTGGTGTGTGTCCCAAAGAGGAACTGAAGAATTGCACACTTGAGTTTATGGCATTGTTGGCTTTTTGCATCTGTCATTGCCAACCCTGTGACATCTGGCACTCTTGGCAAAAGGCCTGGTCTTTGGGATGTTGTTATGAGCAAACACAGTGATTGAGAAGCAGACCAGTCATGTCCAATCTAGCCCAGGGCCCATGACAGCAACCTGGCCAGGTGAACAGAGAATTTAGACTTACCTTATGTAACACAGTATAAGCCAGGATTTCATCCTGAGCCTGGCTGGGTGGGAGGCTTGGGGAGACCCAGCTGGGTAAGACGTTGAAATCCCTGCTTCGCCTCCTTATTGGGGGTTCGTGACCTGTGCCTAAAACCTAAGAGGAAATAATAAATACGAATAGGTGCTCAGCTTCATTAGTCATCAGGGCAATGCAAATTAAAGCCATAAGGTGCACTACCAGAGTGCCTAATATGAAAAAAGGATGGCAGATATCAAGTGTTGGTGAAATACTCTGCCGGCTGGAGTATAATAAACATTTTGGAAAACTGTTTGGCAGAATCTACTAAAGCTGACATGTGCCCACTCTGTGGCCCAGCAGTTCCACTCCTGGGTATATATACCCATCAGAGATGTGCACATATGCTTACCAGGAGACACGCATTAGAATCTTCATAGTAACACTACAGATAATAGTCTCAAACTGGACACTAGCCACAGATGCCCATCAGCAATAGAACAGAAAAATAACTGTGGGGTAGCACATGGTGGAATGCCATACAGGAGTATGAATAACCTATAACTACATGCAACAGTTGGCTGAACCTCACAAGCAGAATCTTGAGTAAAAAAAAGCCAGACACGTCCTGTATGATCCCATTTATGTGAAGCGCAAAAACAGGCCAAGCTCAGGTATGCTGTTGTCAGTCAGGACCTTGGTTGCCCTGGCTAGGTGCAGGGTAGCGACTATGGGGCAGGTGGCATGAGGGGGCTTCCAGGGAGTGTGATTTTCTGGTTCTTGATCTGGAGCTGATTCACATGGTTATGTCCAGTTTGTGAAAATTCCATGAGCAGTAAGCTTTGCGAGCAATTTTCTGACCAATTTTATTTGTCAGTAAAAAGCTAAAAAGTGTGTATATACCCAAAAGAATTGAAAGCAGGGACTGGCAGATATTTGCACACCCATGTTCATAGCAGCAGGATTTATAGTAGCCAAGAAGTGGAAGCAACCCAGATGCAGAACGCCCAGGGGTGAACGAATGGAGAAACAAAATGTCGTACGATGGCATCTCGTTCAGCCTTAAAAAGGAAGGAAATTCTGACACATTACAACTTGATTGAACCTTGAAGATATTATGGTAAGTGAGATAAGCCAGACACAAGAGGACAGATACTATGTGATTCCACTTCTAGGATGTACCTAGAGTAGTCAAAATCATAGAGACAGAAAAAAGAATGGCGGTTGGGGGAGGGGTGCTGGAGGGGGAGGGGATGGGGAGTTAGTGTTTAACGGGTACAGAGTTTCAGTGTTGGAAGATGAAAAGTTCTGGAGGTGGATAGTGGTGATGGTTGTACAATAGTGTGAATGTACTTAATGCCACAGAATTGTATGCTTAAAAACAATTAAGGTGGTAAATTTCATGTTACGTGTATTTTACCATAATAAAAAAAATAGATGATTGGAAATAATAACAGACCCAGACACACACGCAGAAGTAATGGACAGTCCAAAGCTGCCTGTGCTTGGGGCTGGGGGAATCTTGGACAGAAGGTATTTCTGAGGAGCCCAGAAGGGGAGCTCTGAAGTCAGAGGGGCTCTGGAAAGCGTGGAGAGGGCCCAGAGTGACCTTATAGGTAGCATTAGGGCCAGACCTGCCAGGCACACAGGTTGACCTGTAGGCCTGGCACATGTGAGGGTGCTCGTGCCAGCTGGAATGAAACTACCCTCTGGAGCGCTGGCACGTTGGGCCGAATGTTTAGCACCACGATGCCCTGGTCTGGCCGTTTTCTGAACCCACGTGGCATTCCCGTCACGTCCTGGAGACGGGGAGGCTGTAGGCAAGGTGATTTGGCCCGTGGAAGGGCGTGATTTCCCATGTGGGCTTTTTTCTATGGAGCGAGAGCTCGGGCCCACAGTCCGTACGCAGCAGCCAGGGCCCTGCTGCCCGCAGGGCATTTCAGAGTCAGAGACAAATTCCTGCACACTTACAGGGCGTTCCTGTGCCAGGCCCAGGCCCCGGGTGATGGCGAATGCCTGTAAGTGGGGCAGGGGTGGGGTGGCCTGTGGCTGGGTCTCGCTGTGGGAACAGGTCCTGCTGGCTCCCTGAGGCCCATGAGAGACCAGCACCCCGGGGACCAGGTGTTTTGATTTGACCGTCTGCTACAGAATAGAAAGGTGTGATGTTAACGTTACCAGCAGGGACATTCCCAGCGAAGCTGCCCTGTCATACGTGGCCTTTAGGGAGAGCACACAGGAAGACATCACACCTGGACCTAGACCTGGGGGGCAGCCCCCTTGGGGCAGCTCAGGCTCTGTCTGCCCCTAGGGAATTTGGCTCTGCACTGCCCACCCACCCCCCAGCTTGTTCTTTAGGTGGGCCATCACCTCCTTGGGCCTTTTCAGAAGGTATCTGGAGTCTAGTGTGCATGAATGGTGGCCCTAAAAGGCTTTGGAACAATTGGGGGCTGAGAAAAGAATGCTCCCAGCCAGCAGGTGGATGTAGGAGGCATTAATCCAGAATAATTTTTCCTGCTGAGTTGGTTTTGTTATAAATCTATCAAGTCGTGGGAGTTTTTCAGTGTTCATCGTATTATCTCTGGTTTCCTTGGGGAGAGTGGGGCTGGGGGGGGTGAGGGCTGCACACTGAGAAATAGAATTTGTTCCTAAAAGGTGTGTGATTCCCTGGGATCCATGCTCCCTCCGCCCCCAGCCCCACCCCACGCTGTTGATAGGGAATAGCCAATTTATCACTGGTTCTTTACGAACTGCGGGAGTCATCCCCTCCCTTAAACCTGAGTGTGGGATGGAAAAGGAGGTGGCCCAAAGATAGAGGGGAGTGGGTTGGAGAGGAGAAAGCACTGAATGGTGAGCAGACATGTGTTAGTGTTCTGATCAGAGCGTGCTAGTCTCGGGGTGGGAGTGGGGAAGTCAACAGATCATCGCGACCAGTGACTCCCTAAGCATGATCCCCAGACCAGCAGCATCCGTGTCACTGGGAACTTGTTGGTGATACATAGTCATGGGTCGCACCCCAGACCTACTGAATCAGAATCCGCACTTGAGCGAGATTCTCCAGGTGATGCAGATGCACGTTGGAGTGTGAGAAGCACTGAATAGGCCACACTTCGTGGTCCACAGATGGGAAGTGGCTTGTCTGTGATCACACAGGTGATTAATTGCGGAGGACTTCCGGTGACTCTGGACACTAAGGATTTGCACCTAGACGAATCCTGTTGTGTTTTGTGTCTTGGGGCAGAATTTTTGTGTGAGTTATTATCATGGAAAGGTGGTGGAATTGTGAAGTTGTAGACCTGCCTGAGAGTTAGTTAGCACATGGAGTTGAATATCCTAAATGTGGGTTTGGTTCTCACCACTGACTTGCCATCTGGCAGATAGCATTTCACAACATTCTGTTTGTCTTCGTCATGATCATCATCATCATCACCGATCCTTTATGGAGGGGCTTTCTGGGATCTGTGCTCCATGCTGAACACTTAGGGTTTTCTCGTTTGTCACGCTAACCACATACTGATTGCATTTAAAGTTGAGGGAACCCAGGTGAGGTGACTCACACCTGTAATCCCAGTGCTTTGAGAGGTCAAGGTGGGAGGAGTGCTTGAGGCCAGGAGTTCGAGACCAGCCTGGGTAACAAAGTGAGACCCCTGTCTCTACAAAAAAATAGAAAAATTAGCTGGGTATGGTGGTGCACGCGTGTAGTCCCAGCTACTCGGGAGGCTGAGGCAGGAGGATGACTTGAGACCAGGTGTTTGAGGTTGCAGTGAGCTATCATGATGCCACTGCACTCTAGCCCGGGCAACAGAGTGAGACCCTGTCTCAAAAATAAATAAATAAATAAAGTTGAGAGAACAGAGGCTCAGAAAGATGAGTCACATGCTCATGGTCACTCATCTGGATAAAGGAAGAATTGGAATTCGGGCCAAGGCCTGTGTGATTCCAGCATCACACTTATTCCCACCCAGGATGTTAGGTGGAACTAACTGTAGTATGTTTTGTATTTGCGACCCTGTCCAAATTCTGTGATTTTGGGGAAAAAGTTATCCTTTAAGTGCCAAATTTGTTTAGCGATTATTGCTGTATGTTAAAGTGTTTCAAGATGTTTTATAATACAAACACTAATGTCTGGATCAGTTTAAACTTCCATATGCATTTTAATTGTATTTTAATTAAAGACTGAAATGGAAATTCTGTGTATCTCAGCCATTTGAGAGAAAAGAATCTTAGACGCTTACATAAAATGTGAAGCGCGTGTGGGTACTGTCTCCCCAGTTATGGCTGTTTCCAGATTATACATTGCAAGAGAAAGAAAAGTCGGGGTCGGGGGTGGGGGAGAAGCCCAGTGTGAACCTGGAGCCTCTAGGTGAGACTCCTGCCTCGTTCAGCCAGGAATGGGTACAGACAGCCAGAGTGTGTCTAATTCTTCCAACTTCTCCACAGGTTGGAGTCATTCTGGTAATTGGTTTATTGTATTTTTAGCCTATGGTGGGCAGTGGTTGGAAAACTATGGTCCAGGGATGGGATCTGGCGAGCCACCTATTTTTGTAAATAAAGTTTTATCGGCACAGCCAAATCTATTTGTTTATGTACTGTTATGGCTGCTTTCACGCTACCATAACAGTGGCAGTGTTGAGTCATTGTGACAAAAACTATATGGCCTGAAAAGGACCTATCTGATCCTTGACAGAAAAAGTTTGCCAAACCCTGGCCTCATACCTTTTTGGGTAATGTTTCCTTCTGCTGTATGCCATAAATGTTTGAAACCCAGTCATTCACTGGCTCACTCATCCATCAGACGTGGTTTTATCATAGTGGTAAGGAATCTTAGCTTGGGCTGTGGGCTCACAAGAAAAAAATGTAATCAAAGATTATAGGCTTGGTACAAAGAAGCATTTGGTGAACTTGCAGAGGTCAGGGTTCTTGGCTTCACATAACTGAATCCACTAATGGAAGGAGAAAGGGATTGGTGAGAGTTTGGGTAACTTTTGGAATCTTTGGGGGGGATGAAGAAAAGGCTCTAGGCTGAGGTTTCAGGAGCAAACTCCCCAACCCACCCCCAGAACAAGCCACAAAGGGCTGCCACAGTCGTGAAGTTACAGAACCAAGCAGTTGGCCATTGTGTAGCCAGGTCCAGAACCACAGCTTAGGCACAGCCCGCCCCATGAAGGGACACTTCACACCCTAACTCTGTCCCCACTGCAGAGCCCAAATCACACACAGAACCTCCTGCAAAGCAGTCTGGGAAAGGATTTTTTGTTTCTGGCCCCTGGATGTGGATCAGATAATCCACAGGTACCACCTAATAGTACTGGTAATATCTTGAAAGATAGTGTTCAACTCATTTACTTTTTGTGTTAAAATTTGAGAGTTTAAAACATTTTTCAATAAACATAGCAAATGAGGCTGCTCTGGAGTGTCCAAGAAAGCAGATGTCAGGTGGTATGGAAGGCATTCTCAGGTCCATCTCCAAATTCTGCCCGCTCACACTTCAAGGCTCTAGTGCTGCCTCCTCCGGGAAGTCTTCCAAGGTGGGCCAGTGGCCATCTCTATCCTTTGCATTCTCAGAACACCTGTCTATTCTCTAGGAATTCATGCTGTTCTCCTTCACGTGATAGTTCTATCTTACATGTTTTCTCTTTCGTATCTTTTTGACTTTTTTATAAAATAAGAAAACATGGTGAATAAATTCGAAGTACCTTTCATTCTCCTGTTTAGTTCCATTCCATTCCTTTCCTTTCAGAGACAAGTAGTGTAGACAATTTATCTTTCCATATTTTTCCACTTTTATTACATATATGCATCTGTGCACAATACAGAGTATTGTTTTATGAGTTGGTGAGTTTATCTAAATGCTGTCTAACTAGATGTATCATTGTGCACCTTGCTGTGTTTCTGCAGTGATTGCTACTTCATTCATTATAAGCATTATATGGTTGCCATTATATAAACAAGCTACAGATTTATCCATTTCCTATTGATGGCCAGTCAGCTTTCCCCCAGTTTTTTCTTACTATAAACATTGTTGCAATAGCAGCCTTGACTCTCTCCTGGTGTCACGTGTGAGACTTCTCCAGGGTCGATATCAGGAAGCGTTTAACTGGTCATTTTTAACTTTACTATAATGGATACTGTCAAATTGCTTCCCAAGGTGATTGCACCCAATTCTCACCAGTGTTCCCCATATTCTAGGGAACACTCTCAGTATTGTCAGACTTGTGTAGTTTTGACAGTTGGATGGTGTGTGGTTTAAATTTGCATTTGCATTGTTTTAATTTGCATATGCCTGATTACTGGTGAGGTTAAGCATCTTTTCATATGTTTATTGGCTATTTAGGTTTTCTTTTCTGTAACTTGCATATTCATAGCCTATGTGTGTGTGTGTGTGTGTGTGTGTGTGTGTGTGTATGTGTGTGTTGGGTTGTCTTTTTCTTATTTGTTGGAATTCTTTGTATATTCTGGATACAAATCCTTTGTTATATGTGGTGCCATTATTTTGTCCCAGTCTGTCTGTGTCCTTTTTCCCTGTTGTCCTTTGTATCCTCTGACTTGATTTGTGCTTCATACAAATGCTTAAATGAGGGCAGAATGATGCTTCCCCACCAGGTGCAACCTGACTCAGAACCCCAGAGTCTGTATCAGAGAAAAAACCTGAAATCCCTTAGGGTGCTGCCTGGTGAGGTGGGAAGAGCAGAATTCCTTTTCCTTCCTCCTACCTCTTACGTCGTTTGCTATCTAGGTGCAGTAGTTCCCTAGGGCTCTTGTAACAAATTACCACAAACTGGGGGCTTCAAACAGCAGAAATTTATTTTCTCATAGTTCTGGAGGCCAGAAGTCCAAAATCAAGGTGTCAGCAGAGTTGATTCTCTCTAGAGGCTCTGAGGAAGAATGTGTTCCATGCCTCTCTCCCAGTTCTTGGCGTCTGCTAGCAAACCTTGTTGTTCCTTAGGGTGTAGACACATCATTCTGTCCTCTGTCTTCCCATGGCCCTCTCCTCTGTGGGTCTCTGTGTCTTCTCCTTTTCTGTCACCCATCATTGGGTTCAGGCCCACCCTAAATCCAGGATGGTCTCTTATCAAGATCCTTAATTTCATTTGCAAAGGTCTTGTTTCCAAATAAGGTCACATTTACAGGTATCAGGAATTAGGTCACGGACCTGTCTTTTTGGGGGACCATTATTCAACCTACTACACTAGGCAAATGCTACACATCCCAGAAACAGCTAGACTAAAAGCAAGGTGTATGTGTGTGTGAGGGGGCTGTCAAGGAGGAAAAATGCTTCCTGCAAGAGGAAGTATGTTCTGGGAGGTGCAGTTCCCCCAGAGAGGAGAGACAATACAATTGACCCTTGAATGATTTAGGGGATTAGAGGGACACAGTCAAAAATCCACATATAACTTTGGACTTCCCCCAAATTTAACTATTAATACTAATAGCCAACAGTCGACCAGAAGGCTACTGTTGAGCCAGAGGAGGAAGAGGAGGGGTTGGTCTTGCTGTCTCAGAGGTGGCAGAGGTGGAAGATAATCCTTACGTGAGTGGATCTGCACAGTTCAAACCTGTGCTGCTCAGGGGTCAGCTGTTCGTGTTGGGCATTGCAGGTTTTCACATTTTTCATCTATTCAGAGCCCCCAGAAAACAGGCAATGGGGGTTAAAGGAAGATGCCTCTTAGGTGAGCAGGGCAGGCCAGGCCAAACTCAGTTGTGCCCATCAACCTGCCTCTGGTGCCAAGGGCAGGCCACTCCGTTAACACCTAGTCAGCAGGTACAGATCCTGCCTTTTCCAGGATGAGTAATGGGAAACCAAACAGGACTTACAGAAGAACAGCAGAACCAAGGAAAGGACTAGTACAGTTGACCCCATTATTGGTGGATTCCATATTTGCAAATTTACCTACTTGCTAAAATTCGACCCTTTCACGGTCATTCGTGACATGCAGGGAGAGGTGAAAATTTGAGTTGCCTGGTGTGCATGTTTCAGCTGAGGTTATTTCAGCTCTTATACTGTAAACAAGTGTCTCTTCATGGTCTACATGGTGCCATGCTTTTCACATTTTGGTGCTTCTTGGTGATTTTGCTGTTTAAAATGCTCCCTGCTCCTGCGTAGTGCTGAAGTGCTGTCTAGCATCCTTGAGCTCCAGAAGGCTGTGATGTGCCTCCCAGAGAAAACACGTGTGTTAGATAAGCTTTGCTCAGGCAAGAAGTTGGAGTGTTGTAGCAATGAGTTCCATGCTAATGAATCAACAATATGCACTAAGTAACAAAAACACACATAAAACAAGGTTAAGTATTGATCAATTTGTGAAAATGTTGTGACTTGACAGCTCACAGGAGCTTAACCCTGTATTTCCGCTAGGAGCAATGTTTCTTTATTTGCTAACTGGGTGTTAGCAGCAACTAGATAGAATGTAAATACTGCGAATAAATACCATCAACTGTACTTGAAAGAGCCCACTTCTGAAAATGATGGTACAGCAAGGTCCAGAAGAAAACGCCTGGGAGATTGGCACCCTTAGATTGCAAGAATACGATTTCTTTCTGCAACCAAAGCAGACGTTGCTTAGTAGAAGACAGACTGAGACTAAAAGGCAGCAGGGTGAGACGGAAATGGAGATCAATACAGGGAAAGGGGACAGGAAAACTAAAAAGTTAACTGCAGAATCAAAATTCATATAGCACACAGTAAGGGACAGATTTTATTCAAGGACATTTATTGCAGCATTGTTTATAACAGCAAAAAAATATATCCAACAATGAGATTAGTTAAATAAACTCTAATATAGCCATAAAATGAAATACGTATGATTCAGCTATTCAAGTATTTTGTATTATTTATTGACTTAAAAGGAGTAAGGGGGAAAAAGCAGGATTTATGTATTAGTATAAGTATGATCAACCTGATATTTATTATTACTTTAAAAATATGTACATGTGCTTACTTAGAAAAAGATCTGCATGACTCTATTAAGGTATTTAGGGGTGGGATAAAAGTTACTTTTAATATATGGAATGCACCTCTTTCTGTAGTATGTAGATTTTTTGCAAAAAAATATATTTTACTTGACTTTAAAAAAAATAAAAATGGGGATAAAGGACATGACCAGTGTAAACTGTTAGGAAACACTTCTTTCCCTCTTCTCTTATAGCTCATGGTTCCTCCTGATTTGCAGAGTTTATCGAATTACTGTTCCCGTTTGTGGCTGTTTCCATCTCCCTCGTTAGACTGTGAGCCCTCTGAGAACAGTCTTTGTGTTTCTAGAACCTGACACAGTGGGAGGCTCATGTGAGATGCCCTCTGCATTTTTCTTGGATGGATTAGCAGTGGGCGTGGACGGCAGGGCTGGGAGCCTGGTGCCACAGAAAGCCTTTTTGCCTTTCTAGCTTACCCTCCTGCCTTAGCTGCTTGAGGGAAAGGACCCTGAAAATGGGAGAGCGAACTAATGAACTTGAGCTCATGCATTTGGGTGGGGCAGAGAGCATCTTGAGACTGATTTAGTAAGTCCAAGTCTTTCGAGAAAAATTTCTGAGTTTGGGATGGAAGAGTAGGAAATGGAGGTAGTTTTGAGGTGTTCACTAAAGACCCACAATGCTGGCATCCCCTGGGTCCCCAGGGTACATACGTATCCTGCTGACCCAATAAAGGCTTTCCTTCTCAGAGCTCACTGTCAGGAAGAGAAAGCCGTGTTCCTGGAGCTGGACAGATCCTGGCTGAAATCAGGAGAGGGATTTGATAAATGCTCTCAATGCTCCCACCGTGTGCACTGGAGTTAATTTAAAAACCAGCTTCACAAACACACGCGGGCGGCCTCAGGAGGAAAGCAGAGGGCAGGCAAGAGCCGAGGTCTGTGCCCTGACTCATCCTTCCACCTGGGGCGGTGACACACGGCTCTGACATTTCCCGAGGCCGCAGCCCCCAGAGACATGGAACAGGCTGTGGCTGAGTCTCTGGAGGCTCAGGGGCAGCCTTGGATGGGGCTTGCTGCTCTTGGCTGCCCCTTCAGCAGTGCGGGAGAGCCGGCGAGGCCGACGGGAGCCCAGCACTCCGGTCTCCTGAGCCTCGGAGGAAGGGACTTCATGTCTCCTTCTCTGTGAACAGTCAGAGAATTTTCCTCTCATAAACAAAACAAACATGAGCTGAAGGGGTGGAGGCCCCAGAGGCAGGCTGGGTGGCCCTTTCCTTCAACCTCTCTGCATATGTTTCTCCAGGGGGCAGATTGTGGAAGCTTCTTAGAGGCCCGGAAAGCCGCCGGTGAGTCTCGTCATCTTGTTTGGTTAACCGAGCACATCGCCTCTTTGGTGCTGGCGAGGGCTCTGTTGTTCTTGGAGAGCAGGCTGCGAGCCATTCAGACCCTTGTCCACAGGGGCGGGTGGCTCTGCAGGGACGCCTTGCGTGGCCAATGCAGCAGGTGCTGCTTGGTGGGGGCGGGCGGCGCGGTGCTGTGGACAGAGCCCCCACTGGCGTCAGGAAGTTTCGAGCCACCCGCCCACCAGCTAGCTGTGTGGCCTTAGCCAAGTCCTTGGCATCGTTGGGCTTTAGCTTCCCCATCTTTTGCTCCAGAAGGTCAAGCTGAGTGATTTCTGGGGTCTCTACTAGCTGCTTGATTCTGCGACCCAGTGGGGGATAGCTGTGGTGGTGGGGAGGCTTCCTTCCGAGGCCCTCCTCTTGCTGCCCCGCTCTGTCTCCCCCATCTCTCTGATTTCCCCTATTGCGTTTACAAAGCTACTAAGCTGCAGAAGACGGTGCTTGTCTCGGCTTGAAAACTGTGGCCAGAAAACACTCCCATCCATCAGGTTCTCATTGTCACTCGGGAAGGCCCCAGAGGTCAGCTTCCAGTTGCCTCTCAGTACAGAGTCCTGTTTGTGTTGCTTGGGGACTGACTGCCCTTTCACAGAACTTGTGGAAAAACACCTCTTCTCCCCAGAAAAGGGGATTAGAAAGGTGTTATTTGGGAGGTAGGCAGGGAGTTCAAGGTGGAAGCATATTCCACTATATGAAAGTACCAATATGGGATTTAGTTATTTTTAAGCATCCAGCACATCCTGTTTATTGACGATTTCGGATATCTTGTCTGCTTTTGGGAAGGATTTGTGGCCGAGGTATAAGGGGTGGCTTTTGATATGAAAATGTGCATTGTGGCTCCCTGAATGAGGGGTGGAAGAGGGTCTGGGATGGCCCCCTGGGCGGGGAGGGGCGCCTCCGGGAGCGACACCCGGAGAAGCTCGAGGTGTGAAAGGGTGCTTTAGGAAAGTCCGGATCAGACATGATGTTATAGGAAAAAATGCAGCGTCTAAGGAAATAGTGCGTGAATAGAGAGAAAGCTGAGAGACGGGGCAGGGAGGCAGAGAGGACATAAAACAGATTGTCATCAGGAGCCAGTGAAGGGAGCTACCCGGCAGCAGGGGCCGAGGACTGGAGGGAGAATGGCAAAGGACACTCTGCTTCCTGAGGAAGGGCCGAGTGTTGGGGCAGAGTGTCGTGGAGTGGCTGGTGACGCCAGGAGTCGTGCCTGTGCACTTTCTTCAGAAGCCTGGGGACAGACGGCTCTCAGACAGAGCCACTGGCCCTGGATCTGTGCCCGGACCAGGAGGAAGTGCTGAGCCTCCCCATGCAGGGCGTGTGCTCCCGCTGCCTCCACCCCCAACTTTTGGGTGGAAGGTGGAGTCCGCAGTGAGGGTAAGGAGGACTGCTGTAAAGGGACGAGAGGGGTGCAACCTGCCACCTTTCGTCCCCTCCATGTTGGAAGTGAAAAGGGACTGGTACCCAACTTGGGACTGCGCACGGTTTCCAGTAATGCCTGAGAGCATGGGTGGAGGCGCCACACCGCTTGACCTCGAATCCTGGCCCTACCACTTTCTATGTATGTGATCTTGGGCAGGTTACTGACTCCCTCTGTGCCTCAGTTTTCTCACCTGTAAAAGGGGGTTAAAGTCAGTGCCTACCTCAAAGGGATGTGAGGATTAAGTGTATTTGTTTTTAAACAGCTTTACTGAGACATAATTCATAAAACTTATAATTTACGCATTTAAAGTGTACAATTCAGTGGGTTTTAACATATTCAGAGTTGTGCAACCATCACCACAATAGATTTTTGTCACCCCCCAAATAAGCCCCATACCATTAGCAATTACCTTCATATCTTCCCTCCCGCACCCCCTTTCCTAGCCCTAGACAACCACTAATCTACTTGCTGTCTCTGTGACTTGCCTGTCATATGATACATGGACATATCATATAAATGAAATCATATAATATGTGATCTTTTGTGTTGGCTGGCTTCTTTTTTTTTTTATTTCAGCATATTATGGGGGTACAGATGTTTAGGTTACGTATGTTGCCCTTGTCACCCCCCCCAAGTCCGAGCTTCAAGCGTGTCCATCCCCCTGATGGTGCACATCACACTCTTTGTGTATGCATATACCCATCCCCTCCACCCCCTTCCTCTCTGCCCAACATCCAATAAATGTTATTCTTATATGTGCACTTATGTGTTGATCATTTAATACCAATTCGATGGTGAGTACATGTGGTGCTTGTTTTTCCATTCTTGGGATACTTCACTTAGTAGAATGGGTTCCAGCTCTTTCCAGGAGAATACAAGAGGTGCTAAATCACCATTGTTTCTTAAAGCTGAATAGTACTCCATGGTATACATATACCATGTTTTATTAATCCACTCATGTATCGATGGACACTTGGGTTGTTTCCACATCTTTGCAATTGTGAATTGTGCTGCTATAAACATTCGGGTGCAGGTGTCTTTTTCATAGAGTGTCTTTTGTCTTTTGGGTAGATGTCTGGCTGGCTTCTTTCAGGTAACATAATGTCTTCAGGGTTCATACAAGTTGTAACATTTACCAGAATGCCATTCCTTCTTATGGCTGAATAATATTCCATTGTAGGGATATACTGCATTTTGTTTATTCATTGATCAGTTGAAGGACATTTGGGGTTGTTTCCATTTTTTGGCTGTTATGAATAATGCTGCTATGAACATTTGTGTACAAGTGTCTGTGTGGACGTGTGTTTTCATTTCTCTCGGATATTTGCCTAGTACTGGAATTGCTGGGTCACATGGTAACTCTATGCTTAACTTTCTGAGGAACTGCCAGACTGTTTTCCAAGGTGGCTGCACCATTTTACATTCCCACCAGCAATGCATGAGGATTCCAGTTTCTCTACATCCTTGACAACACTTACTATTTGTCCTTTTAAATTCTAGCCATGGTAGTGAGTGTAACATGGTATCTCATTGTGGTTTTGATTTGCATATCACTGATAGCGAATGATGTTGAGCATCTTTCATGTGCTTATTGGCCATTCATATATCTTCTTTGGGGATATATCTATACGGATCCTTTGCCCGTTTTTAATTGGTAAGTTAGTTCTTCAAAGTGTATGGAAGGAGTGCCTTGTTCATGGAAAGCACTGTGCAAGTTACTATTGGGGCCAATCCCCAGGAGTGGGCATATTGGGCTTCTCTTCTCTGTGTGTTAAGGATTTTGGGGGCTCTGCATACATGGCCAAGCATGTGGGAATGTGGTAACTTCATGTTTTCTCTGGTTTTCTTCAAATAGTCCCCTACTGGGGGAGAGGCTGGAAGGATTGCCACACCATCACGGGTCAGACTCCCACCTGACCCTCTTCCTGATTTGGTTTTTCTTGGTCCCTATGGTGAGGCACACCTGCTGCCCACACCTGGCTGCCTTTGGAGATGACTTCAGTGCCGCTCAGTATTGAATTCTGTCCATGCGCAAGCGCCTCCAAGAGGCTGCTGGTGGGAGTGTTGACCGACGTGCAGTTCTGCCGGGGGGACCCCCAGCAAGACTCCCCAAGTCGTGACTCCTCGGCCCCTTTCTGGCGTCACAGCGACGTCGTCTGGTGCTGTGGTTCATCATCCCGTGTTGTTTTGTCCGGCAAGCAGCTGCTTGCTGCTCAGGTGGCCATTTGGCTCCGTGTAAACTTTCCTTTTTGTTTTCTTTTTGCTTAAAAATACTCAGATTTTTCCAAGAGTCGTTTCAGTCCTTGGCAATGATTGAACTCAGGTCTGGTTTGACCTCAGCATTTCAAGTACATGTTTGGCTCTCCCCAGAGACCATTGTGAGCCTGGAGAGAAGAAACCATCGGGGACCCCAAGGAGTCAGCCACAGGGTGAATGTTATGGCAGGTGGTAGGACCAGAACGGAGGGTCGTCCCTGCTTCAATACAGGGCCACGTGATGTGAGGAAAAAGAAGGAAGAAGTGGTCCAGATGGACACGTCAGGCAGAGAGCTGGATGTCATAATTAAAATCCCCAAGAGGGACAGGCTGGTCGTAGAGTAAACCTGGTACCCACCCCCACACCAGTGATAAAGGTCTCATTTCCCTCCAAGGGACTGTTTCCTCCTCCTGTTCCTGAAGGCCGTGTATATTAAGGTTCTAGCTCCCTGTGGCTTTGGTGGACAAGTACCTCCCGGCCTCTCCCTCTCCTGGCTGCGCGGGGACAGTTAATTTTTCCTTCCACAGTATAATATCTGGCAGTGGCGCCTCATCCTCTTCCTGCTTTCCTCCCCCATTCTCTCTGCTAATCCGGACCTGCTCTATGGTGCTTCCTCTGTGATTTCCCCACTCAGCTCCGGTGCTCATTTTCTCTCTGGGACCTCTGGGCAGTTATATGCATAGCGCAGATTATTATTATGCTGGCACAGGCGTTGGTGCTCACCCACGTGTGCTCTGCAGAGGCTCTGTGAGCTGTCCAGCCACCCTCACCCCACCCTGCGTGGATGTGGTCCGCAGCGAACCCCATCTGCTCACCTGTCTGCTCACCAAGGCCCCAGCCCAGGGGCAGCAGCTCTGGTCAGTCCCATGTTTGTCCCTGGGTGGAGCTGAACCTGCTCCCGGGACTCTGCAGAACAGCTGCCCTCCACAGAACAGCCCCCACCACCTTCTCTCCCCAGGCAGTCTCACACCTGCTTCCTCAGGTCGTCCTCCTGTGACCTCTCTCACATCGTCTGTGTCACCTGCCCCGAACCCTCCAGTTTGTCAGAATTTGTCAGTGCCCCTCTTGATACAGGAGAGCTAGAATATGATCTGGTCAGTGTAAGGGGGTCTTATCCTTCTCTGTGTCCACTGGGGTTCTAGGGAGTTGGTTTCAGAGTTACCTTGTTTAAAGCAGCAACATTCCACCTAAACCCAAAGTCCTCTACAGTTTGGTTCATAATTAGCCAGTGGTGACGTGGATCAGAGGTTTCGTGACTGGGACAATGGCTTTTATTTCCCGGTGACACTCTTAACCAGACTAAAGGGGTGCTGTGAAGTTTGGCCTGGGGTGTGGGTGGGTCTAGGGGAGCATTAAATGCCAAGAAGTGGCTGATTATCAAGGCATCACCCCAGCCCCCCAACCTTGTGCTTTGGTTTCTGCTTAAACTATGTTATTGTTGTATTTTTCACATTACAAAGCTAATACCTGTTCATTTATGTAAAAATAGAAGATACAGATTAGGAAAAAAGAAGAAAATGCAAGTAACAGTTCATCCCACCAGCCAGAGTGACTGTGTTAACACCCTAGTGTGTCTATTGCCTTGCAGACCTTTTTCTATGTGTGTATATTTCTACAATATGCAGTCACATTTCTTTTGACTTAATATGTTGGTTGCCATCTTTCCACGTTACTAGTCTTCTGGGCTACAGTTTTACATGGCTGCATAGTGTTGCACTGCGTGGATGTACCATGACTCTGTTAACCAGGCATTTAAATTTGGACATTTGGGCTATTTTCAGATTTTTCCACTCTAAGCTTTGCTGTGCTGAGTATCCTTTTAAGTTGATCTTTGCAACACTTTCCATGTCCCCTTAGGATAAATTCCTAGATGTGGAAACTTCTGGGTCAAGGAATGAGCACGTTTAAGACTTTTGATGCATGTTGTATCTTGCTCTCCTCCAAATCTTGCCAAATTTACAGAGCATGGGCTGTTTTCTCCCCGTTTCCTCAGGTGTATTGGACATTAATTATTCTAAACAATGTTGGCCAGCTTGCAAGACAAAAAGTAATGTTTTGTGTTTTAATTTGTGTCTTTCATAATTAACAGGAAGGATTGAACATTTTTCATTAGTTTATATTTTGTGAATCACCTATTAGGGCATTAATACATTTTTCTATCAAGAGTTCAGTTTTTTTCTGAATGTACTTCTTACATATGAAAGATAGTAACTTTTTGGCCATTTTTTTTTCTTACAGATATTTCTCCCAGGTTATCGTGGGCTTTTAAAATTTATGATGCTTTTGGACATATAAAGTTTAAAGTTATCATATATTCAGATATATATTTTACAGTTTTTGCTTTTGGTGTCATGCTTTAGGAAGGCCATCTTGATCCCCAGGTTACATAAATATTTACTTATATTTTTTCCAGTAATTTTCACAGTTTTACTTTTTACATTTAAATATCTTGGTACAAGGCATGAAAAGAGAGTATAAGACATTCTTCTTGGACAGTTAGCCAGTTGTTGCAGTGCCACTGTCTGTCATTTTCTCCCCAGTTTCCCCCTATTTTATGAAATAAATGGGTCTCATTTTGGACTTTGTACTTGATTAAGCTTTCTCTCTATTCTTATCACACTATTTTGATTTTTGTGGTCTCATAATACATTTGAAGACTTCTGGAGGCTTTGCAAATGGTAAAACACCACGAAAAACATGAAGGATTATTCACATTGTTGTACCAAGTCTTTGCATGCGTTTACAATGATTACTGTCCTCCGTGATGAGAGTACGTAATCTGTATTTTTTAAAGCTTTTCTTCAGAGATCCTGAGTACAGCAACTTTGTTTTTTGAACCAGCAAGTGCTCAGGTCTGCTTAGCAACGTTTGGCTTGTCCCCTGATGCTAACCCTCACACGGTGCCTGTCACCCAGGAAGGCTGGGTCTGCGTCAGCTGGGTCCCTCTGTTCCATGACCACATCTTATATAATCACATCCGTTTTTCTTAAAAGTCAGCAACCCTTCTCTGCTGACTCATGTTCTCTGACTCCTAGACGCTTTTCTTCCATAATTGGGCGTGCCAGGCACAATCCTTGTTTTTCCCTTCCCGAGGTGGGGAATTCAGTCTGGAAATGTGGTGGAGGACACGGAGCGTCCTCGCTCCGTCCTGGGCCGTTGCCATGACAGTTGGTTGGACAGACACGTCGTGGTGTGCTCTCCTCCTCCAGCTTCTCTCCACATTCCACTTCCTGAGCTCCGAGGGAGCCGTGGGTGGGAAGCCTGCTGGGTGGTCTGCCCAGACTTCCAAGAGATCCTCGGCCACACCTTGTGCAGGGCCTAAGATGGGCTTGGGCCACACTCAGACCGCACTCAGCTGTGCTTGCTTTTCCGACGATGATGATGATGATGATAGTGAGGAGGAAGAGGAGCTCCTATGATATGGCCAGACAGCAGCTGGATGAGGACCTGGGAACCCTGCATAGACGTCTGATTCAGAATCACCACTTAATTTACTGAGCACCTACCTACTCGGCCCTGCAGGATGAGAGGTGCAGTGGGGAGGTGAAAGGAACCTGCCTTTGCGGTGCTTGCCCTTGCGTTGGTGGCTGCACAGTGGGGTCAAGCGGTTGAGTTCCTAGACCCTGGGACCTGACCGCATCAGTTTGCACCCTGACTCTGTCCCTACTGTGATGCTTGTATAAATTGCTTCACTTTTCTGTGCCTCAGTTTCTCCTCTGTAAAATGGGGGTCATGCTTCATAGGGTTGATGTGAGGACCAAACGAGTTAGTGTATGCGTACATTTCATAGTGGCTGGCGCACGCGATGTGTTAGCAGTTACTGTTATTGGTGGTGGTGGTGGTGGTGGTGGTGGTGTGTGTGTCTTTCTTATACTCGTGGTATGTTGGGAGCTCCATGAGGCCTTTTGTCCTTTCTGTATTCATCATCACACAGCCTTCCAGAGGGGATGCTCAGCAAATATTAGGAGATAATACTAATGCAAGTGGTTAATATCACTTACTGTGCTGGCTGCTGGACTCTTGGTCACATTATCTGATTTAATCCTTGCAGAGCCTTTAAAGTAAGTGTTTTGTCTGTTTTACAGATGAGAAACCTGAAGCCCAAGGGATCTAAGGAACTTGCTAAAGGTTGTTTGGCTGACAAGTGGCGGGGCCAAGTTGTCCCCAGTCAGCCTCACTGCAGAGCAGAGTCAGGATGAATGAATGGATGATGCATGGGGGATGGGGGGGAGAAACACTTTTGAAAGAATTAGAGAACAATACAGCACTTAACAGATTGGGAAGGATCCAATGACATGGGTGACACAGAGCTAGCTAGCTCACCATCACTTGGTTTGCTAGAGAAATGAAAAGAGAGTGGGGGGCATGGAAGGTTCTAAAAACATCCTTTTGGTCCCCCAGGCTGGTGCTCTTGCCTGGCCCCCTCTGCCCCTACACAGTGTGGCTCGGAGCTGTGCAGGAAAGGTTCCAGAAGGATCAGGGCCCGGAGTTCGGCCCTGATGACTGGTAGGAGGGCTGTGGTCAGAGAGGAACAAGCAGGAGCTGCCGGAGTCAAGCACAGATGAGGGAACAAACCAGGCATATTGAGGCGTCGTGGCCTGGAGAGTGTCACACTGTGCAGAGTCACGGATGTCAGCTAGAGGGGCTGTCTTTGGCCAACTTGGCAATGGGGAGCCAGGGTAGGTGTTTGAGTGAGGGGCTCATGGACTCATTTTGCCCTCAGGGGAGGGGCAGCTGAGTGCAGGCTACCCTGTGTCCCATGAGTGTCCTGGTGGAGACCCTAGAGAGGGCAGGCAGGCAGGGGGAGGCTCCGGGCGATGGAGTCAGAGTGGTGTGCACGGGCAAGGTCACGGGGGGCAAGATGGGGAGTTGGGTGTTATTCCACGGGCAGCTCAGGGTATGTGTGCTGAGCTAAGATCATCGTGTATTAATAAGATCTCTCTGGCTGCTCTGTGGGCTGGGAGTTTTAGGTGAGAGATGGCAGGGGTGTGGGTGGAGGAGGGATGATGGTGAGATGTGAGCACATGTGGGGTCCTTGTGGGAAGTAGTGTCACCAGAACAGGGTGGGTTGCCTATGGGAGCAAAAGGAAAGATAGCAGCAACCCACAAGTCCTTCTCAAGTGTTTGGACCGCTCGTTGGAGGACACAGGTCCAGTGGTGAAGGTGAGCGTGTTGGCTTCATTGTCCCTCTTTGTGGCACTGGGGAGCACGTGCAGGCTGGAGAGAGGGACAGAGCGATGGCAGATGTGGGGGACGGGGGTGTGCCGGGCTCTGCTGCCAGGGATCCCAGGATACCCCCAGCTGGTCTCAAAAACCACCGTGGGCACAGGGGCCTAGAGAGTCAGCTACTAGATACCCAGACTTCCTGCAGCTCAGCCTGCGGGGGCTGGAGAGTCCTGAGAAAACATATGCCACCGCCAGTGTTTTATTGATGAACTAGACGCAAGTGGCTTGGGGTGAGGTTAATCCTTGGGTTTAGGAAGAGAGAGCTCAAGTTCATCTAAGAGTATCCCAGGCTGTCCCAGCCTCTGCTGTTCCTGGGGTTCACCAGGGGAGTGGGGAGGGTGTTGAGGGGTGGGTCATGACGATGACACCCTGGCAGTCAGCCCTGGACTGAGGGTGCCAGCTGGAGGGACAGGGGTGGGGGCTTCCCTAGTCCAACAGCTAAACGTGGCCCACGAACTTCTCCTTGTCCCCAGTGCAGAGCAGTGAGGCTGCACCTCATCACATGCCCCTTGCCTCAGACTGCCCATTTTTGGACCAGTTTTCTCCATCTAAGCCTAACGCTGCACCTGGTTGTTTTTATTGGATTCAAACTTTGGAAGGAAGAAAGCCGCAGGGCCCCAGTGTGCCTCGTCCCTTTGCTGTACCCAGGGAGACCTCTTACCCATGCCAAGGAGCCCCCTAGAATGTTGCCTCCTGGCCGTGTTCTCAGGTCTGCCCGGCTGAAGTTCACCTAACCTGAATGCAGAGTAGTGACAAAAATCAGACTCTTCCTAGGATTTCCAGGCACTGAGAGAACAGAAAGAAATGGTCCCTGGAGTTAAGCAGAAAGCCCATTTGTCATTCATCCCAAGTGCTATGGAACAGAAGAAAGAGAATTTTAAAAAGAACCAAGGGGCCTGCAGCTCCGTCCCGACACTGCCATGTGTGACGTGGGGCAGAGCCTGCGTTTCTTTGCTTGCAAAATCGGGGGTTTGGCTCTGTGATCCCCTCTCAGGGGTAACACTATCCGAGGCAGCGCTCACTTCCATTGCCTGGTCCGGCAAAAAGAGAGGGCTGAGATTAACACCCTCCATTACGTCTTTGCAGAACTCAGACCTGAGGAAATTGAAAAACCCAAGCCAGCGTGGGACTGGGACGCCATTCAGGGGATCACTCCTGTCAGGCTCCGGCGTGGCTGGGGAGGCCGGGCCTCCTTGGGCCTCATTAAAAGGCACTTTACCTGGAAGGCCCAGGGGACCTGGGTCCACGGAGGGAACAGCAGAGTCAGGGATGCGGGCGGAGCTGCCGGATGCCATGGAAAGAATGCTGAATGTGAGCTCGGGTCTGGCTTCTGGTCTGAGCACTGCCACAGTTGTTTTCATTCTCCTGATGCTTCTCCCCTCTGGGAGGCAACGGTCCCTTCCAGCCCTGCCATTCTAGTGGCGGACTGAGTTTCATCCCATCGAAGGTTCTTTCACGGCTAAGGCTTGTGCATATGTCAAAAGGAAACTACATATGAAATCAGGAATCCCCCGAAGCACGTCACCCTTGGCTCAGCCTCTCCTGAATCTCTGTTTAAGTCGCCGACGCCTGTGTTTTCCACACTGTCACCTCCGTGCCATTTGGAGTGTGGATAAAGCAGTGTTCCAGGAGAGCTCCACGTCACCTCTGTACCTTTCAGCTGCTGTCCCCCTCTCTGTACAGCCGGCGACTACTGAACGGCCCCCATTGCCTGGCTGACCGTAGTCCCAGACCTGGCAAAGTGTGGGAAAATGTGCAGCTCAGGATTGACGAAATACAAAAAATCTTAGTCCAACAAAAGGGTTTGAAAGCTGTGACTTCGGCAGGCCAGCGATGGTATCTAGGCCTCCTCCAGCGACCCAGCTGTCTGGACGTCAGATCTGGAAGAAGGTGTCTTATCTGTGAGCTGGCTCTTGGCATGTCGTGCTCTGGGCCCCTGAGAAGTTATGTCTTGGTGTCTTAAAGCCATCGAGGGCTTGCTCGGACACCCACAGCAGAGCCTGATGACCCCCAGGTCAGGGTAGTCGATGGCTGTCCCCTGCTCTCCACTGTAGGTTTGGGTTTCTCGCCTCCGGGAGGCAGGTGTGAGATGGGCAGAGCCTTCGGAGGCCAGAAGTGGGTTTCATCCCAGCACTGCAGTTCCCGCAGGCCAGCTCTCCCTGCACTTGTGCCATCGGCTGTCAGGTGGAGGTCATCCTGAGGACCAAGGGAGCTGGCCTGGAGACCCCTGCCTTGCTCACAGATAGCAGTTGCTCAGGGAACGAGTACTCCCCTTCCCCTGCCTTTCCTGGGTGCTTGGCGAGGTGATCAGAGATCGGGCAGGGGGCTCAATGCCTGACCTGCAGAAGTTCATGATCTTGTTTGGAGACCTCTCTGTCCTCCCGAGCCCCACCTGGGGGTCAGCTGCCTTCTGGGCAGCCTTCCCCCTGGCTGCCCCTCGCACTCAACCACTCAGGGCAGATCAGTCTATACCTCCAGACCTGCCTCCACTCTGATTTCCTCCTCGGTCCCTGATGTTTCTTGGACCCTGAAGACCTCAGAGTCATCCGGCATACCTCCTCCTCCTTCACATGCTGGTGTTTGGCCCCAGGTCTGCTTGAGCACCCTTCAGTGGTTTCCTCGTCCTCTCCCGTTGTCCCACCCCTGACACAGGGCCCCAGCCCACACCTGAATGGTCTCCCAAGCTCTACACTGTGGCCCTGACGTGCAAAGTCTTGAGGCGAGGTGGTGGTTCCTGCCTGTCACAAGCATTGTGTCCTGATTGTCTTAGAGTCCTGGTCTTTACTCTCATGTTAATATTGGGGCTCAGCTCACCTCCACCGGGGAGTTTTCTCTGTCCTCCTTCTGCCTGGATCTGGGTTGGATACTCCTCCTGTGTCCTCTCTCAATTCTCTGTGTATGTTCCAGTTATGGCCTCCTTGCTGTCCCTCCAGTCTGCCAGGCACACTCTTGCCTCAGGGCCTTTGCACTGGCTATTTCCTCCCCTGCCATGCTCTTCCTCTATATTCCCACATGGCTCACACCTTGTCTTCTTTAAGGTCTTTATTTTCATGTCACCGACTCAGCAAGGCCTCTAGGTCCACCCTATAGAAAACCACAACACCTCTCCCAACACCCAGCACAGCTTTTCCCTTTTTCCTGCCTGATTATTCTTCCTAACACTTTGCATCCTCTCACACACTCTGCGGCATCCTGTATGCTTTATTGTTTCTCTTCAATCACTAGAAATGGATTTTTGTCTGTTTTGTTCACTGCCAAGTCCCCTGTGCCTGGCCCATAAGCTTTTGATAAATATTTGCCGAGCGAATGAACGAAGCACATTTGCCCCATTTTAAAATGGCCCATTTTGGGCTCTTCTCTGCTAGACTCTGGCCTCTTGAAGGCTGGGCTGTACTCGGTCTGTCTTTGTGTTGGCCGTAGTAATTCCTGGGTTCCTTTTTGGTGGATGAATGATTGTCTCACCCTCCATCTGAATTCTCTCTCCATAGAAGAACCATGTCACTTGGCCTTTGGAAGGCTGGCTTTCCAGGTGGTTTCTCCACAGCACTCACCCAGCCCTTATCACCTGGCCGTGGCCTTGGTACCCTCTCTCCTACCCCATCATGCTCACTCTCTCTGGGCTCACTCTTCCCTCGCTTGTCCACTAACAGGTCGGGTACTTTCATGAATGTTACACATTCCCACCTCCAAACCTCTACTCCTGCTGTTCCACCTGCCAGGGGTGTCCTCATCCTTGACCTCCCAAAAAACTCCTATGCATCCCTTGTCAGTTTCGAACCCTCCTCCCATTACGCACCCTGTCTGTCCATCCACTCCAGCAGGGACTTGCTCCCTGGGTCATGCCTGCCTCCTTTGCTAGAACAGGAACTTTTCGAGTGTACCTACCATACCCTGTTAATCTGTGCCCCTTGGTCCTAGCACTGTGTCTGGCTTGAGTCTGTCCTGTGTGTTTAGTAAATCAGCAGGGACATAAATGGCACATGCACACAGATAATATTATACAAAGCTCTATTTGACTTGGGGTCAGAGTGAGCAGAGCGTGGCTAGCGTGATTCTCGGAGTAGGCTACACAGACTGTAAACGCTCACGGCCTGAGAGGAGGTCTCCCTTCCCCCACCTTAACTGCTGACCACACCTTTGCCTGGTGCGAGGCACCCAGAGCCATGCCAACTTCTCCCAAGCCCTGGGTAACTGTTTAGTCACCTCCTTTCCCCTCCAGGGGCCTCTGAGATGCACATCTTGGCTGCCCCTGGTGGGGAAGTCTGAGGGATGTGGCTCTTTGCCGTGGCCTGTTAAGAATCCACTGGAGGCCCCTGGAAAGGCAGCCCCAGGCTTCTGGAGAGGTAGTTCGGCTGTGGTCCTTGCTCACTGGGCCTGTTGAGCCACGACCAGGAGGTCAGGTGCCCACCTGAGGGCTGCAGCTGGAGGATCTGGGCATCCAGCAAGAGCAGAGCCATTTCTCCTCCTTGCCCCAGGTGACTTGCTGTGTCTGAGACAGGGCCCCTTGAGTCATTCTTGTCCCAGCTGGAGGGCAGGTGGGCCGTGATCTTTCATTCTGTGCAAGGACCTTCCTGTTGAGTGTTTAAAAGCCCCACTGGTCTCATAAATGGGATCTCCTTAAAATACGCTTGCTGGGACCTCTTGGTTCCTGGGGCCCATGGTAGCTCTCCTTTTTCCCCCAAATGACTGATTTCTTGCCAGTCCCTCCTTAGCGATAACGAGGGCTCACCCATTGGCCAGTGTTCTTTGTGCTGCTCGGGTTGCAGCCAGCTCTCTCAGACCAGTCTCTGTGGATCTCACTAGAAAAACAAGGATTGCCTAGATCAGGCGGCTCAGTCCTTGTGTATTACAATCACCCGGGACTTTAAAATCTACTCCTGCCAGGGCCTCACTCCAGACTTATCAATCAGAGTTTCTGGGCTGGGAACCACACTTTTTTTTAAGCTTTCCAGGTGAGGGTGACCAGGCACCAGGGTGGAGACCCATCGGAATAGATGGTCGCTCCACGCGGGGCAGCCCTGAGCTTTCACGGGTCTCAAATATTCAGCACACAGGTGCTCACTGGGGGCTGCAGGGCCAACATGCAGACACGGTCACTGCATCACGGAGCCCACAGAGTGGGAGCCTCAGGCCCGGGGTCTTTTCCATGGCCATTGCTTGCTAGGTATTTGCGGACCTGAAATGAACCTTGCTGGGACTTCTCAATAAGGAGCCTTCCTCCTGCCCCTGCTTTGGCATTGGGTCCGAAGTGAGGTGAGAAAACTTGTTCCAGGCCTCAATGGCCTAGTTTGGGAGACCTGCCCCTGCATTCTAGACCCTGAGGGTGCTGCCTCCTAAATGGACACCTCCCGCCCCCACACCCTGGCCAAACCCTCTGGGTTCTCCACCCGACCACTGGCGTCCCCATCCACTCTGAGGGCCCAGCGAAGCGCAACGCGCCTGACTCCTGACTCTCCCCAGCCCACCCTGTCCTCCCCACACACTGCGGCTTCTGGCCTCTGAGTCTTGGCACGCCCCGCCCCGCCCCCATTCTTGGAAGACTTGGCTTGCTTCCTCTTCCCAGCAGTGGTTCATCGGCCGCTCTCAGGGGTCGGCCACTTAGTCCTTGACCGCTAGGCTCTCCCAAGTGCTGACGCAGAGGCTCAGCTCTAGTCCCGTGGTCCTTGGAGCCCGTGGCTTTCCTCCTGAATTGTGAGGATGGCCCAGCACCGCTGGGTTCCCATGGTGCATGTGGAGCCTGCTTTTTCTGCAGAAACCAGACTCTTACTTTTTCTGGCGCCATTGTCTCATCACAGATTGAGGTTCTGGGGATCCTAGGAGAAGGCACAGTGGAGTCCTTGTCCTTAGAACCCTTCCCTGGCAATCTGATTTGGCTTGCAGGGTTTATAGGGCATCGCACCGGTGTTTAGGAGACCACAGTTCCAGCCCTGGGTCCACCCGAGCCCCTCTTCACACCTGTTGACTGAGCCCAACCCGTGCTCAGAGGGCAGCGTGAACACTCCCAGCCCAGCACACCTCACACATACACACGCGTGTGCACATACACCCCACTCACTCGACACCTGTCCTCCTTGCTCCCTCCTGGGAGCCTGTTTCCTCACATCTTCCTGGTGCTCTGACTCATGCTGCTTTCTGGAATCTTCCTATCGTCAGTCCCCACTGCAGGGAAGCTGAGTCACAGCCCATGGAGGGCACAGCTTGAAAGGAGTGGGCAGGAAGTTTTCCAGCACCGGCCAGCAGCTGGGGTCAGCAGAACAGATGCTGTCCTGCCCACTTCAGTCTTTATGAAACCAGACCAGGCAGGGCCTAACTTCATTTTATCCTGAGATTGCTAAGAATTGAGAGTAATAACCCAGTTAAGAAAAGAGCACAGTGTCATGGATGCCTCTGTGCCCACTTCTGAGAGTCATCAGATTATAACATTATGCTTTCTTTTTTTGCTTCATCCTTTTCTTTATTTTGAAGGGATTGGTCTTTATGAAGCCCCCTCCCTGCCCTAGTCTTGCAAACTGGAAACACACACCGTGGAGAAAGGAAAGGACACGAGAGCCAGAGGCCAAGCTCTCCCTGCCCTCCCACTGCACACGCCCTGTGGAATTTCAGGCTGTTCCACGATCGAGCCCAGCTCTGCACTGACCTTTCTCCTCAATCCTGTCCTGCTCCCGGCTGGTGGCAGAAAGAGGGAGTCCCCTGACAGTCAGCCCCGATCTCTTTAGTGTACAAAAAAGGAATGTAAGAAAAAATAAATCGACTTCTCACTCAGAATTCCTCACGATCTACATTTTTCCTATGCCATTTTCTGCTTGGAATTTTATTATTTTCTCCCCTCTTCCACACACCCTGCTCCTATCTAGTGTTCGAGGCCTGGCTCAGGTGACACCTCTTCCATGAAAATTTCTCTGATGGCCTCCGCATTTTCTTCATTATCAGTGCCTGGAGTCTGAGCTTTGTCCACGCTTTGTCCCTCCACTCCCAACAGACTATAAACTACTGGGGGCCAGCAATGGTGTCTCCTGTTCATTTTGTCTCCTCTGACTGCCCTCATCAGTTATGATATGACGCCAGAGGACAGTAAATGTTTGCTGAGTGAATATTTGTTTCCTGCCATGCCCCCAGCATCTGGAACAGAACTGGCGTGTGGTGGGCACTCAAATGAAGATGTGTGGTGTGGACGAATGAATGAATGAATATTCAGGGTGCCCTATACCTGGGGCAGGCATGTCATGTCTCCGCTAGAAAGAGTCTGTGGGCATTTCTGGCCTTCCTGGCTAAACTTGGCGGATTTCTATGTCTGATTTTGAGAACGAGGTGGGTGTTTCGGGATGTTCAGGGGGCCTGTGCCTGCAATGAGTTCACGGTGGGCTCCACCCAAGTCACTCTGGTGCAGCCAGGAAGCACCACGGGCAGCATCTCCTCCCCAGTCCGGCCTCCTCCACCCCTCCATGGTGAGAGAGGACCCCCTGAAGCCACAGGGCCTGCTGGTTTGCATGGGTCCCGGGGGTGTGTGTGTGTGTGTGTGTGTGTGTGTGTGTGTGTTTCCCAGTGAGTGACTTTAAATCATCTTTAAAATGGTTGCTCAACTTGAAAACCCCTCCGGGCGGGTGTCTGGGGTGGTTTGGATGCTGCTCAGCATTTCATTCCTTTCCCCAAATTGCTCATTATTTCATTTGCATAAATTTTAGTGGTGAGATACTGCCCCAGGCCTAGGAAGCTCAAATAGACCTCGTAATGGGGCCGCAGAGGCGAGCGGTGGGGCTCCGTCTTGCTGAAGCGCGTGTCCGTGACTTTCTCAGGCTCTGTCCTCGGCAAGAGCGGCTTGGAAGAAGGACAAGAACCGCTGCTTGTAGGAGGCTGGGATCCTGTGGGGCTCGATGCTGCCTCTCCCTGACCTCGACCCGTCCCCTTCTCTCGGCACATTGTCACCAAGGGCCTCACGTGGGCGGGAGACAGAGGCCAGACAGACTCTCGCTCCCACCTGGACTCTGGCGTCTCCTCCTCGTCAGCCAATCCGTCTGCACCTACTTATTGGGTGTACTGACAGCTGCGTGCTGGGTGCTGCACTGGGGCCTGGTGGGACACACGGGAGTGAGCAACGTGAGGAGATAAGGGGATGCAGGTGGGCTAGGTACAGGCGGGGACAGGCATCAGAGCCTTGGGGGGGGGGCACTTGGGAACTGTGGGCTGAAGATAGGTCTTGGAGGTTGGCCAGGGCTGAGCTTTGTGCACGGTGTGCTCCAGGTCACTGGTTCCCTTGGCCCTGGGGCTGGGGTCTCCAGCAGTGAGGAGATGTGTCCAGGGCCCAGGTCCCCCTGGGTGTACCTGAGTGTGCTTGTCGAATACTACCATTTTTCATAGTCAAAGGGGTCTTCAGGAGGAGAGTGAATAGGTGGGCAAGGCCTGAGCACAGTCTTCATTGGAGGGGGCTCCTGGGAGTGACGGTGGCACAAGGGCTTGGGGAGGTTATGGGAGCCTCGAATGCCAACCTTAGGAATCTCAATGTGTCCTTTAGGCTCTGTGGAGCCAGGGCAGCTTTCTGATCAGACCACAGACAAGACGCTGTAGCCCTGTCGACTGGGCTGTAGAGTGGGTGCTGGTGGAAGGAGAGGGCCAGGTGGGCGTAGAGTGGGTGGAGTGAGGGCAGAGGGAGACCCCAGCAGGCATCAGGCCTGGCACCTGCCCCCACCTTCTTCACCTCCTCCCGAGGCAGCGCACCAGGCAAAACCATGTTTCACTGAACTCTGGTTTCTGGGTCGAAAATGAGGCTGGTGAAAGGACAGACTCTGCCTTCACCTGGCAAGGTCCAGGTGGAGGATTCAGTTCCAAGAGAAAGAGTCCAGGCTGCCACTAGGGCTCCCCTCACCATCTGCAGAAACAGTCAGTCCAGCGTCTCTTCACTGTTTGCCAAGAGCCTCCTTTGAGCCCAGCTTGCTTTGAAGTCCAGTGAGAGAATAGGAGGGAAAGAAGACATGGCCCATGTCCTCAGGGACTACCCATAACTCCATGCAGTGGAATTTAAATTAAGCAGTTGTGGACTATGACTCGCAGTAAAAATACATTTACCGTTATGAATTATGACCTAGTATATCTATTTACCTATCTACCTATCTGCCTACCCACCTACCCGTTCATCCGTCCACATCCATTCATCCGTCCAATCCATTCATTCATCGAAAATAAAAGTTTAATGAACCCTTACTATGTGTGGTCCACCCTGATACTTCCGATGTGCTTCTCTTTTTTTAATGCTGCCCACGGTCAATGACACTGATCTCATGACCCGCTAAAAGGTTGGTTATCTGCAGTTTGATAAGTGCTGGCCACATTGCAGAGCT
Organism: Propithecus coquereli; assembly: GCF_000956105.1. Lineage (NCBI taxonomy): Eukaryota > Metazoa > Chordata > Mammalia > Primates > Indriidae > Propithecus > Propithecus coquereli. Next base: position 576,218 of record NW_012150641.1, on the reverse strand, counting down.
GAAGCCAAATACACCAGTTAGCAGGTGGCGTAGGAGAGCTGTGTGCTACCGAACAACTCTGCCGGGGGTGTGTGCTGTGCATGCCTGGGTCACCAGGAGATCACGTGAGGACTGTAAGACAGCAGGTGCTCTGGAGCAAGAATGGTGGGGTCTGCAGCTCAGGCTCGCCACCCCCACCCCTGGCCATATGGCAGGATGGCTGCCCTGCCTCTGAAAACGACAGAAACAAAGTATAGGATGAAATATTTTTTAAATAAACAAAAACACAGACTTGAAAGAAAAAATGTACCACTGAGCTAGCATCTGTTGAGGTCCCCAGAGTGAAAGCGGAGGTCACGGAGGTGAGTAAGTGCTAGAGCCAGATTTGCACGTAAGGATGAATGTCAAATCCTTATGGTCTGGGCCTCTCATGCCTCTTTGGGACTCTGGACACCAGAGACAAGGCAGGGCTCCCCCAAGGTGGGAAGTCTAACAGGAGACAGCCACATAAAGCCCAGACCCTCAAGGGCTACACTCTTGACTTAGGGACCCGTGAGAAATAAGCCTGCCATGCAGAAGGGCAGAGTGAGACCAGTTTGACCTTGGAGCTGCACAGAAAGGAAAAGGTGGTCTCTCCTGAGCATTCATAACCACCAGCCAGCCCTCAGGCTGGTTGAAAGCCCACATTTGTGACCCCTGTGCTGGTCAAGGATCATGGTGACTCGGATTAGGGAAAGAAGTAGAGAGATTTGGGAATTAAAAGTAAACAGCCCTTGGAGATGGATCGATTGGGTAATGGGGTCGAGAGAGTGGGCGGTGACAATGATGACTCCTGGATTTCCAGCTTGCACGTGTGGGTAGATGAAAGCATCCTTTCCTGGAAGAAAACCGGATTTGGGAGGGAATAACATGACTTTGATCTTGGACCACGTTAGGTTGGAAATGGAGTGGGCGGCTGGATATGTGTGTCAGATGCTCAGAGAAGATTTCTGGACTTGAGATAAGAATTTGGGAGTTATTTCTCCCCAGGGAGGTAATCACTGTGAATTGGGTGAGATCACCAAGGGAGATAGTGAGAAGAGAGAAGACCCAAGTTATTCTGGAAGAAGTCCAGGATAACTTTAATTAAGGGGCAGAGAAGGGCAGGCATGGAAGGGAGGCAGCGCCGTAGGAGGAAAACCAGGCGCGTGTGCTGCTGCGGAAGTCACGGGAGGAGAGGATTGCAGGAGAGACGTGGGGGATGCTGCCGAGCCTGCTGCTGAGGGGTCTGCTAAGAGAGATGGAGATGTTGCCTGGATTTGCAATATGGCAGACGTAGGTGGCCTTGGCGTGGGTGTCCTGGTGGGACAATGGGGCAGAGAAGGCAGAGGGGAGTGGACAGAAAAGCAAGTGGGAGGTGAGGCAGTGGAAGCCGGGGAGGGATGGTACTGAGGACGCAAGGGGAGGAGAGGCTTGCAGAGCAGGGAGCCGTCAGAACACATTAATCCCCAGGAGGAGCACTTGGATGAAAGGGGACAAAAGGGCCCAGGCACGGTGGCTCACGTCTGTAATCCCAGCACGTCAGAAGGCCGAGGCGGGAGGATCAGTTGAGACCGGGAGTTTGAGACCAGTCTGGGCAACAAAGACTCCATCTTTGCAAAAATAAGAAAAATTAGCTGGGTTTGGTGGCACACGCCTGTAGTCCCAGCTGCTCAGGAGGCTGAGGCAGGAGGATCGCTTGAGCCCTGGAGATCAGAGATGCAGTGAGCTATGATCGTGCCACTGTGCTCCAGCCTGGGTGACAGTGAGACCCTATCTCTTAAAAAAAAGGTGGGGGCAAGAGGGAGGCTGAGTCAGAGAGAAAGAAAAGGTGACAGTTTCTGCTTCCCGATGAAGCAGGAGGGGGCAGCATCCAAAACACAGGTGGGGTGCGGGGCCTGAACTGGGGAAGGAGGAGGGCATGTGCCGTAATGAAAGGGGTGCGGGGTCAGCCAGCAGCAGGTCACGGGAGCGTCTACGGGCTTTCTGTTCTTCTGCGAATAGGAGGTGAGCTCGTGCCTGTGGAGTGTACACCTGGAAGAGGAAGGTGGGAGGGTGGGGAAGGTTGGAAATAGGGAGTCGTTCCAGGGGGTGAGAGAAAGAGTTGATAAGTCTCCTTTTATTTACTTATTTTTAATTTTTTTGTAGAAATGGGGGTCTCATTATGTTGCTTAGGTCGGTCTTGAACTCCTGGCCTCAAGTATTCCTCCTGCCTCAGCCTCCCAAAGTACTGGGATTACAGGCATGAGCCACAATTCCTGGCCTGTTGACAAGTCTTAAGGACCGATTCTTTCACTCATTGACTCAACAGATATTACTGCTATGTGCCTACTATGTACCAGGCACTGTTCTGGGCCCTGGTTCTAGGATCCTGGTTCTAGGATATACCAGTGAAACAAAACAAAGAAATAATAATCTCTGCCCTCGTGGAGCTTACATTCTAGATGGGGGAAGCATAGTAAACAAATCCATATGTAAAGTGTGCGTGTGCTATAAGATAATATAACCAATAAAACCAATATGTAAATTATGAAGATGCTATAGGCTGATGTAATAAAATCAATGTGTAAAGTACATGTCTGCTATTAGATGACATCGTAAAATGATATGTGTTATGGAGAACAGGAGGGTGCAATGGTCAGGGCAGGCCTCGCCAAGAAGGGATGACTGAGCTCAGACCTGGAGGCCGTGAGGGATGAAGGGTGGCTGTCTGAGGAGACCGGTGGTCACGGATTTATGGAAGTGTCCGTCTTCGCTGTGGTGTGGCTTTGTTCAGAAGGGCTGGCTGGCTGGACGGGAGAAGAGGAGAGAAGAGAAGGTCCTTTGATGAAGGGGCCCCAGACCCCAGGACCCAGGGCCTTGCCTTGTTTGTTCAAGTGGATGCTGTTGTGACCCAGGGCAGTGGTGGGTGAGGAGTGGACTGAAAGCAGAGGTGTGGCCAGGAAGCTGGGAGGGACCTGCCTGGGAGGAGGTGGAGCTGCAGGGGGAGAGATCCCCTGGAAGCTGGTGGGGGGTGGGGGTGCGGCTTCCTGGGCTGGGATGGGACGGGCATGTGATGTGGTCCCTGAGGTCAGCTCCACCACTCCGAAAGTGTCAGTCATTTTGTCTTCCTGCAGCAGAGGAGTGAGGGGTGCCGGGCAGCCCCCCGAACGTTGCTGTGCTCTCTGGGGTTTTCCGTTGCCTGTTCTATCTCCCGCCTCACTGTTGGATTGGGGCTCTCCCTGCTCAGTGTTAAAATCTGAGTAAGTGAAGAGTAAACACGGTCTGGGGAAGGGACTTGTCTGGTGACAACCTTTTTGGCTGCTCAGAGAGATGCTTTTCCTTCTTTGTGGTTCTTGACTGTTCTAGACAGTTTGGGTTCTGGAAAGGAGAGGTTGTCACAGAGGAATCCCTTAAGATTATGGGTTTGGGCCCGAATCATGTCAGGCCATTGCTGGAGCAGTGGATCTTAAACTGGAGGTCCCTAAGGTTCAGTTGGCCTTGCACCTCGGGGACTGAGGCCTGCAGAGGCCAGGGGTCTCCCCTGTGTGACCGTTTGTGATGTCTCCCTGGTATAAAGCCCCGAGTACACACTTACCTGCTGTTACATCTGTCTCTCCACGATGAGCTCACGCAGTGCACGGAGCCGCTTGAAGCCCTGTGTCTCTACACCTCGTAGATCTGTTGTAGCTGCCTGTATCCGGGTTGTCAGTAAGGATAATAGTAACTTCAGCTGCTGCTCCCAGTGTCAGTCACTGTTGGCAGGTGGGCACCATCATTGTTCTCATTCCTAGATAAGGACGGTGGTCCAGGGAGGTCAGCAGACCCACATGGAGGTCAAGTGCAGGGTCCTAGCCTATGGCAGATGGGATCTGAACTCATGCATCAGGCTCCAGGCTCACCCTTCACCTCCAAGGTGTAATGAAGCCACGGCTAAGGTGGCCAGAGGATGTGGTTAAGTGTTTTATGGGCCTTATCTTGTCTGATAAGGGGGTGCTTGTAATTGCTCTTCTTTCACTGACTAGCAAAGAGGACAGGGAGAGATCAGGTGACTGGCGCAGGCCACACAGGTGGAAGGTGAGAACGAGCCTGGATCCACGTCCCCACCCAGCACCTCCCCTGCCTCAGTGGCATTTGCCGATGAAACAAAGGAGCAAATGGAGGAAATTTGGTCCAATTCCTGCCTAATGAATCCCGCTGTTGCAGCTTGTTTGCATTTGTCAAGTTAATTCGTTTTCCAGACAGAACCA